>NW_028319098.1:10662500-10968125 GCF_062004578.1 Staurois parvus
TGGCAGATGACATACTAGCAGAGGTGCAAGAGCAGACTGGCAGATGACATACTAGCATACTAGCAGAGGTGCAGGAACAGACTGACAGATGACATACTAGCAGAGGTGCAGGAGCAGACTGGCAGATGACATACTAGCAGAGGTGCAGGAGCAGACTGGCAGATGACATACTAGGAGAGGTGTAGGAGCAGACTGGCAAATGACATACTAGCAGAGGTGCAGGAGCAGACTGGCAGATGACATACTAGGAGAGGTGCAAGAGCAGACTGGCAGATGACATACTAGCATACTAGCAGAGGTGCAGGAGCAGACTGGCAGATGACATACTAGCAGAGGTGCAGGAGCAGACTAGGAGATGACATACTAGCAGAGGTGCAGGAGCAGATTGGCAGATGACATACTAGCAGAGGTGCAGGAGCAGACTGGCAGATGACATACTAGCAGAGGTGCAGGAGCAGACTGGCAGATGACATACTAGCAGAGGTGCAAGAGCAGACTGGCAGATGACATACTAGCATACTAGCAGAGGTGCAGGAACAGACTGACAGATGACATACTAGCAGAGGTGCAGGAGCAGACTGGCAGATGACATACTAGCAGAGGTGCAGGAGCAGACTGGCAGATGACATACTAGCAGAAGTGCAGGAGCAGACTGGCAGATGACATACTAGCAGAGGTGCAGGAGCAGACTGGCAGATGACATACTAGCAGAGGTGCAGGAGCAGACTGGCAGATGACATATTAGCAGAGGTGCAGGAGCAGACTGGCAAATGACATACTAGCAGAGGTGCAGGAGCAGACTGGCAGATGACATACTAGCAGAAGTGCAGGAGCAGACTGGCAGATGACATACTAGCAGAGGTGCAGGAGCAGACTGGCAGATGACATACTAGGAGAGGTGCAAGAACAGACTGGCAGATGACATACTAGAAGAGGTGTAGGAGCAGACTGGCAAATGACATACTAGCAGAGGTGCAGGAGCAGACTGGCAGATGACATACTAGGAGAGGTGTAAGAGCAGACTGGCAGATGACATACTAGCATACTAGCAGAGGTGCAGGAACAGACTGACAGATGACATACTAGCAGAGGTGCAGGAGCAGACTGGCAAATGACATACTAGCAGAGGTGCAGGAGCAGACTAGCAGATGACATACTAGCAGAGGTGCAGGAGCAGATTGGCAGATGACATACTAGCAGAGGTGCAGGAACAGACTGGCAGATGACATACTAGCAGAGGTGCAGGAGCAGACTGGCAAATGACATACTAGCAGAAGTGCAGGAGCAGATTGGCAGATGACATACTAGCAGAAGTGCAGGAGCAGATTGGCAGATGACATACTAGCAGAGGTGCAGGAGCAGATTGGCAGATGACATACTAGCAGAGGTGCAGGAACAGACTGGCAGATGACATACTAGCAGAGGTGCAGGAGCAGACTGGCAGATGACATACTAGCAGAGGTGCAGGAGCAGACTGGCAGATGACATACTAGCAGAGGTGCAGGAGCAGACTGGCAGATGGCATGCTGGCAGAGGTGCAGGAGCAGACTGGCAGATGACATACTAGCAGAGGTGCAGGAGCAGACTGACAGATGACATACTAGCAGAGGTGCAGGAGCAGACTGGCAAATGACATACTAGCAGAGGTGCAGGAGCAGACTGACAGATGACATACTAGCAGAGGTGCAGGAGCAGACTGGCAAATGACATACTAGCAGAGGTGTAGGAGCAGACTGGCAGATGACATACTAGGAGAGGTGCAGGAGCAGACTGGCAGATGACATACTAGCAGAAGTGCAAGAACAGACTGGCAGATGACATACTAGGAGAGGTGTAGGAGCAGACTGGCAGATGACATACTAGCAGAGGTGCAAGAACAGACTGGCAGATGACATACTAGGAGAGGTGTAGGAGCAGACTGGCAGATGACATACTAGCAGAGGTGCAGGAGCAGATTGGCAGATGACATACTAGCAGAGGTGCAGGAACAGACTGGCAGATGACATACTAGCAGAGGTGCAGGAGCAGACTGGCAGATGACATACTAGCAGAGGTGCAGGAGCAGACTGGCAGATGACATACTAGCAGAGGTGCAAGAACAGACTGGCAGATGACATACTAGCAGAGGTGCAGGAGCAGACTGGCAGATGGCATGCTGGCAGAGGTGCAGGAGCAGACTGGCAGATGACATACTAGCAGAGGTGCAGGAGCAGACTGACAGATGACATACTAGCAGAGGTGCAGGAGCAGACTGGCAAATGACATACTAGCAGAGGTGCAGGAGCAGACTGACAGATGACATACTAGCAGAGGTGCAGGAGCAGACTGGCAAATGACATACTAGCAGAGGTGCAGGAGCAGACTGGCAGATGAGATACTAGCAGAGGTGCAGGAGCAGACTGGCAAATGACATACTAGCAGAGGTGCAGGAGCAGACTGGCAGATGACATACTAGCAGAAGTGCAGGAGCAGACTGGCAGATGACATACTAGCAGAGGTGCAGGAGCAGACTGGCAGATGACATACTAGCAGAAGTGCAGGAGCAGACTGGCAGATGACATACTAGGAGAGGTGCAAGAACAGACTGGCAGATGACATACTAGGAGAGGTGTAGGAGCAGACTGGCAAATGACATACTAGCAGAGGTGCAGGAGCAGACTGGCAGATGACATACTAGGAGAGGTGCAAGAGCAGACTGGCAGATGACATACTAGCATACTAGCAGAGGTGCAGGAACAGACTGACAGATGACATACTAGCAGAGGTGCAGGAGCAGACTGGCAAATGACATACTAGCAGAGGTGCAGGAGCAGACTAGCAGATGACATACTAGCAGAGGTGCAGGAGCAGATTGGCAGATGACATACTAGCAGAGGTGCAGGAACAGACTGGCAGATGACATACTAGCAGAGGTGCAGGAGCAGACTGGCAGATGACATACTAGGAGAGGTGCAGGAGCAGACTGGCAGATGACATACTAGGAGAGGTGCAGGAGCAGACTGGCAAATGACATACTAGCAGAGGTGCAGGAGCAGACTGGCAGATGACATACTAGGAGAGGTGCCAGAGCAGACTGGCAGATGACATACTAGCATACTAGCAGAGGTGCAGGAACAGACTGACAGATGACATACTAGCAGAGGTGCAGGAGCAGACTGGCAGATGACATACTAGCAGAAGTGCAGGAGCAGACTGGCAAATGACATACTAGCAGAAGTGCAGGAGCAGATTGGCAGATGACATACTAGCAGAAGTGCAGGAGCAGATTGGCAGATGACATACTAGCAGAGGTGCAGGAGCAGATTGGCAGATGACATACTAGCAGAGGTGCAGGAACAGACTGGCAGATGACATACTAGCAGAGGTGCAGGAGCAGACTGGCAGATGACATACTAGCAGAGGTGCAGGAGCAGACTGGCAGATGGCATGCTGGCAGAGGTGCAGGAGCAGACTGGCAGATGACATACTAGCAGAGGTGCAGGAGCAGACTGACAGATGACATACTAGCAGAGGTGCAGGAGCAGACTGGCAAATGACATACTAGCAGAGGTGCAGGAGCAGACTGACAGATGACATACTAGCAGAGGTGCAGGAGCAGACTGGCAAATGACATACTAGCAGAGGTGCAGGAGCAGACTGGCAGATGAGATACTAGCAGAGGTGCGGGAGCAGACTGGCAAATGACATACTAGCAGAGGTGCAGGAGCAGACTGGCAGATGACATACTAGCAGAAGTGCAGGAGCAGACTGGCAGATGACATACTAGCAGAGGTGCAGGAGCAGACTGGCAGATGACATACTAGCAGAAGTGCAGGAGCAGACTGGCAGATGACATACTAGGAGAGGTGCAAGAACAGACTGGCAGATGACATACTAGGAGAGGTGTAGGAGCAGACTGGCAGATGACATACTAGCAGAGGTGCAGGAGCAGACTGGCAGATGACATACTAGGAGAGGTGCAAGAGCAGACTGGCAGATGACATACTAGCATACTAGCAGAGGTGCAGGAACAGACTGACAGATGACATACTAGCAGAGGTGCAGGAGCAGACTGGCAAATGACATACTAGCAGAGGTGCAGGAGCAGACTAGCAGATGACATACTAGCAGAGGTGCAGGAGCAGATTGGCAGATGACATACTAGCAGAGGTGCAGGAACAGACTGGCAGATGACATACTAGCAGAGGTGCAGGAGCAGACTGGCAGATGATATACTAGGAGAGGTGCAGGAGCAGACTGGCAGATGACATACTAGGAGAGGTGCCAGAGCAGACTGGCAGATGACATACTAGCATACTAGCAGAGGTGCAGGAACAGACTGACAGATGACATACTAGCAGAGGTGCAGGAGCAGACTGGCAGATGACATACTAGCAGAGGTGCAGGAGCAGACTAGGAGATGACATACTAGCAGAGGTGCAGGAGCAGACTGGCAGATGGCATGCTGGCAGAGGTGCAGGAGCAGACTGGCAGATGACATACTAGCAGAGGTGCAGGAGCAGACTGACAGATGACATACTAGCAGAGGTGCAGGAGCAGACTGGCAAATGACATACTAGCAGAGGTGCAGGAGCAGACTGACAGATGACATACTAGCAGAGGTGCAGGAGCAGACTGGCAAATGACATACTAGCAGAGGTGCAGGAGCAGACTGGCAGATGAGATACTAGCAGAGGTGCGGGAGCAGACTGGCAAATGACATACTAGCAGAGGTGCAGGAGCAGACTGGCAGATGACATACTAGCAGAAGTGCAGGAGCAGACTGGCAGATGACATACTAGCAGAGGTGCAGGAGCAGACTGGCAGATGACATACTAGCAGAAGTGCAGGAGCAGACTGGCAGATGACATACTAGGAGAGGTGCAAGAACAGACTGGCAGATGACATACTAGGAGAGGTGTAGGAGCAGACTGGCAGATGACATACTAGCAGAGGTGCAGGAGCAGACTGGCAGATGACATACTAGGAGAGGTGCAAGAGCAGACTGGCAGATGACATACTAGCATACTAGCAGAGGTGCAGGAACAGACTGACAGATGACATACTAGCAGAGGTGCAGGAGCAGACTGGCAAATGACATACTAGCAGAGGTGCAGGAGCAGACTAGCAGATGACATACTAGCAGAGGTGCAGGAGCAGACTGGCAGATGACATACTAGGAGAGGTGCCAGAGCAGACTGGCAGATGACATACTAGCATACTAGCAGAGGTGCAGGAACAGACTGACAGATGACATACTAGCAGAGGTGCAGGAGCAGACTGGCAGATGACATACTAGCAGAGGTGCAGGAGCAGATTGGCAGATGACATACTAGCAGAGGTGCAGGAGCAGACAGGCAGATGACATACTAGCAGAGGTGCAGGAGCAGACTGGCAGATGACATACTAGCAGAGGTGCAAGAGCAGACTGGCAGATGACATACTAGCATACTAGCAGAGGTGCAGGAACAGACTGACAGATGACATACTAGCAGAGGTGCAGGAGCAGACTGGCAGATGACATACTAGCAGAGGTGCAGGAGCAGACTGGCAGATGACATACTAGCAGAGGTGCAGGAGCAGACTGGCAGATGGCATGCTGGCAGAGGTGCAGGAGCAGACTGGCAGATGACATACTAGCAGAGGTGCAGGAGCAGACTGACAGATGACATACTAGCAGAGGTGCAGGAGCAGACTGGCAAATGACATACTAGCAGAGGTGCAGGAGCAGACTGACAGATGACATACTAGCAGAGGTGCGGGAGCAGACTGGCAAATGACATACTAGCAGAGGTGCAGGAGCAGACTGGCAGATGAGATACTAGCAGAGGTGCGGGAGCAGACTGGCAAATGACATACTAGCAGAGGTGCAGGAGCAGACTGGCAGATGACATACTAGCAGAGGTGCAGGAGCAGATTGGCAGATGACATACTAGCAGAGGTGCAGGAACAGACTGGCAGATGACATACTAGCAGAGGTGCAGGAGCAGACTGGCAGATGATATACTAGGAGAGGTGCAGGAGCAGACTGGCAGATGACATACTAGGAGAGGTGCCAGAGCAGACTGGCAGATGACATACTAGCATACTAGCAGAGGTGCAGGAACAGACTGACAGATGACATACTAGCAGAGGTGCAGGAGCAGACTGGCAGATGACATACTAGCAGAGGTGCAGGAGCAGACTAGGAGATGACATACTAGCAGAGGTGCAGGAGCAGATTGGCAGATGACATACTAGCAGAGGTGCAGGAGCAGACAGGCAGATGACATACTAGCAGAGGTGCAGGAGCAGACTGGCAGATGACATACTAGCAGAGGTGCAAGAGCAGACTGGCAGATGACATACTAGCATACTAGCAGAGGTGCAGGAACAGACTGACAGATGACATACTAGCAGAGGTGCAGGAGCAGACTGGCAGATGACATACTAGCAGAGGTGCAGGAGCAGACTGGCAGATGACATACTAGCAGAGGTGCAGGAGCAGACTGGCAGATGGCATGCTGGCAGAGGTGCAGGAGCAGACTGGCAGATGACATACTAGCAGAGGTGCAGGAGCAGACTGACAGATGACATACTAGCAGAGGTGCAGGAGCAGACTGGCAAATGACATACTAGCAGAGGTGCAGGAGCAGACTGACAGATGACATACTAGCAGAGGTGCAGGAGCAGACTGGCAAATGACATACTAGCAGAGGTGCAGGAGCAGACTGGCAGATGAGATACTAGCAGAGGTGCGGGAGCAGACTGGCAAATGGCATACTAGCAGAGGTGCAGGAGCAGACTGGCAGATGACATACTAGCAGAAGTGCAGGAGCAGACTGGCAGATGACATACTAGCAGAGGTGCAGGAGCAGACTGGCAGATGACATACTAGCAGAAGTGCAGGAGCAGACTGGCAGATGACATACTAGGAGAGGTGCAAGAACAGACTGGCAGATGACATACTAGGAGAGGTGTAGGAGCAGACTGGCAGATGACATACTAGGAGAGGTGCAAGAACAGACTGGCAGATGACATACTAGGAGAGGTGCAAGAGCAGACTGGCAGATGACATACTAGCATACTAGCAGAGGTGCAGGAACAGACTGACAGATGACATACTAGCAGAGGTGCAGGAGCAGACTGGCAAATGACATACTAGCAGAGGTGCAGGAGCAGACTAGCAGATGACATACTAGCAGAGGTGCAGGAGCAGATTGGCAGATGACATACTAGCAGAGGTGCAGGAACAGACTGGCAGATGACATACTAGCAGAGGTGCAGGAGCAGACTGGCAGATGATATACTAGGAGAGGTGCAGGAGCAGACTGGCAGATGACATACTAGGAGAGGTGCCAGAGCAGACTGGCAGATGACATACTAGCATACTAGCAGAGGTGCAGGAACAGACTGACAGATGACATACTAGCAGAGGTGCAGGAGCAGACTGGCAGATGACATACTAGCAGAGGTGCAGGAGCAGACTAGGAGATGACATACTAGCAGAGGTGCAGGAGCAGATTGGCAGATGACATACTAGCAGAGGTGCAGGAGCAGACAGGCAGATGACATACTAGCAGAGGTGCAGGAGCAGACTGGCAGATGACATACTAGCAAAGGTGCAAGAGCAGACTGGCAGATGACATACTTGCATACTAGCAGAGGTGCAGGAACAGACTGACAGATGACATACTAGCAGAGGTGCAGGAGCAGACTGGCAGATGACATACTAGCAGAGGTGCAGGAGCAGACTGGCAGATGACATACTAGCAGAAGTGCAGGAGCAGACTGGCAGATGACATACTAGCAGAGGTGCAGGAGCAGACTAGCAGATGACATACTAGCAGAGGTGCAGGAGCAGACTGGCAAATGACATACTAGCAGAGGTGCAGGAGCAGACTGGCAGATGACATACTAGCAGAAGTGCAGGAGCAGACTGGCAGATGACATACTAGCAGAGGTGCAGGAGCAGACTGGCAGATGACATACTAGCAGAAGTGCAGGAGCAGACTGGCAGATGACATACTAGGAGAGGTGCAAGAACAGACTGGCAGATGACATACTAGAAGAGGTGTAGGAGCAGACTGGCAAATGACATACTAGCAGAGGTGCAGGAGCAGACTGGCAGATGACATACTAGGAGAGGTGCAAGAACAGACTGGCAGATGACATACTAGAAGAGGTGTAGGAGCAGACTGGCAAATGACATACTAGCAGAGGTGCAAGAGCAGACTGGCAGATGACATACTAGCATACTAGCAGAGGTGCAGGAACAGACTGACAGATGACATACTAGCAGAGGTGCAGGAGCAGACTGGCAAATGACATACTAGCAGAGGTGCAGGAGCAGACTAGCAGATGACATACTAGCAGAGGTGCAGGAGCAGATTGGCAGATGACATACTAGCAGAGGTGCAGGAACAGACTGGCAGATGACAAACTAGCAGAGGTGCAGGAGCAGACTGGCAGATGACATACTAGCAGAAGTGCAGGAGCAGACTGGCAAATGACATACTAGCAGAAGTGCAGGAGCAGATTGGCAGATGACATACTAGCAGAAGTGCAGGAGCAGACTGGCAGATGACATACTAGCAGAGGTGCAGGAACAGACTGGCAGATGACATACTAGCAGAGGTGCAGGAGCAGACTGGCAGATGACATACTAGCAGAGGTGCAGGAGCAGACTGGCAGATGGCATGCTGGCAGAGGTGCAGGAGCAGACTGGCAGATGACATACTAGCAGAGGTGCAGGAGCAGACTGGCAAATGACATACTAGCAGAGGTGCAGGAGCAGACTGACAGATGACATACTAGCAGAGGTGCAGGAGCAGACTGGCAAATGACATACTAGCAGAGGTGCAGGAGCAGACTGGCAGATGACATACTAGCAGAGGTGCAGGAGCAGACTGGCAAATGACATACTAGCAGAGGTGCAGGAGCAGACTGGCAGATGACATACTAGCAGAAGTGCAGGAGCAGACTGGCAGATAACATACTAGGAGAGGTGCAAGAACAGACTGGCAGATGACATACTAGGAGAGGTGTAGGAGCAGACTGGCAAATGACATACTAGCAGAGGTGCAGGAGCAGACTGGCAGATGACATACTAGGAGAGGTGCAAGAGCAGACTGGCAGATGACATACTAGCATACTAGCAGAGGTGCAGGAACAGACTGACAGATGACATACTAGCAGAGGTGCAGGAGCAGACTGGCAAATGACATACTAGCAGAGGTGCAGGAGCAGACTAGCAGATGACATACTAGCAGAGGTGCAGGAGCAGATTGGCAGATGACATACTAGCAGAGGTGCAGGAACAGACTGGCAGATGACATACTAGCAGAGGTGCAGGAGCAGACTGGCAGATGACATACTAGCAGAAGTGCAGGAGCAGACTGGCAAATGACATACTAGCAGAAGTGCAGGAGCAGATTGGCAGATGACATACTAGCAGAAGTGCAGGAGCAGATTGGCAGATGACATACTAGCAGAGGTGCAGGAGCAGATTGGCAGATGACATACTAGCAGAGGTGCAGGAACAGACTGACAGATGACATACTAGCAGAGGTGCAGGAGCAGACTGGCAGATGACATACTAGCAGAGGTGCAGGAGCAGACTGGCAGATGACATACTAGCAGAGGAGCAGGAGCAGACTGGCAGATAGCATGCTGGCAGAGGTGCAGGAGCAGACTGGCAGATGGCATGCTGGCAGAGGTGCAGGAGCAGACTGGCAGATGACATACTAGCAGAGGTGCAGGAGCAGACTGACAGATGACATACTAGCAGAGGTGCAGGAGCAGACTGGCAAATGACATACTAGCAGAGGTGCAGGAGCAGACTGGCAGATGACATACTAGCAGAGGTGCAGGAGCAGACTGGCAGATGACATACTAGCAGAGGTGCAGGAGCAGACTGGCAGATGACATACTAGCAGAGGTGCAGGAGCAGACTGGCAGATGACATACTAGCAGAGGTGCAGGAGCAGACTGACAGATGACATACTAGCAGAGGTGCAGGAGCAGACTGGCAAATGACATACTAGCAGAGGGGCAGGAGCAGACTGGCAGATGGCATGCTGGCAGAGGTGCAGGAGCAGCTGGAAGATTGCACGATGGCAGAAGTGCAGGAGCAGCTGGAAGATTGCACGATGGCAGAAGTGCAGGAGCTGGACACCAGAAAGGATCAGCTGGTTCGGGTGCAGAAGGCAGAGTAAGGCAAGGTCAGACAGTCCGGGTCGGCAACTAGCAGGCAGAGCAAGCATAAACAGCAGGCAGAAGAATAGTCAAAGGGCAGGCCAGGGGTTGGTACAGGCAGATTCAGGCAGGGTCAATAACAGGTCAGATCGGCAACAGAATCACAGGTAACAGGATGCATGGGTGCTTAAACATAATAGACCAAATGGCACTAATGCAAGGCCCTAGCCCAGCCTAAATAGCTTGCCTGGCAGTGCCAATGCACCATTGCGCATGCGCACTTGCACGCATTTCCTAATCAGCCATGAGCAGGACTTACAAGGGTTCTGTGCCTGCGCATAGATATGCACATTCCCTGACAACATAACCTTTAAAGATGCAATGGCCTTTGATTTGTGGGATTGTACAGCTAAAACTAAGGGCACCAAAAATATTTGCATGATCCATGTCATTTGCATAGCCTGTTCTGAGCTTACAGATATGGTCTTAAGTCTATAAAGACCTAATCTCAGGCAGGTCTTTAAACTGAACTTCTTCTTTGCCCATGCAAGGTGAACCAACAGGTTCACTTACCTGCTGCCCACCCTAGCTACACATATTTACTGTCTTTTCTCCTCTGCTGCTCTGATTGGTTGCTTAGAACATAAACGAAAAACCCTTTGTAAGCTCCAGGTCACAACTTGAAACTTATGCAGAGCTGAAAGCTCATTCCCATGTGACAGCATTGGCTGGCTTAGCTCCAGTCACCAAGCACCAGCACTGTCATTTAGGGGTAATGGAAAGCTAAATAAGTGGGTACATTTCCCATAAGTAAGACAGCAAAATTTCAAATACATTAAAAATATCAAATGTTTCATTAAGAATTTTACACAATTGTCACTGGTGGTTATAAAGCTTTCCAGCCATTCTATGTAACCACTTTGTAAATATGTGTATTTGATTTTCCTGTGGGACGCCAACGCCTAGGCCTGAATGTAGGCAAACATAAGGTAGTTCAGCTAGCAGCCCATGAGTGACAGCAGCATCACTCATTTATAGTATAAATCCTTTGTTCTTCCTGTGCAGGAAAAGGAGTGTCTTCAGTAAGCCGGTACAGCCCTAAGCAATTAAATAACACACAGGTGTTCCTGCATTTAAATGCACATACTGGAGTATGCAAGATAATATTTACAAAAGGCTGATTGACATGTGCAAGAATGTTACTTTATAAAAAGGACGGTTTGAATGAAAAAAAATGATGATTTTTCAACTGACATGAGGAGATACAATGACTTGACACTTCAGTGGAATTCAAGGTGCTTGGAAGGAGACACTCTTTTCAGTTATGTCATGTAACACTAAAAACACTTTCAATAGACTTTCTACTTTATCTATATATTTATTCAATCTCTAAAACTAAAAGTGAACTTGTAATATGAATAGAGAGTAAAAGGTATAAATTAAGACCAACATCATTGCTGAAAAATAGACTCCACCAGTAGCCTGTTAAAAAATATGCCATAAATCCTTTTCTGTGCACCCACCCAGTCTTGGCTTGTCCACATAGGCCTTAGCTTCAGATTTTAGCTTTGCCAATCTCCCCTATATGTCACAACCCAGTAATAGCACCTATAACACAGAGTTCATTGGATGGTGGGGCAGCAGAGTGCGGTTACAGAGCATCTAGTTAAAGTTAAGGCGTATGTGCATATTGTACATTGATGTCACTGTTCCATATTTAAAGTCTCAATAGAATACCAGACAGTGGCAGGTTACAATAAGTAAGACATGAGTTTCTGCATGAGGCCCCAGATTTCAGAAGAGTCCATGAGGATGCTAATTAAGTTCTGAACTTCAATGCACTTCATAAAAATTAATTTTACGTTTTGAAAGTCTTTAGACTTTTTGTTTGCTCTTAATAAGGCTTCTCTTGAGGTTATTGAGCTGCACAATACAAATGAACCATCCCTCTACCTGGAAGAATTGCTTCAATGTCAACCGCCACCATAGTACAACTATTTGCAAAGTGTATATCACTGCCTAAGATCCAATTCAAAATCTAAATGCTACATAATGCTTCATAAACCCATGTCAGAAGCAAAACACAAATGTTTATGTGCATTGACCCTGATGCATAATTCCGTTAAATTGGCAGAGGTTCCATCCATGGAAAACAGCCTGAGGCCGACAGTACAATTAATCCAGTACTACAGAATTAACACAATCAGTATCGAAAAATATCATCTTCCCTTACCATTTTTTCTTTTATATTAAGCTGGGTGAACAGTGTTTGATCAGTGGCAAGAGACATTTATAGCATGCCATACTGCTTGATATGAAGGAGGTTAGGAAGAACTGACCAGATTTGATGACAAAGCTGCAGTTAACAATAATTATTGGTGTATTGCTGCATAGGTTATATGATACATATATGTGCTTTTCCTTGGTCATATTGGTCAGTGACAAAGGTAGCACTTACTGGCCAATGAGATCAACATAAAACTTTACTCCTGATGGTGTTAGGTCCGTTTCCTCATGACAGAACACTCTTTCCCCATTTGGGGAAATTTTAATCCTAGGAATAGTGAACCACAGTCCCCTCCTGGCAGAATTCCTTGACGGCTAGTGGGCAGTAACAACAATACCACATAATGGTGGCCCTTAGGCCTCTCCCCACTCCAGTAGCTCTGACAGAGTCCTCTCAAATGAAGTCCAGTCCTGGGTGACTGCTTTTAGGAAGGGTATGAACAGGAACAAAGCCACAGTTCCTGAGCGGAGTAAGGCAAAAGATAGCCTGTCACGCCTCAAGCCTACCTTTCCAGCTGGCACTTTTGTAGGGATCTTTGAAATTCTGATTCTCACATGACAGCACAACACCTGAACAGTAGGATACTGGAACAACAGCTTTGGAACAGAAACTCTGGCAACCACAAGTAGCTCACCTTCTCCCCATTTGCTCTCATCAGCTCAATCTTGGACTGTAAAAGCAGTCATGTGGTCCTTATGCAGGAGTGCTCTCTTTCCAGGGAGACCAACTGCTGCCTCCATTCCTGAGCCTTGTCTCCCCAGGATTACTGCACATCTTGGCCCCTGAGCCATACACGTACTTGCAGAAGTTGCAGAAGTTGCAGAGGTCGCAATTGTGACCTGGCCCCATGCTTGGATAGGAGGATTGGCAGGGGCAGCTGCACAATAAGCTTGAAAAATGCTTCTAGCATAAAATAGTGTGCATGGAAACATGGCATAACACTATTAGCTTCTAGGAGCAGAAAAAAATGCTCACAAAAGCTCCTATGAGCTTAAAAAAATGCTTGGGTGCCTGGAGCCTTAGTGTGTATGCGTGGGTGGTGGTGGTCCTGCATATAAATCTTGTCAATCAATGACAACGGCTTACTCATAACAAAGAACAATTAGCTGAATAGGAAAATTAGAAATAATGGGTTGATTTGGTAAAAAGATTTAAGAATCTTCACTCAACAAATTGCAGCTGTAGTCATTTTGCCTACCCAGTCATGTGGAGATGAAATAAATAAACCAACAGGAATTTGCTTTTTTACAGGATTGGATGATTAAAGCAAATCTTTGTTAAAGTGGAGCTCCACCCAAAAGTTACGCTTTAAGTACTGGTCTCCAGCTCCCTGTGAGAAGTTGGCACCTTTGGGGAGCCGGGGGGGTACCTGATTTTGACAGGTAAAGGAAGAAACAACAACTGGACTAGGCGCTCAGTTGCACTATGTGGATACACACATACAAAAAACAATGCTGCTGTAACAGGAGAACACCTTCGGGAATAGGGGCACAATAGTTATATCCAAAGAACAGTGTAGTTGGCAAAAAGTCAATGATGAAACTAGCACACAAGAAAAAGTACTAGAAGTGATAATCAGCGCAAAACACTAATGCCAAGTCCATAAAGTCCAATAATTAGTGGTATTGGTGTAATCTAAATGAATTAGATTAGGAAGGTCCGTTGGTCACTAAGGGCAAGCTTCATGTAGTACTGTAGCAGAACTCTGTGTAATAGAAGGAGAAAGAAGCGCCTCTAAGTGAGTCTCTAAGTGCAGCATTAAAGTAATTTGTGCTATATTAAAGTGGTTCTGCTGCACTTAGAGGCGCTTCTTTCTCCTTCAATGATGAAACTAGCACCCAAGAAAAAGTTCAGTGCATCAATTAAATATAAATGTATAATCCTTTATTCAATTTAACAAAAAATGACATCTCATATGTCAGTAAACCACCATAATATACCATAGACTCATTAGGAATGAAGTAAGTAACCCAGTTCAATCTCACCACAGCCACAGTGACAGCTCTTGATGTAATGTGGAGGTAGATGGTAAATTAGTGGGTGGTAAAGCCATATGTGACCCGGACCAATGGGAGTGCCTATGGGTCCAAAGTAAGGGAACTGCCATGGTGTCCTCACAGTGCTTTCCCTCTCCTAGTCGGTGGTTGTGTTCCTGGGCTCTGTGTTGGTTTTGTAGCTGCTGACTTTTATTTTTTTTTAGCTTTGACTGGAGCTCCGCTTTAAGTTTATTGAGTGAACATTCTCAACTTCTTTATTAAATCAGCCTTACCATGTCAAATATTCCAGTATCTGTGAAAAAATAGTTATTTTATATGCATAATGATAAATGCCTTTTATTTTAATTTCCAAAACAGAATTTATTCATAAAAATGTGTGCTCTCGCTATGCATAAAATCCTTTTACTTTTTCCACTGGTAAAAAGGACACCCTCTACTTGCGTTTCACTAAACTACAAACTGTGTTCTGTTGTCGAAATCAGGACTAGGCAAGCAGCCTAGGGTGAAACACTACTACTCTATAGATATTGTACAGTTACTTAAAGTGGTTCTAAAGACTCATTCTATTCTATTATGCTCTTCGCGGGGATCTATTTCAGCAACGCTTTTCCCCAGCAGGTGACTATTCCAGCGCTTAAGGATTCTTGCAAACATATATCCTCAGATTCATCACTTTCCTTAGTCAGTAATGGATTTAAGCTACTTGCTATCTTTTGGTCTCCCTCGAAGTTGTACATTCCTAATGGATTGTTGTAATCTGTGTATTGGTTGCTTTTTTGTACCTACTTCTAATAAAATCTATATGAAACTAATGTCACCACATCTAAGGACTTAAAGGATGTAATATAATATATTTTTGGATTCAGACATTCAGAAAGAGGCCCCTCTATTAAAATATATTTGGGTAATCAACTCTTCATACATACTGTAGATCAGTGTGAGAAAAGGCTTAATAAAGTATATACCAAAAGCTCGATTACATCCAACAGGGACAGTGATGTTGTTCTTGGAACTGGGAGATTTGTGAGGAAATGCATGTAAAATGATAATAAAACATTGTTTCGATGCCCAAACAGTGATGTTCAGAAAGAAGTGACAGAAGTGGCATTAAACATATTTTTTTTAACCCTCTTCTTTTTTAACGTGAATTGAACTTGATTGAACACAATATAACCAAGGTACTGGAGGCACAAAACATTAGGGTTGCACTTTATGGAAGAACAGAACTTTCTTTTCTACTATAGAGTTATAAACATCAGCAGAGACCAGAGCTGTGCCCTGGTAAAAATTACAATTCACACCAATACATAGCTCTACCCAAATATCCAAGGCATACATGTCACAGTCTTTCCAACTAGGGTTCCTCCATAGGTTGCTAGGGGTTTCTCTAGCCACTCAGCCTCTCAGCTGAGTAACTACTATGGACAATGATCCTTTTAGCTGTCTGTAAGGAGGAGAAGATTCCCAAAGACCACAAACGTCAGGAACATTTTTCCCAATAACCATCACACCGATGTGAACTTTTAACATAGTAATTGTCAGTAAGGGTTCCCTGAGCTTGGAGAGTTGTTTCAAGGGTTCCCCCATGTTAAAAAGGTTAAGAAAGACTGTTCTATGATATGTAATATGCACTGAGTGCAGGAGGTTAGCAGAGCTATGTTGCACTCTATGTCAATAGTTCAGCTAAAACAGAATTTGAACAGCTGAAGATTGGCTTGAAGGATTACTGCTTAATGTTTAACCTGTCATCTACATGCTAAGTTTACTTTTCTTTGGAGTTTTACAATTGAAAATTCAGGTATTTCCAAATAATAGCACTGAGATGTCATGCTCATGTTTAACTGTTCTATAAAAGTGTTGTCAAGTTACAATCTGCAGGGAAAGCACATACTAGTCTCTGTGATATAATCTGTATGAAAGTTGGATCCTGAATTGACTTCATATTAGATCTGAAGATTGATAACATGTGAGAACAGATATTCTCTTTTATGGAGGATTGTAGAAACTACATACAAATAGCTTTTTATACAGCCTATTCACTTTTTTTTTCCTTAAAGTGACACTAAACAATATTCTTATTATCCAAAACTCTTCATATATATCCACTACTTAATGGCCCTGTGAACTAATTGTCATGAAATAATTTCTTACTGTGTTTTTCTACCGCCTTGTAACATCCTTCATAAGATAACAAACCTCTTAATTTCCATTTATTTAGATCAGTGGTCTCCAAACTGCAGCCCAAGGGCCGGATGTGGCCCTTTGCTAGCCTTTATCTGGCCCTTGGGGCCCTATTCCTCCCACTGACACCAGTTGGGCATAACTCTTGCCACTGACACAAATGTTGGGGCGCTATTCCTCCCTCTAATACCAATGATGGGGCAATATTCCTCCCACTGGCACCAATGATGGGACACTATTCCTCCCACTGACACCAGTGATGGGACACTATTCCTCCCGCTGACACCAATGATGGGACACTAGTTCTCCAACTGATACCAATGATGGAACACTATTACTCTCACTGATACCAATGATGGAGCACTATCCCTCCTACTGACACCAATGATGGGACACTATTCCTCCCACTGACACCAATGATGGGACACTATTACTCCCACTGATACCAATGATGGAGCACTATTCCTCCCATTGACACCAATGATGAGGCACTATTCCTCCCACTGACTCCAATGGTGGGGCACTATTCCTCCCACTGATACCAATGATGGGGCACTACTTTTCCTGCTACTGACCACCAACCATGCATAGCCAACTTTACAAAAATTCTGTTGAAAATGATGAAAGCATTAGAAGAAAAGGATGAGATACTTTTTTTGATAAATCTCTTTTTATTGATTTTCAGAACAAAAAAATGGGAGCCAGGTAAATACACAATGATATTGCTTGTATTGTAAAAGGAGAGGATCCTGGAGAGGGGAGGGGAAAGTTTGGGGTATAGAAGCACAAGATGTGGCAGAGGTTGCTATTTGTGGTAAGAGTATAGGTACCATGTTAAAAGATTATGGCCAAATCTTTTTTCTTCTCTTACTTCTCTTGTGGGTCACAGCCGTGCGCTTACTTTTTCTCTCCTGTGACCCAGAATCAGCCGAAAACAGGCTAAAGTGCACTGTCCACTGATGTCACAGAGCCACTCCTGACTCTGAAAGGATCCCAACAATAGTGTTGGGATCCACAAAGATGCCTGATTGACAGCTAGCTCAGCCTCTCATTATGCCACTGAGAGCCTGAGCCAGCCGCTCACGTCCCCTCTCCTGCCTGGCACACCAGTGAGCACTGGAGGGGAAGAGCAGAGAGCCATGACTGACAGTCACATCTCGCTGCTCATAGTGGACCAAGAACTGAGCAATCAGTGGTCATGGGATGGCTTGGTTTTCAAGCTTAGACAGCGGGCAGTGTCTTAAGATATCTCTTTTTATAGATCTCAAAGAGTCTGGTAGCACAGAAAGTGCCTCTGGTGTGCCTGTTAAATATGTCAATTGCACTTTATTGTATATCTGGAATATGAAATTCCAGAAAGGTTGATTTTTTTGTGCAGTTTCACCAGATTTGGAGATAGCTCCCCAGTTCTTGTTGGCATCTTTGGCAGGTATCATAAGATAATGGGAACATCTTTTGCAAGATGGTTGGGCATCTGTAGCACCTTATAATTTTATAGTTTTTTCTCTTGATAGTGTTTTGTCAAGGATAAAGAGTGTATTAGCCTTCCTATAGCTGCCTTATCAGCGCCCGCTCCCATCTCCTTTCAAAGGGTGGTATTTCTCTAAAGACATCTCTCAAAATATTGCATATACGGTAGGTCTGAAATTGCTCGGGGGACCACTGATTAAGAGATACATAAGTGTTCAAACTTTGTCCGGGAGCAATTTAAGGTTACTCCTTTTGATATGACCTGATATAGACAGAACAGTGCCATGTCTGGTACTACTTTTTCATGGTGGGTAAAGATGGAGGTCAATGGGATATAGGGTTAAGTGTTAGCCCTTGTTTGCCTTCCTTTCCTTGTCTGCATGCAACTCTTGCAAAGATCAGTTGCTGCTCCCTTCTCCCCCTTCACTACAAACTGCTTCTACTTCCAGTGATAATCATCTCATGTTGTGTCTACCTTCTCTCCAATCATAATCAGAGCCCTCTCTACCCTCTCTCCAAATAGCACACAATCATCTGCCACTTTTTGATGACTATGAACTTCCCATCTGCCTTCCTGATCTGTTTTTAGTCATCTTCTGCTTTGACTTTTTCCCAC
Organism: Staurois parvus; assembly: GCF_062004578.1. NCBI lineage: Eukaryota > Metazoa > Chordata > Amphibia > Anura > Ranidae > Staurois > Staurois parvus. The sequence goes on from NW_028319098.1 coordinate 10,681,207, forward strand.
TTCAACCATGATCATTTTCCCATTTGGTTTCTCGTTGACACTCTTCTCTCTCCTTATCTTCTTCCTCAGTCCATGACTAGCTACTGTTTTGCATTCTCACCTGATGGTACCTGATCAGCTGATACTTCTCCATTGCTTCCAGCACTTTGCAACAGCCAGCTCCTGCTCTGCTTTCTACCTCTCCTATCTATGAGCAGTTCTCACCCTGCCTCCTTCCCCCCTAGTCATACAATCTTAAGTTAGCCATACACTAGTAAAATTTAGTTTGAAATTATTTATTTTAAGAACATTTGTTTGATTTTTTTCATTGATAGTGGGGTTAAGTCAATGTACATTTTGGACCGCAGTGACAAGAAAATTAAGCTGGATGGAAAATTTTTCACAAAAAAAAAATAATTTACTCTTTGTCTCTTTATTCCCTAGGTCAGATCAGCTTGTATTCTGCTTATTCTCCAAAATCCTATGATTAGCTCCCACACAGCCTCTCTCTCTCTCGTAAATGATCCGCAACCTCTCTCCTGCCCTGGTCCCTGATCATCTTCCACTTTAACTCCTCTTCTGATGTCTCACATTCAGCTACCTCTACTTTTCCTCATCACTCCTTTGACATTATCAACTTCTGCTTTAAACATTCTACACTCCTTCACATTACAATAATTTTAGTTCTGTTCCCCTTGGAATAGGGACAGGCTTAAAGGTGGAAATATAGCCATTCTGGAAGCAGGAAAAAATGGTATTTAAAGAAGCTGAGCAAGAACACTGCATTTGTTACACCTGTCTTGGTGACTCCTGATATTGCAACTTACCGTAAAGGAGGAGCAGCTACAGTGAACAATTGTTATAAGAGTAGTGTACTACTGGATGCAGGTTTATGAAGGTTTTTATAATGACCTACAATTAGTCATTGTTCTCTGTATTCTTGGTTGTGTAATTTATTTAATGTCTAATATGAATACCATTGTGTGGGGGTGTTTCCAAGCACAACACAGCTGTCTGCAATGAATGAACCTGTACAAAGAAATTCTCAAAACAGTTTATTTTATCTGCAGCCCGGATACTGTCTGTTGTGTCCATTTTTTATTCACTCTCCAAAAGAATTGTAATCAACATTTGTTTTCAATAAGAATAAATGTTTTATGTGACTTTTTATACTGTAGACTACACTATATAGTTAAAAGTATTGGGACGCCTGCCTTTACAGGTCATTTTTTTTCTGTGATAGTTAGCTCAGTCTAAACCCCTCCACTCTCCTTCCTATTGGTTAGTATGTCAACTCTTCCCATTAAAAAAATGAATAGAAAGACTTGGAAGTGGGAAGGCTCCCCCACTTAAACTTCTCAGCTCCCAATAGAGATGTAAGGAGAAGTGAATGGAATCCTTGTTCCTCCATTGGGAATCTTAGTTAGAGCAGCTGTAGAGGGGATCTGATTTGTGACTAATTTTGAAATCACCGGATACTTCCTGGTCACATCCAGGACATTTAATTTAATTTTAAATACCTTTGTGTTTTTTTAAACACTTTCCTTACTTGCATACACTGATGACAAGTTATATAAGCAAGCAGATTGCACTTAACCTACAAACATGTAAGCAGGGCCCTTATTCGTCTCCACCAATGGAAATGCCACCTGACATTAGCATTACTGTATGGTCCAAACTAATTTTTAACATGGGAATGCTAACCAGCACTTCCACTTCTCTCAGCCATAGGTCCTCTAAGATGGGTTGTCAATGGGGCCTATGCCAGGCCTACCCTGAAGGGCGTACCCCACTTGGACTATAACCTAAATAGTGATGACCTATAGGCTATCCATTCCCATCAACTTCTGCCTTATAGTTCTTCTGGCCCCAGATTATAAAGGAATATTCTAACCTCCCCCACAACACCCACCCAGTGGTTTGCTTTTCCTAAAATGTTGCACAAAGGTGTACAAACAGACTAGCAACCCATCCAGGTCATTTGAGGAGTTTAGTGTCCTACAGAACAGAATCAGACATTGTTCTGAAAGTGTTTCTTTTATAGGGATCTTTTTCAAAGCACTTCTCCAATGTTGAAAGTTTTGGTACTTGCTGCCTTCTTACCATGGGAATAGCAGTCCTTATGCTTAGTGTCAGGCTAGTAGCACCATGGACTAGGCATCATGCTGTTTTATGTAATTTAAATAAATGAAACCTCAAAGTGTTGATTCTGTGTTAAAGAAAAACAGGATCTAGCCTATATACAGCACTTCACCTATATCTGTGGTAATTAAAGTAGAACTGCATTGTATCTGAACACCACAAACCTAAACCGTTATTTGTTTAACTTTTAATAAGCAAAGCAAACGCCCTCATTTATCCTTGTCTCACTTATTTATTTTGCTGAGAAATCGCTTGAGAAACACCCCCAAGCATTTCTGGCTGTGGCCATCTTTAGTAAGGGCAGATGATTCATGTAGCATTTACTTCTGGAATTCATCTGCCCTTAGCTCAGGTATGCAGGCAGGAGGGAGTGCTTAGCTGAGAAAACCCCTCTTCCTCTCATGAAGACTCCTGGGATGTATGACATCAATTGCCTAAGCATGGAAACCAGGAAGTAACATAAGAAATTGAAATAAAAAGTATAAAACAAGTAGATATGATATACTTTCCTATCTATATACTAATACTAGCACCATAAGGATTCCAAATAGTCAATGTTGATTGAGATTGTGAACTTCCCCTTCAAATTCACTGAAGAGTAGCAGTTATTATATTACCATTCATTAATATTTACTAAAATAAACATTCATTGATTTTGTAAATGCAATGAATGTTTCCAATGAGTGTGCAGTGAATTCAGTGAAGTCCAGTATTATAAACGTTCATACATTTGCTGGGTCTTTATAAATATGTCAGTTACAAACATTTCTTTAAGAAAGAATAGCCTGGCTCTCTTGAGAAGGCAAGCTGCATTTCTTATAATATGGTGAAAATACTATGTACTGAAAATGTATACTGCAGCGAACGATCTGAATAAGCCTTCCTTTATTCATGAATGACGTGATGAGAATTCGGGCCATTGTATGAGCTAAACAAGGAAATGGATCATTTTAAAGTGTAAAGGTCAAAGAGAGTGCAAATGTGACAAGTTTTAGTGACATTTTGGCTTCTAATAAATGTATAATTTGATACATGTACGTTGCTCCAGACTCCAAAAACAAAGCTGTTTCTTTTGGACGATTCTGTTGTTAATTCTTTGCCAGGCAGAAATCAGGCTAACAACGGCCGATCGAAAAAGAAAAAAAAATAGGGGTATATTTCTAAAGCAGACAATTTGCAAGTGAATCTTCGTGATGTGTGTGTTTTATATTACAGTGGTTAATTCACCTCCAGAGGATGCTTAGTGACCTTCACATTCACTGCTTTAGAAAAATGTCCTAGTAGTCTTTATTAAATTCTAAATAAATGTGTCCGCGCAACAAAAAAATTAAATTGAAAAACAGCAAGTCAGCGAAATCTGTGTATCACTTACAGAACTCAGACACTAATCATAAAATATAAACTATGTGCAGCATTGATAAATAAATAAATCATACACTGTGAAAAAAATCTTGCAAGAATAATTTCCATATATATATGTGAAACTCTTATAGTGCAAAAACTGATAAACCTTCCTAATAGAATATGTGCAAATACACTGCTCAAAAAAATTAAAGGAACACTTTTTAATCAGAGTATAGTATCAAGTCAATGAAACTCCTGGGATATTGATCTGGTCAGTTAAGTAGCAGAGGGGGGTTGTTAGTCAGTTTCAGCTGCTTTGGTGTTAATGAAATTAACAACAGGTGCACTAGATGGGCAACAATGAGAGACCGGTAGCTGCTCCGTTGTGCAAGGAGGAACAGGATGAGCACTGCCAGAGCCCTACAAACTTACCTCCAGCAGGTGTGAATGTCTCTGACCAAACAATCAGAAACAGACTTCATGAGGGTGGCCTGAGGGCCCGACGTCCTCTAGTGGGCCCTGTGCTCACTGCCCGGCACCATAGAGCTTGATTGACATTTGCAATTGAGCAGCAGAATTGGCAGGTCTGCCACTGGTACCCTGTGCTTTTCACAGATAAGAGCAGGTTCACCCTGAGCACGTGACAGACATGAAAGGGTCTGGAGAAGCCATGGAGAACATTATACTCCCTGTATTATAGTTCAGCATGACCATTTTGGTGGTGGGTCAGTGATGGTCTGGGGAGGCATATCCATGGAGGGACACACAGACCTCTACATGCTAAACAATGGCACCCTGACTGCCATTAGGTATTGGAATGAAATCCTTGGACCCATTGTCAGACCCTATGCTGGTGTAGTGGGTCCTGGGTTCCTCCTGCCCAGCCTCATGTGGAGAGAGTATGCAGGCAGTTCCTGGAGGATGAAGGAATTTATACTATTGAATGGCCCCTACTCTTACCTGACCTAAATCCAATAGAACACCTCTGGGATATCATATTTCAGTCCATTCGACACCACCAAGTTGCACCTCACACTGTCCAGGAGCTCAGCGATGCCCTGGTCCAGATCTAGGAGCAAACACCCCACCACACCATCCATCATCTCTTTAGGAGCATGCCCCAACGTTGTCAGGCATGCATACAATCATGTTGGGGCCATACAAACTACTGAGTACCATTTTGAGTTGCTGCAATGAAATTTCAGCAAAATGAACTAGCCTGCTGCATCATTTTTTCACTTTGATTTTCGGGGTGTCTTTGAATTCCGTCCTCTGTAGGTTGATAATTTTAATTTCCATCAAATGATGGGGCATCGTTACATTCCTAACACATTACCCAGTCCATATCTGTATAGATATCCAGCATATTTTTCCCCTTTGAGATCTGTGTTTTTAAAGTGTTCCTTTAATTTTTTGAGCAGTGTACACACAACCTTAAACTGAGAATTGTTATTTGCCATAATTCACTCACATAAATCCTATATATCATGCCACTGTAATTTGCTTTTTTTTCTAAATCCTCTAAGTACCTTATTACTGCAGCACTGTTGTGTGGTCACATGAGCTTTCCCTGTTCTTTGGCATCTGCAGGGAAAGATCCTTGGGAGGGGCTTCTATTACTCTGCTGATGTATGCTCTCTACACTATGAGTCTGTGTCTGCACAGTAATGATTTGTACTGTGCCAATCACATGACTAAAAAAAAGTTTTCAAAGAATAATTCATATTAAATTATAAATATAAAAAAAAACTGTTTTACAACTCCCTATAAATCTTTATTGAACATCAAATGTGTATTAATATGATGTAGGTGGAGTCAAATATGATTGACACCAGCTTTCATTGTGTTTAAACAGCATCTGTGTCCAAGGCCCTTTTTTACTTTACATGTATTAGCAATTACATTTGATATATTTAATACTGATTTATGTTAAAACTAAGCTTTGTTTGCGAGTTTCTTTGTGAATGTAGTCAATCAGCATAATATATCCAGCCTCCATAGTGTTTAGCAACAGCAGGACATGGAGAAGGAGGGAGGGAAGTGACCTTTACCACTCTGTATATGCCCATATGAATGACTCTATAGTCATGTGGGTTGCACAGATAAGAAAGGAAGGAAATGAAGAGCTTAGAAGGGACCTGAAATTAAGCATGCTCAGTAGAGGACACTGGCTGGTCTACACAATCTTAGCCTGCAATGGGGACACAGAGAAGATGGAAGGGACAGCTGAAGCCAGGATCAACCAGGTATATTTCACTCTACACATAACAAATGCTTTAGTAACTTTGTGAGTAGGAACACTCTGTTATATCGTTTGTAATGAGAGTTGCTCACAGTCTTCGGTTTAATGACACTTTAACAAAACAAATGTCCAGCTATGTGTGAACACATTTAAAATAAAAATGATAAAAATGCCAAACACCAATCTTTAGTCTTCCCAAGAATATGTATGCAAACAATAAGCCAATGCTATCAATGTTCCCAGACCGATGAGCTCCACCTCCAACACCCAGTGTCCTAAAAGTGAAGCTGCCTACCATGAAACTGACCCCCCAGTATGTCAAAGGTCCTCCATCCTACATGGGACCTGGGATCTCACCACCAGAATACTTCAAGCTCATCTACAATATATTCAGGGACAAGTTTCCATGTGCCCCTCAAAATAATACACCAAATCTAATGCTCTGTTTGAATGTTTATTTCATTTACTCACCCCCCATTAAAACTACTCATGCAGAAACAACTTGGATATAAACAGGAAGTCACCACATTTGAGTAAGAAGAACTGGGAAAGGATACTGGGCCAGTAAATCAGCACTCAAATAATTGAAGAAGGCCTTTGTCAATAATCATAACAATGAGAGCCACCATCTCCGGTAGATCACAGTGTGTTGTGCATTGACACCAGAAACTGCACAGTTGCTGCCATCTTATTTTTGGTGTCACGCAATTGGGTGAACAGGACTGTCTGTCACATTTTTCTCAAGAAGAAAGCAGTCATATTATAACACATTGGCTTCTAGGTACGAGTAAGTATTTCTGTACATTTAGTGGTCTCTAATCAAACAGAAGTATTTTACCCTGTGTCTTGTCAACTACAAATTTAACATTTTAATATTGAATTAAATTGGGTCTTCCCAAAGTGACTTGTATATACTATATATAGTATTAAAATCCTACATGACTGGCATTATTTGGGCCTTGATAGGTTTTTTTTATGATAGAGCTATGTTTAAAGTGGTTCTAAAGACAGGAGGTTTTTTACCTTAATGCATTTTCCAAAAAACTTTTGCATGCAACTGTCCCCCTTTATAATTACCTAAACCCAATCTTGATCTGGCGATGTGCACAAGAAGCCTTGGCTCCCACTGCTGTCTATCAAAACAAGTGAGGAGGGAGCTGGGGACGGGACTCTCTGTGTCAATGGGTACATAGAGCTGGCTCAGAGCCAGCATGCACTAGTTCCTCCATAGCAAGTGCCTTGCTATGGGGGCACTTGGTGGGGGGAGAACCAGGAGTGCCAGCAGGGAACTTGAGAAAAGGAGGATCACTTTAAGCAATACTTCTAGAAGTGTTGGTGCCAAGTGGCAGTGGTACCCAGCTAAGTGTTGATTTTGTTTGTTTCCAGTTCCTTCCATGTCAACATAGCTGTCAGCAATTATAGTTACAGCAAGGATACAGAGCACATAAACACTGGCATGTGTGTGCTTGGGATGGAGCATGCACAGGCATGTAATTGGCCAGTGAATTAGAGTTGAAGATCTACTCTTTGAAGTCCTATCTCCTCAGTACACCAATGAACTTTCACCACTGGACAATTAAATACTGTATGTCTACTGCAATACTATACTTCGCACACTTGCCTTAGTAATGAAGGACAATTGTCAGACACAATGAAAACTTTTTTTTTTACGGTAGAACTTTATATGGTCAATTATATGATAGAAAAGACAAAATGATTGTACATATTTGTATGAGTCCAATATTCACTAAGTAATCACACAGAATGATTGTACATACAGATATACAGTATGTGACTAAAGTAGACATAAGGCAAACATTTAACCTTTTAAACTTTTTAATGTCCCCTGGGTTTCAGGCAAAATAAGATCTATGCATTGCTTTTAATTGTCAGGAAATGGTTCCTGTATTTCTAAAAGTCATTAAAGTAATCCACAAATATCTGAGTGCCTGTCCTTATTTTTCACTTGACATATGGGTTACCATGTAAGTGTAGAATTATTACCATCACAAATCAAGTAGTACTTCCATCCAAGAGGATAGTATGATATGTTCCCACCCAAGGTGAACATATCTTGTCAAACTTTTTGGGGCAGTCCCTTGTCACATAAGTGAGTTTATACAATGGTATCATAAAATGCATTACATATACTGTAGATGTGACTGGCCTCAGTTCAGACATTCAGGCGATAGAAGCTACATCAGAGAAACCAAAGCAGGCAAGAGTAGCGCAAAAACAGGTGAGTGCCAGAAAAAAAGTAGTGTGTTCATTGATGGATCGTTGGCTGATGCTTTTTATTCATCTTTTGAGAGTTAATCTGCAAGAACTATTAGACCTCTTATTGTATTAAGAGTTAATGGTAAGAGTCTATAATGTCTTTGGTGGTGGACAGAGATTTAACGGAGGAACAGGTTCGGATGCATTTTGGATTGCACTTTACTTTCTTGGGTTTATCAAGACTGATTTCTGGAATGTTTGGATTGCACTTTATATCATCACTTGGGCATTCATAATTTACACTGTTATATCACATATCAGGATATTGTGCATACTGCATCTAGGTGAATGTTAATTTAAGGTCGTGTGGAAATTGGTGGTGTATTTATACAATGATATCACTTGGTTAACAATTGTCTGTCAACTAGAAATGGTGAGAGAGAGTGGGGACTTCCACCATAGAACGATAACAAAAGTAACAACCGGGGAAGAAGTTTGGAGTATTTAGGCATATCAATGTCGTCTGTATAGCCCAAATAGCATCTGATAGGGTCACATTCGTTAGGTAAATCTAGTAAATTCTGTAACATCTGACCAAAAAGATCTTCTTTTAGGACAGTCCCAAACCAAGTATAACTACAGACAAAACTTTTTATGGATAGAGAGAAGGATCAGAACACCTGTCCAGTTTTCATTGCTGTCTGTGCCCCCATTAGGGAGATTCGCCCTCTCTATATGTCCCATTTACCGTTATCATTGAAAGTGAAAGTAAAAGAAAATCACAAATTTTGGGATGACATCAAAACAATAATAGAAGGGAAATCTTCCAACAGGGGCACTAGTTTCGGTGGCCCTGGTGACACCCCAGGATTCCCTCTCTTTGGAGGGATTTCCTCTCATATCCTGTTTTGGCTTTGGGACAGGAGGGTGAAGGGAAATCTCATCTGTGACACAGGTGACAAAAAAACTGACAGGTGTTATAACAGTCCCTTTGTCTATCCAAAAAAAAAAAAGTTTTGCCTTCAGCTCTACTTTTAAAAGATCCTATTTCTTCATCTACGGCAGGGGTTGGATGAAAGCTTGACTATCCTAAACAGCCTAGAATGTGTGGAATAAATGTAAACCATGTTAATCTAAATCATCATCTATTTATCTAACAATCAACTCAGCTACACATTTTTTTTTCTTATTGCACATCTTATTTTTATATTATGTGTAGAAGATAAATTATGATGTCGTGGACATGCTGCGGACAACAAATCTATCCCAGCAGTGGTTATGAAAAGTAAGCAGCTACAGGCAAAATTGGGCTCTCTTGTCAGATTCAGTTTAAATAGTCCAGCTTTAGCGCTTACAAGTCATTAACTGTTTAAACACATTCCAGGGAACCCATCACTTATTATTAATGGATCTTAAGCAGCACAGCTATCCCGACTGTATGCAGATGGCAGCTGCTTCAGCCAAACATTAGGCAGTGTAGGAGTTGAGAATTGCTGCTTGGCACATTCATACATTGCCCTGTGACATAACAAGTCCTGGAATGCTCTGTGTCTCTGTGCCTGCTTACTTACATAGCTCTACTCAGAAATAACATGCTAGTTTGACAGATTCTTTATATTCTATTACTTTCAAAGCAGCCTCCGTTGTATTTTCTACTGGAACTTCCAAGATTTCAATGCATTTTGAGTTGTAAAATTGCTGGATGCATACTGGTTGTAGCTACCCCTAGGCCTGCAATCCTGGACAGCAGAGTTTACTTACTCATATAGACCACAGGGCAGATAATGGCACCCCTTTGGTGTACAGCCTGATAGTGTAAAATGTATTATGATGAAAAATCTATGCCTAAAAGTGAGCATGGTCACATGTGGAATTTGTTTTTTTAACTTCTTGAACCAAGGACAGTGTATTTCAGGATTAGTAGAGCTAAAATGTAGAAATTATTCCATAACACTTTAATATTACAGCATATTAATGAAAGTATGACATACAAATTTAGAGTATGTGGTGAGGGACTGGAGACTGTGACAGAATTTTTTTTGGCAACAATAATCCTAATTAAAAGTTATGCGCTAATAACAAACTTATACAAAGGTGTATATCATCATCCAAAAAAAACAACATTTAGTGTTTTAAATAAATAATCATAGTGTCCAACCATAAATTAGTGTCCAAAAAAATATATTAGTGTCCAAAAAAATATATACAGTTGCAAGAAAAAGTATGTGAACCCCTTGGGATTATGTGGAGTTTTGCATGAATTGGGCATAAAATGTGCTCTGAACATCATCTAAGTCACAACAATAGAAGAACACAGTCTGCTGAACATAATACTACACAAACATTAGATGTTGCCATGGTTTAATTGCCCATAACATGTAAACATTCACAGTGCAGGGAGGAAAAAGTATGTGAACCTTTGGACTTAATAACTGGTTGACTCTCCTTTGGCAGCAATAACCCCAACCAAACATTTCCTGTAGTTGCAGATCAGACCTGCACAACGATCTGGAGTAATTTTGGACCACTCCTCTTCACAAAACTGTTTCAGTGTAGCAATATTCTTGGGATGTCTGGTGTGAATCGCTCTCTTAAGGTCATGCCACAGCATTTCAATCGGGTTGAGGTCAGGACTCTGACTGGGCCACTCCAGAAGGCGTATTCTGTGCTGTTGCAGCCATTGTTTTGTTGAATTACTTGTATGCTTTGGGTCATTGTCCTGTTGCATCACCCATCCTCTGCGGAACTTCAGTTGGCGGACAGATGGTCGTACGTTTTCCTGCAAAATGTCTTGATAAACTCTGGAATTCATTTTCCCATCAATGACAACAATCCGTCCAGGCCCTGAGGCAGCAAAGCAGCCCCAAACCATGATGCTCCCTCCGCCATGTTCTACAGTGGGGATGAGGTTTTGATGTTGGTGTGCTGTGCCTTTTTTTCTCCACACATAGTGTTGTGTGTTCTTCCCAAACAACTCAATCTTGGTTTCATCTGTCCACAGTATATTTTGCCAGTAGTGCTGTGGAACATCCAGGTGCTCTTTTGCAAACTTCAAACGTGCTGCAATATTCTTTTTGGACAGCAATGGCTTCCTCCGTGGTGTCCTCCCATGTACTCCATTCTTGTTTAATGTTTTCCTTATTGTAGATGTGTCAACAAAAATGTTAGCATGTGCCAGAGATTTCTGTAGGTCTTTAGCTGACACTCTGGGATTCTTCTTTACCTCATGCAGCATTCTGCGCTGTGCTCTTGCAGTCATTTTTACAGGATGACCAGGCCTAGGGAGAGCAGCAACAGTGCAAAACTTTCTCCATTTGTAGACAGTCTGTCTTACCGTGGACACATGAATGTCAAGGCTTTTGGAGATACTTTTGTAAACCTTTCCAGCTTCATGCAAGTCAACAATTCTTGATCGTAGGTCTTCTGAGAGCTCTTTTCTGCGGGGCTTGGTTCACATCAGACAGTGCTTCTTGAAACCAGTAAACCCAAAACAGGTGTGTGTTTTTTAAGGGCAGGACAGCTGTCAGCAACACATCCAATATCATCACACTGATTGGAGTCAAGGTTGGCTCACTCCTGGCTCCAATTAGCTCTGGGAGAAGTCATTAAGCTAGGGCCTCACATACTTTTTCCTCCCTGCACTGTGAATGTTTACATGTTATGTGCAATTAAACCATGGCAACATCTAATGTTTGTGTAGTATTATGTTCAGCAGACTGTGTTCTTCTATTGTTGTGACTTAGATGACGTTCAGAGCACATTTTATGGCCAATTCATGCAAAACTCCAAGTAATCCCAAGGGGTTCACATACTTTTTCTTGCAACTGTATATCTTCACTGACTTGAACCAATTGTGAACAAACCACCACCAAAGGAGATTAAATGAACTCACCAGAGCTAATGGCTGGTCAGATTATAAACCATCAGCAGCACTTGTGCTCTGGGAGCAATGAACCCGATGTCCAAATAGATATGGTGATGTTTCAGACACTTCCGGATAATTATAATCACAGACAAACAACTTTACAGCCCAAGCTCTTTTGATGAACTTCTCCACTCTTTCTCATACCTCCATGAGAGCATACAGTACACTCAGGGACAAAAAAGAGAACATAATGGTGCAATACGTTTTTTTCATTTATCTCTTTAATAAAAAAGGTATAAGGAAACTCACAAACAAGGTGTCCAACAGACACCAGCTTTAATTGCAAAAAAAAGTGAGATGCAATTACCGCTCACCGCGGATCTCTCCCATACAGCACAGAACAGCAAGGCTCTCTAACGTCCACATCAAGTAGGCCACACCCAACCGGTTTCGTCACACTGACGTCATCAAGGGGCGGTACAAATGGGAACGTCAGACAGCTCTTATGAATACCACCCTTCATCTACATAATTTTAACACCCAGCCAATCAATGCGTTCCTAGTCTCCTTAATCACGCCGACTTGAACAGGTGTTTCCCAATTTAATTATACATATACACTCTACTACATAAAAAAAGCTAAATATATATACCCTGCAGGTTTGAATCAGCGCATTACTGCTCTCCTTCAAAAATACCCATAAATTTTTTTTATATAAAAACATAAATATATGCAGAAAAGCAATATATACTATCCTGTGCATGGCTCTTCAAACCACAGAAAACCCTTAAAGGGCCATGTACAGAACTTAAAGCACAACTCTTCTCAAAATCAAATTAAATTACAAACATTTATAAAAAAATATAAACCAAATTAAAATAAATCATATATAACGAACACTACATGTATATCAATATTTAAAGCAGATAATAATAAATAAAAAAATCTTTATCTTAAAAATTAGTCAAAAAGCAATTTAAATCAATATCTATGTTTAAACCTCTTGGTACTAAAGACTCCAATTCATATATCCAAAAAGTCTCCTTTTTTTATGTTTCTTTAATCAGATCTGAAGCCCTCCAATGACTTTTTACTCTCTCAATTCCATAAAATGTCGCTAAACTTGGATCACTATTGTGTCTTAATTTAAAATGTCTTGAAACACTGTGTTTATCAAACCCTCTCTTTATATTATTCAAATGTTCATTTATCCTAGTCTTCAATAAATTTTTTTTATTGGATTTCCTGTTTGTTCTGGTAGGCAAGGACTATGTCTTCCATGTGCCAGATATCCTTCACCTTGCAGAGCCATGGTGAAATGAGAAAGAGATAAGGGGCTTTCCATTTCGCAGGGATGGAGGATTTGGTTGCATTCAAGAGGAGGCAAAATATGGCTTTCTTGTAGGTTTTAATAAGAATTGAGGAATGGTGCAGTTAAAAAGCCTGTGCAATCAGCTATAATAAAGTCAGTGAATTTTTTAGATATTATCCTAGTCTTGGTCTAAAGGGGTCTCAAAAATGGGCATGATGAAAAGGCTGAGCCATTGTCCCTGTTACATCTTCAGCAGATATCTGTGGATTCTCAAAATTGTCTATAGAGTATTGTGGTTGTTCTGTCTCTGCCAGTTTTTTTTATTGCTGTCTGTGTCCCTGCTGGACTGAAAAAGCCCTCTCTATTTGCCCTGGTGACCACTGAACCGCAACCAGGACAAGAGGTGAGTGGAAATCTTTTAATCGGTTGCTTATTACAGTAACAACTTGTGACAGAAATATTTATCAACAATCTCCCTCAAAAAATCTGTGAAGATAGTTGAATTCCACTTTTTCAGACTGTTGGAATATTGTGTGGGTTTTGTCTTATGATGGACAGATTATACAAGTGAAAGCAAACACCTGAAAGACAGCATGTGTAATGGACTTGGAGTATTCAGAGTTGGGAATGCCAGGCTGTCTGGGATGGGTCCCTGGCTTGTCTGGGTGCTTGGCTGTTGATTAGCTTATTGTTAATTAGATCACTGTTAGCTGTTGGCTGTACTGTTTACCATTTGCACAGGTTAGGATAATGTAACCAAGCTTTTGCCTAATCAGTATTGGATGTTTATCCAATGTGTAATATCTATTTTATTGTTCATGTGGGGACTGCCCCTATTTCTGAGTGTATAAAAACCTGTATTTCTGTTGAACAAAGAATTTCAGTTGTTGCACCTGAGGTAATGTCGCCTAGTCTTGGTCGCCATGCCCATATACTTGGTACCTTGGTCCTGTGTCCCAGTGGTGATGAAGCAGTTCTTTGAAAGAATCACCCAATCAGGTTGACAGGCATTTCATCACACAGCTGTCACTTTGGAAAGATAGCCTCTTATTTCCTGTCATCCTTACAGGACAGGAAGTAAAGGGAAAAGGGGAATTTCCCCAATGGCACATAGATGGCAGAAAAAGCTTAGCGGTGTCTTAACCTTTCCTTATTCTATGCAAAATGAAACAAATGTTTCAGCTTAAGATAAACTTAAAGTGATTGTTATTTTTTTTAAAAATCCTTTACAAACATGTTATACTTACATGCTCTGTGCAACAGACTTGTACATAGTGGCCCCGAACCTCCACTTTTTGGGTCCCCTGCTGGGGCTCTTGCTCCCTGTTCCCTCATCACAGGATTTGACTGACAACAGACAGAGCCACTGCAGTGCTGGATCAAGTGAGTAAGTATAAGATGGGGTGGGGGTGATACTGATACCTAAACATTTTCTACCGTAATGAAGGGAATGCATTAATGTATAAAATTTTTAGGCTTTAGAACAATTTTCAAATATATTCAGTTTGTCTGGGAGACTGCATAGGACTTATACAGCAGAGCACTGTTCATTTGCAGTAGGCAAACAATCTTTTGCATTCTATGTTTCTGTGCATGGGGTGCAGTTACTGCACAATAGCCATGTCATCTGAAGCCACAGTGAAAGTAAATCAATGTAAATCAAATAACACTCCTATAATGGATGATCATATGGTTGAATAGACAATGAAAACTGTGTTAACATTTCAAATGGGGATTCAAACCCCAATCATCCCACCAGAAGTCTCATCTGAGGAAGGGGTTTCATCCTGAAATGTCATATTTTCAGAACCACACATTCTTCTGCTATGGCTGTTGGGTACCTCTTTTATGTCAAACTGTTTACTTCTCATTTTTGCCACCGTGTGCTTCTCTATTCATCAGTTTATGTATTGATGGATGTACTGCATTTGCAATGAGATTTCTCTTGTATTTGCTCTGCAATACTACTATAGCAAACAGTAATTCATTAATTATATGGTGTGCTAGTCCTTATGCACAGTAACAACATGCAGAAGTTCCTGATTCAGGAAAGGAAAGCCAGTGATGGGCAATGCTTGCTCCTGGGTGTATGAGAGAGCAGTATGCATTCCTGGCAATAATGATGTGGTTTACAGGTAATTAACTACACAAAACTGAAAGTTTATAGCAAGGGTAGAAGTAGGTCCTGAGCTTAAAATAATTTACCACAGTACAGAACAAATAAATATCAGGCTTACCATGGTAGACACGTCCGATCTGTCTATATAAGGTAAGCATAAAGTACTGTAGCTAGAGCTGGTGCCTTAAAACTGAATTCCAGGAATTTAGCTACTTTGTAAAAACCACAGGCATACCATGAGTTAAGTCTGGTAAGGTGCTTGCCCAAAGGTTTATTTGAATGGGCAGCAGAGGGGTGGGCATAGCTGTTTCTGTGTTTTATCCTCTCACAACTGAAGTACTTTCTCCAGGAGTACAATAAATCTGTCACATATAAGTAATAGAGATAAGTCCTGGAGGTGACATGCACCTAATTGGACTTACTGAATACATAGTCTAGCTGAAAAAAGACAAAAGTCCATCCAGTTCAACAAAAAAATAAGTTATAATCCTATACCCTCAGTTGATCCAGAGGAAGGAAAAAAACCCAGCAAAGCATGATCTAATTTGCTCCTGCAGGGGAAAAAAATCCTTCCTGATCCCCCAAGAGGCAATCAGATATTCCCAGGATCAACTCTACCTATAAATGTTAGTATCCAGTTATATTCTGTGTATCCAAGAAAGAATCCAGGCCTTTTTTAAAGCAATCCACTGAGCTGGCCAGAACCAACTCTTGAGGGAGTCTATTCCACATTTTCACAGTCATTACTGTGAATAAACCTTTTCGCTATTTGGAGATTACATTTCTTTACCAAAAGTAAAGAGTGCCCCCTTGTCCTCTGTGATGACCTCAAGGTGAATAACTTTACACTGAGTTCACTATATGAACCACTGATGTATTTATACATGTTGATCATATCCCCCCTTAATCTCCTCTTCTCAAGAGAGAATAAATTCAGTTCCTCTAATCTTTCCTCATAGCTCAGCTCCTCCATACCTCTTATCAGTTTGGTTGCTCTTCTCTGTACTTTCTCCAGTTCCCCAATGTTCTTTTTATGAATTGGTGCTCAAAACTGAACTGCATATTCCAGATGAGGTATTACTAATGATTTGCACAAGGGTAATATGATATCTCTCTCTCTGGAGTCTATAAATCTTTTAATACAAGCGAGGATTTTGCTTGCTTTAGAAACCGCAGCTTAAGCTTATGATCTACCAGAACTCTCAGATCCTTCTCCACCATTGATTCTCCCAGTTGTACTCCCCCCTAGTATGTATGATGCATACATATTCTTAGCCCCCAAGTGCAGAACCTTACATTTATCAACATTAAACCTCATTTGCCACATAGTTGCCCAATTAAACAGTGCATTGAAGTAAACTCGTAAGTTGGAGACATCCTGTAAGGACGTTATTCCACTGCACAGCTTGGTGTCATCTGCAAAGACTGAAATGGGATTTTTAATACCAGACCCTATATTGTTTATAAATATATTAAAAAGTAAGGGTCTCAACACTGAACATTGGGGTACACCACTGACAACCCTAGACCATTCAGAGTATGAATCATTAACCACTATTCTCTGAATACGATATTTTATCCAGTTTTCTATCCACTTACATACAGATTTTTCCAAGCCTGTAGACCATATCTTACACATTAGCCGTGTGTGGGGAACTGTGTCAAACGCTTTTGCAAAATCCAAGTATACCACGTCCACCGCCACCCCTCTGTCCAAGGTTTTGCTCACCTCATAAAAACAAAATCAGATTTGTTTGACAACTTCTGTCTTTCATGAATCCATGCTGTCTGTTGCTTAAAATATTTTTTTCCAGCAAGAACTCATCTATGTGGTCTTTTATTAAACTCTCCCGTATCTTCCCAACTATAGAAGTTAAACTAACAGGTCTATAATTACTTGGGAAAGATTTTGACCCCTTTTTAAATATAGGCACCACATTGGCCTTATGTCAATCCAGTGGTACTATGCCTGTCAGTAAAGAGTCCCTAAAAATTAGAAACAATGGCTTTGAAATGACAGTGCTCAATTCTTTAAGGACTCGTGGGTGTATGCTATCCAGTCCAGGTGCTTTATTCACCTTTATTCTGTCTAAATATTTTTGGATCATATCAATTGTGAGCCAACGTGGATCATCTGGAGCTGTGTCAATACCATGCCCATTATGGACAAGAGCTCCATCATGCTCCTTTGTATACACAGAGCTGAAGAAGGTATTTAATACATTTGCCTTCTCTTTGTCCCCAGTCACCCACTCTAGATTATTTTGTAAAGGGCCTACATGCTCTGACCTGACCTTTTTACTATTGATATATTTGAAGCATCTCTCAGCCCTGGAAAATTGGCTCTCTTAAAATTGAGCGTTTATATTTTTCCCATATGTGCTTGCTGTTTACAGCTAACAATAAATGAAATCATGTTATTGTCACTGCCACCCAGATGCTCTTTTATGTGGACATTTGTAATATGTTCTGCATGGTTTGAGATTACCAGGTCCAGCAGAGCATCATTCCTAGTTGGGGCCTCTATGGATTGTACCATAAAATTGTCCTGTAGTAGGTTTATACATTTTTTCCCTTTAACTGTTCCTGCAGTACCATTACTCCAGTCAATTTCCGGGTAGTTAAAAATTATTATCACTGTCCCAGCCCTTGCAGCCCTTTTCGATCTGTGCAAAGAGCTGAGTCTCCACCTCCTCATTAACACTGGGAGGCCTATAACAAACTCCAATGATAATGTTTGTAGTATGCCCCCCCATCTGCAGTGTCACCCATAATGTTTCAGCCTCATCACAATCTGCATCAACTAGGTCCTCTTTCACACTCACTCTGAGATCACTTCTCACATAGAGACAGACACCACTACCTTTCCTTTTTACCCTGTCTCTCCGAAAGAAAACATAGCCAGGAATACTAATGGCTAGAGATGAGCTAATTATTCAAAAATTCGGTTCGGCTGATTCGCCGAATTCGCCGCATAAATTCGCTTCGAGCCGAATATATTCGCTGCGAATTTAACTTATAAAAAGGGTGTTTCTAGGCTTCAGAGAGCCTTTATATTAGTGCAGAACACTGTACCTTTAATTTAAATGCCCTTGGAGTCTGCTGGGGAAGAGAAATAATACTGTCAGTCAGTATGACATGCAGATGAGTGCCATCGATCTTAGAATCACCGCACACTTCACTCATTTGGGCAGTCACGGGGCCAAAACCAGAGTGTGGAGCCACAGTGTGGCGGTGGAGGCAGCAGCAATGGGAGGCCATACAGCACCCTATGACAAAATGGAACCCACCAGCAGTGTGAGGAGACCTGAAAGTGGCACATGGCAGAGTGTGGCGATGGAGACAGCAGCAATGGGAGGCCGTACAGGGACCCATGACACACTCTGGACCTGGCAGCAGCATGAGGAGGCGGTACAGGGGCCCATGACAGATTACGGGCCTGGCAGCAGCATGAGGAGTCGGAAGGGGGGCACATGGCAGATTACGGGCCTGGCAGCAGCATGAGGAGGCGGTACAGGGGCCCATGGCAGAGTGGCGGAGCGTAAGCAGCTAAAATTGAAGGCCATACAGAGGCCTATGTTAAAAAGTCCCCCCAGCAGCAGCGTGGGGAGACGACTATCAAGAGTCCAATGGCAGAGTGGCGGAGCAGAAGCAGCTTCAATTGAAGGCCATACACAGGCCTAGGTTTAAAAGTCCCTCACAGTTAATTCCAATAACGAACTCTACTCCTCCGTGCAATCTACTTACGAGACCCTGGGCAGGTCTGGGTCCAATTTGTGGTAGAGACTGGTTTTGTTCAGCCATGCTTGAGCGAGTAATAACAGGTCTGTGCTGCCCTTTGGTGTCTGGCTTAATGCGCACAACACTGAACGTCCCAGCGTTTGTCAACGATTTGCCGTTAAGTGATGCAAACCCGCTGAACCACGTTCAAGAGGAGCCGGTACAGGGGGCCATGAATCAGTATGGACCTGGCAGCAGCGTGAGCAGACGACAGAGGCACATGGCGCAGGGTGGCGGTGTAGGCAGCATTATTCTGAAGCCATACACAGGCCTAGGTTAAAAAGCGGAAGCCGTCAGCAGCGTGAGCAGATGACAGAGACACAAGGCGCAGGGTGGCGGTGGATGCAGCAGCAATGGAAGGCCATACAGCACCCTATCACAAAATGGAACCCACCAACAGTGTAAGGAGACCTGAAAGTGGCACATGGCAGAGTCTGGCGATGAAGTCAGCAGCAATGGGAGGCCGTACAGGGACCCATGACACACTCTGGACCTGGCAGCAGCAAGAGGAGGCGGTACAGGGGCCCATGGCAGAGTGGCGAAGCGTAAGCAGCTTAAATTGAAGGCCATACAGAGGCCTATGTTAAAAAGTCCCCCCAGCAGCAGTGTGGGGAGACGACTATCAAGAGTCCAATGGCAGAGTGGCGGAGCAGAAGCAGCTTCAATTGAAGGCCATACACAGGCCTAGGTTAAAAAGTCCCCCCAGCAGCAGCGTGGGGAGACGACTATCAAGAGTCCAATGGCAGAGTGGCGGAGCGGAAGCAGCTTCAATTGAAGGTCTTACACAGGCCTAGGTTAAAAAGTCCCCCCAGCAGCAGTGTGGGGAGACAACTATCAAGAGTCCAATGGCTGAGTGGCGATCCGGGAAGTCAGCGTTGTGATTGCAGATGCAATGCAGAAATTTTATGAGGTAATGCCGTGGGTGCGAAGAAGATCATATACCGTCGTACTTCCATCCATAAGACGGAACAACCTGCGAACCGGGAGCTTTATTGCCCTGACCCGCTGAGCAGCTTCTGGGATACCCAAGAGTTTGGCTTCTGTGGGGAATATGGTTGAAAACTGAAACTTAAAGGCATGTTGACGGAAGGGCACCAGTGTCAGTGCTCCGGAGGGAATATAGCTTCAAAGCTGACACTTAAAGGTATATCGACGGTCAGAGACCACAGGAAGTGGAGCTTGCGTCTTAAATCGACTGAATGTGGCAGACGTGAAACGTCTACGGGCCGTATATGAAACGGGTTGTTCCTCTTTCTGGAATAAGTGTTGGAAATGGCCACTCTTTTTGGTGTGGCGTTTTGTCTATTTAATTCCGATAACGGACTCTACTCCTCCGTGCAATCTAGTTACGAGACCCTGGGCAGGTCTGGGTCCAATTTGTGGTAGAGACTGGTTTTGTTCAGCCATGCTTGAGTGAGTAATAACAGGTCTGTGCTGCCCTTTGGTGTCTGGCTTAATGCGCACAACACTGAACGTCCCAGCATTTGTCAACGATTTGCCGTTAAGTGATGCAAACCCGCTGAACCACGTTCATGAGGAGCCGGTACAGGGGGCCATGAATCAGTATGGACCTGGCAGCAGTGTGAGGAGACCCGAAAGTGGCACATGGCGCAGGGTGGCGGTGGAGGCAGCAGTATTCGGAAGACATACACAGGACTAGTTTAAAAAGCGGAAGCCGTCAGCAGCGTGAGCAGACGACAGAGGCACATGGCGCAGGGTGGCGGTGGAGGCAGCAGTATTCGGAAGCCATACAAAGGCCTAGGCTCAAAACTGGAACCCAGCAGCGTGAGCAGACGACAAAGACGCACATGGCAGAGGATGGATCTGGCAGCAGTATGAGAAGGCGGTACAGGGGCCCGTGGCACAGTGTGGTGATGGGGGCTACAGCAACTGGATGCCAGAAAGTGGCCGATAGGGCTATATACTGCATGGAATTATAAAGTTGTAAAGACAGCGGCCTATAAGGCTATACACACTATAACAATCATGACTTGATTGACCATTGGCCTATAAGGCTATACACAGCATGAATATCATGACTTATTCTGAGAGTGGTTTGGAAGGCTATATACAAAAAGTAATTCATGAGCTGTCCGGACAGCGGACAATAAGTACATATATACAAATCAATTCATCAGCTGTCCAGCCAGCGGCCTCAAAGGCGACACATATAGAAAGCAATTCATGAGCTGTTCAGACAGCGGCCTCTAAGGCGACAGATATACAAAGCAATTCCCGAGGTGTTCAGGGAGCGGCCTGAACGGCTAGGTTATTACTAAATATATTTTTTTGGCCAAACATCGGCCTATAAATAGATGTCTACACAGTGACAAAAAATTATGTCGCCAGACAGCGGCCCCTAAGGCGACAGATATACAAAGCAATTCCCGAGGTGTTCAGTGAGCGGCTTGAACGGCTAGGTTATTACTAAATATATCTTTCTGGCCAAACATCGGCCTATAAATAGATGTCTACACAGTGACAAAAAAAGTAGGTCGCCTTACAGCGGCGTATCCTACAAACTGACATTATAAGAAATGGTTTAGACCCAAAAAAAAAAAAAAAAACTTTGATGCGATGCTATACCTTAGTAGATTGTGGAAAGTCGACAAGTCAAGCGTAACTGTGTACATTACAGAAAATCTTAACAAGACAACCAAACATGTGGCCAAACCGTGACCGATACAGCAAGTTAACAATGTAAGAAACAGGAGGGGGCCAAACCGTGGCCAATAAATAAACAGTCCACCTCATTGATGAGATGGACAACACGTGTCAAATAAATATTTAAAAAAATTGCTATTCCATCGGTCTGGAACTGGTCGACTATAAATAATTAAAAAGTTTAAATTCATGTGACAGTCGTCCAGCGACGTATAAATAATTTAAAAACACCAATTCATGAGGGGCCCGACCAGCAGAGTATAAGTCATTAAAAAGGTTCAATTCATGTGACGGTCGTCCAGCGAAGTATAAATAATTTAAAAACCCCAATTCATGAGGGGCCCGACCTGCAGAGTATAAGTCATTAAAAATGTGCAAAACATGAGTCGGCCGACCAGCAGCCTCTCAATAAAATATATATACAAATGTACGGATCAGGTGGAGGTCTTCCATTTGTCCCTAATAACATGTTTGGGGCATGATTCATGGCGGATTTAGTCAGTTGTGTCAGGAACTGGTGGTTTGAAATCCAGACTAATCCACGCCTGATTCATTTTCACAAACGTGAGTCTCTCCACACTTTGGGTGGACAGTCGTGTCCTCCGCGGAGTTACAATACCTCCTGCCGCACTAAACACGCGCTCCGATGCCACGCTACTGGCCGGGCATGACAGCCTTTCAAGGGCAAATTCAGCTAGTTGGGGCCAAAGGTCAAGTTTCGTTGCCCAGTAGTCAAGGGGATTGTCTACCTCGGTTGGCAGGGTGCTGTCCAAGTAGGCCCAAGCCTGTTGTTTGAGGTCCTGCTCCAGGTCCACCTGATGCTGCTGCTGCTGCGGCTGGTTACTAGTTTCCTCACTGCACTGGTGAAGAAAGCTACTCATCATCGACTGCAGACTGAGGCAGCCGCTGCTGGTGGAGCTGCCACTGCTCCTAACCACCCCACCCCTCCCCTGCTTCCATGGCAGCGGAACGCGAGTGCACAGGGCCCACAGTGTCTGAGGATGGACGTTGGCGCAGAAAGGCAGAGACCAACTGACTACATAGGTGGTTTTTATAGTACTTTATTTTGGCCTCCCTCTCAGCAGGTGTGAAAAAGGCCACCATTTTTGAACTGTAGCGAGGGTCCAACAAGGTGGACAGCCAAAAGTCATCCCTCTGTCTGATGGTTATTATTCGGCTGTCGCTACGCAAGCAACCGAGCATGCTATGGGCCATTTGTGCCAAGGAATGCGAGGGACTCCCTGCCTCCATCTTCACAGTATACTGCCACGGTGCGTCTGGGTCCTCTGTCTCCTCCTCCTCCTCTACCAGATGCTCCTGCTCCTCCACTCCTGTCCGCTGAGTGGAAAAACCACCCATTTCACTCAATAATTCCTGAGCACCAATGTCCTCCTCTACCTCCTCCTCTTCTTCCTGTCCTGCCCCCACAGGGGTCATGTGGCGTTGAGATCTGTGCGCCACGTCTACCGCACCCTGACCAGCCATTGTTAACAGCATTTGTTCCAGAACGTGCAACAGAGGAATGACGTCGTTCATCCCATAGTCCTGCCGACTCACGAATAGCGTGGCCTCCTCAAAGGGCCTGAGCAAGCGGCAGGTGTCACGCATGAGCTGCCAATGGCTGACATCTAAGTTACACAGGGGAGTACCTTTATCCGCTTGTAACATCAGGAAATCGGTGATGGCCTTTCGCTGTTCGTAAAGGCGGTCTAACATATGTAGGGTTGAATTCCACCTTGTTGCAACGTCGCAGATCAGGCGATGCTGTGGAATTCCGTTCTGCCGCTGCAGCTCAAGGAGGGTGTGCTTTGCGGTGTAGGAATGGCTGAAATGCATGCAAAGTTTACGTGACATTTTAAGGATGTCTTGCAGTGGGATGGTGGATTTTAGGAACCGCTTGACAACCAGATTGAACACGTGAGCCATGCATGGCGCATGGCACAACCTTCCTTGACGCAGAGCAGACACCATGTTCTTTCCGTTGTCGGTCAACATGGTTCCGATTTTCAGTTTGCGCGGAGACAGCCATCTGTCGATTTCTCTGTTCATTACACTCAGAAGTTCCTCCCCTGTGTGACTACGTTCGCCAAGGCATACTAGGTGCAGCACAGCGTGACACCGTTGCGCCCTGCACATGTGATATGCCGGTCGGGTAATGGGACTTGGCACGGGGGTGGCGGCTGAGGACACGGCGGAAGAAGAGGTGGTAGAGGCGGACATCTTTGCTGGACCAAGGACGTGAAAACGTGGAGGCAAAAGCGGCGTGACCTGTCCAAGTTGCTGGTGCGGCTGTGCCGGCACCACGTTCACCCAGTGGGCCGTAAATGACATGTACTGTCCCTGACCGTAGTTACAGCTCCACACGTCGGCGCTGCCGTGCACTTTGGCAGAGACCGACATGCTCAAAGACTGGCCCACCATCTCTTCTACATGTGAATGCAGGGCTGGCACTGCCTTTTTGGCGAAGAAATGCCGGCTTGGCACTCTCCACCGCGGCTCGGCACAAGCCATCATTTCTCGGAAAGGTGCTGAGTCCACCACTTGGAAAGGGAGGGACTGCAGCACCAGCAACTTGGACAGGAGGACGTTCAGCTTCTGCACCGTCGGGTGCGTGCTCGCAAACTGTTGTCTCTTGGAAACGGATTCCAAGAAAGACTGCTGACGGAATCTGTGAAGAGGAGTAGCAGGAGAAGGAGCATCTGAATGAGCGGAAGATGCCAACGAGCGACAACTCCCCTCAGCAGAGGTGTTGGAGCCTTGACTGGCTGATAGAGGGCGATTGACGTCGGGTGACGGAGCAAGTAACGGAGCGGGTGATGGAGCGGGGGCTGGGGCAGGCAGAACCGCCGTATCTTTATCACGGTTTTCCCAGGCCACCGAATGGCGACGCTGCATATGCTGACGCAACGCTGTAGTCCCAACATTGGCCCCCTGGCCACGCTTGACTTTCTGGCCACATAGTCGACATACGGCTACGTTTACTTCCTCGGGCGTCTTGACGAAAAATTGCCACACCGCCAAGTAGGAAACTTTGCCCCCGCTACTCCTCACTGGCTGACTGCTACTTCCTCCGTGCACACCGGCACCACTACTGGCCGTGGTGGTAGGCTGCAGTGGAGCTGGTGCTCTACTCCGTGGCCGTTTGGCTCCACTGACACTGCTGCGACCCTGCTGCCTCCTGGGCAACCCACCGACTGTTTTGCTCGCTGGCAAGCTGGCACCCTCTTCTCCTGATGATGCGGAAGCAATAGCCTGATGACGACGAGGCTGCCAAGTGCGATCAGCCTCATCATCATCAATTAGGGTCTCCGCGTCACTACTAGCCCCCTCGGCTGCGTGTGGGTCAGGAGACAGACCTGTCTCTAGACCGGCTACCGAGCCACTCTCCTCGCCAGTACTTCTTCGCCTGGCTGCTGAAGAGGCGGATGTCTCCCCCCGTTCCTGACCGCCCTCTGTTAGCTCTTCCTCACTGTACAGTGGGGCTGAGCCCACAGCATGCGATACTTCTCTTGGTGAGGGAACACCAAAGGACAGGGGCAGGTCGAGGACACGTGATTTCAGTGGGCCTGCTCCCGGGCCATGCCAACTAACGGTTGTGTCTGACGTACCCACCGACCGTTGGCTGTAGGTGTCAGAGGTGACCTGGGAAGAGGAAGACGACCGAGTCAACCAATCGATGACGGCAGGGTTGTCGGTGGAGACACGACCGCTGGATGACACCGGGAGCACTGGCCTCTGGCTGCGACTAGTGCTGCCTCGATACCTTCCTCTGCTGCCACGTCTGCTCGCTCCTGAAACATTGCCTCCTCTGCCACTCCTCTGCGTGTTGTCTGACATACTCTTTAATTCAATAAGCACCCCAAAAATAAAACCGGATTTAACTCTTTGAACGTACAATAGTGGTTGTGAAGCAGAAAGTCAGTTTATTTAGCACAATCGGTCAATTGCAGCTTGCCGTTGGCTGGAAACTGTACGTTTATGTCACTGGAATGCACTAATCACCCAAAAAATATTACCGCCACCCGGCGTGTATATGGATTTAACTCTTTGAACGTACAATAGTGGTTGTGAAGCAGAAAGTCAGTTTATTGTACACAATCGGTCAATTGCAGCTTGCCGTTGGCTGGAAACTGTACGTTTATGTCACTGGAATGCACTAATCACCCAAAAAATATTACCGCCAGCCGGCATGTAAATGGATTTAACTCTTTGAACGTACAATAGTGGTTGTGAAGCAGAAAGTCAGTTTATTGTACACAATCGGTCAATTGCAGCTTGCCGTTGGCTGGAAACTGTACGTTTGTGTCACTGGAATGCACTAATCACCCAAAAAATATTACCGCCAGCCGGCGTGTAAATGGATTTAACTCTTTGAACGTACAATAGTGGTTGTGAAGCAGAAAGTCAGTTTATTTAGCACAATCGGTCAATTGCAGCTTGCCGTTGGCTGGAAACTGTACGTTTATGTCACTGGAATGCACTAATCACCCAAAAAATATTACCGCCAGCCGGCGTGTATATGGATTTAACTATTTGAACGTACAATAGTGGTTGTGAAGCAGAAAGTCAGTTTATTTAGCACAATCGGTCAATTGCAGCTTGCCGTTGGCTGGAAACTGTACGTTTATGTCACTGGAATGCATTAATCACCCAAAAAATATTACCGCCACCCGGCGTGTAAATGGATCTAACTCTTTGAACGTACAATAGTGGTTGTGAAGCAGAAAGTCAGTTTATTTAGCACAATCGGTCAATTGCAGCTTGCCGTTGGCTGGAAACTGTACGTTTATGTCACTGGAATGCACTAATCACCCAAAAAATATTACCGCCACCCGGCGTGTAAATGGATCTAACTCTTTGAACGTACAATAGTGGTTGTGAAGCAGAAAGTCAGTTTATTGTACACAATCGGTCAATTGCAGCTTGCCGTTGGCTGGAAACTGTACGTTTGTGTCACTGGAATGCACTAATCACCCAAAAAATATTACCGCCAGCCGGCGTGTAAATGGATTAAATCTTTGAACGTACAATAGTGGTTGTGAAGCAGAAAGTCAGTTTATTTTGCGCAATCGGCAAACTGCAGCACCAACTGTGCACGACAGCCACCAAAAAAAAAAAGGGTGTATGTCACTTTAAATTTTCGATTCTTTGATAGCTGTGGCCCTAAGTAACGATTCTGTGTCCCTGAGTAACGATTCTGTGTCCCTGAGTAACGATTCTGTGTCCCTGAGTAATGATTCTGTGTCCCTGAGTAACGATTCTGTGGCCCTAAAGTCTCTGTGGCCCTAACTCTTTCCCTTAATACACACAGGTCTGTCTCTCTTGAATGACCGGAGGCTAATGGAGAATTCTAAGATGGCCGCGATTTATAGTGCTGGCTGGCTGCTGATTGGCTAATGCGATCACATGTCATGAATGCATTATGGGTCAGCGCGCCTTGTCTGCGCGCCTTCCCAAAGATCCCCGCCCCATCTTCTCTGTCCATTTTCTCCGTGGCCACACATGTCGCCGCCATTTTTGGGAAAATTTGATTCGTGCATCCGAAGTTTGCTAATCTTCGGATTCGTCGTGAATAGAATTTTTCCAAATCTTCGGAACGAATTCCACTTCGTCATGTTCGATTCGCTCATCTCTACTAATGGCCCAGTCGTGAAGAATGAAGCCAAGATTCAGCAATACCAATTAAATTATAGTTCTCTTCATGCACCAAAGCTTCCAACTCACCTATTTTGCTTGGCAGACTTCTGGCATTGGTGAACAAACACTTTAATTCATTGACACCTTGTGCACACATATTTTGCATATTTTTTATTTTCATACAAATGGTACCAAATCCAATGGTTGTTTGTAACATGGGAACCTTCTTATCATCTGCCATAGCCCTCCCCCCATCTTTCCTCATTCCACCCACCAATAAGGACTGACCTCTGTCTGATCTGTCTGCCCCATTATAATATAATTCTCCCTCCCCCCTCGATCCTAGTTTAAATACTCCTCCAGCCTTCCCATAAACCTCTCCCCCAGCACAGCAGACCCCCTTCCATTTAGATGCAAACCGTCTCTAGCATATAGGTTGCAACCCAATGAATAGGCATCCCAGTGCTTTAAAAACCATAATCCTTACCTCTTACACCAGGTCTTTATCCATGTATTTAGTTCTCTAATATCCCCCTGTCTTTCCTGAGTTGAGCATGGCACAGGTAATATTTCAGAGAATATCACCTTGGAGGTCCTTCCCTTCAACTTTCAGCCCAGTTCTTTAAATTGATTCTTAAGGAGCCTCCACCTTCCATGCATTCTGTCATTGGTTCCAACATGGACCAAGACAGCTGGGTCATGCCCAGTCCCTCCCAGTAATTTATCAACCTGGTTCCACCACATGCCGAACCCTGGCACCAGGGAGATAGCAAACCATTCAGTGGAGGCGATCCTGGTGACAAATTATTCTATCAGTCCTTCTGATTATAGAATCCCCTACTACCACCAACATTCTATTTCTTCCTGCACTACCATCACCACCCCTCCCAGATGGTCTGCCCTCCCGGCTGTTAGGGATAGCAGTTACTCTTAGTGTGCCTGTGCTTTTTTCAAAGTTCCTGAATTCTTGGAATTCAGCTTTAAAATAGCTAACAAGAACAAAATTAATAAGGCAAAGGATATTGCTAATAGATTTCATAATAAGATAATAATAATAATGTAATAACCTGTATCCAATGCCTACTTAGTAATTTAACAAAACTGATGTGAAATTTGATTGCCTTTTAGGCAATAAAGATACTTTTTTTTACAGAAGAAGCTCTCTGACTTGTGAATGGGATGTATCCAGGTAGGAAATGGTTCTGCAGCCCTTGTTGGACCCCGGGATTTAGAAAGAGACAGGAGGACTGACCCGAACAGGATAATAATCTCCATTAGTGACACCTTTTTATTCCTCCCATGTACAG
Source organism: Staurois parvus (assembly GCF_062004578.1). Classification (NCBI taxonomy): domain Eukaryota; kingdom Metazoa; phylum Chordata; class Amphibia; order Anura; family Ranidae; genus Staurois; species Staurois parvus. The sequence continues at coordinate 10,709,815 of NW_028319098.1, forward strand.
AAGTGTAGCATAATATGTAAATAGTTTAAACAATGGATGGCAGATTAAGTTAATCAAACTGCTACTATGAATTTGCTGTCGGAATATTCCATATTAGCCAACTGTAAAGGTACCAAGAATGAGAAGGAGATTTTTCTACACTTTAAACAGTTCTAACACGATTATATAATCATTGGATAGCAGGCTTCTGTATAAAGGCCTAGGTAGTATTTGAAGAGATGTGGCTTTACACATAGGGCTCAGATTGGTTTCAGTGTGTTGAGGGATCTTTAAATTACCCCTCCATTGAACTCATACACCAACAATACAATATAATGTTTCATTGCACTTTATAGAGCTCAAAGTTGTAGTTGCAGTCTGTGTCTAACAAACTTTGGTATACTAGGTTGATTATCTGTATGTGCCTTTAAAGAAAATCTATCATGGGAAAATAATGAAGGCAGACCACTGCTTTTGAGAATACTGGTTCCCTGGCTGTCAGGCTGATTTGACCCAAAAGTCATGTTAAAGTAAAACTGTTGAAGTGCAATACAACCCTAGTTGGACATTCAATGTCTGCAATGAGATGGGATGAAGAGTGAGAGCAAGCATAGACAAGGGAAAGGTGCTCAGCGCCATTGTGTGCTCTGGTTTAAAATGGAGCTTTTGGCTTGTCCATACATTTGCATTACTGTGGCATGGGGTGCACTCTGTTTTCCTTCTGTACATCTTGTGCCCTGCTGTCTCAAAGGACTCTGTGTTGTGGTGGGACCTTGCAGGCAGATGACTGGAGATACCAGTGTGAAAAGAGGCCTCTCAAAGTAAATGTTTCCCTGATGGCACTGAAGCTGTGCAAAAGTAAGCCCCGAGTTAGGTAACCTGGTTTGTGAACCTCACTTAATTGCCTAATAATGTTGATGGGTAAATTGCTCCTTCTAAAACATAAGTGGTCTGGCAGTCTCTGATATCAGTATTTTCTAAATCATTCCCACAGAACAATATTGCAGTTTAGAAATTCAGAATAAAGTCAGAACTCAATCAACATACTTTTCCCAAGACAGTAACACTGGAAAATAATACCAGGAGGGATAAGAGAATTGATTTTCTCAAAATTGATTTCACAGTTAAATTGCTTATTTTGCTAAAGAAGAAAACTCAATTCCTAGCCATAATCAATAAATGATTTACTCATTTTCTTTACTTAGAGGGTGATTTTGAATGTATTTAGGGTAGTTTAATTTATTTTAGTGTTATTTGTATTTATGTTTTTTTCTTTTTCGTGTATTCTGTAGTTATTTGTGTACTATTGCTTTACATTTTTTTTATTTTATTTTTGCTGTTTTTTTTCTTTCTGTGTTAAAAAATAGATAATAAGGCTAAAGAGGGGCTGTTTTTATACCAGAAGAGGTCCAAGACAGCCCTTGGGGCTTCCATAGATCAAGATCAAGATTCATTGAAAGTCCATTGCATTCCTAAAAACAACTTTAACTCCGCTTTCTCAATTGACTGCAATACCTTATAAAAAATTGGTCATAATTTTTTGCTGAAATCTCCTGATTTTCCTTTTTTCCTTCCATTTTTGTAAGGTCAGCTAGCATTTGGATTAATTTGATGACTTGATTTCAAATAATTGATTATCACAGGAGCATGTTGTTTTAGGTTACTAAAGAAAAACAATTCAACATGAAAACAGAAATCAAATTGCAATGTTGCAACGTACCAATGGCCATAAATAGATCTTTATGTATACAGGAGTTTGCCAAGTGCTTACAGCCTCTTTCCAAGCCCTGTACAGCTATTTTTCTGAGATCCTTTGTTCCATTATACAATTGAGCAGAGGAAAAAACATTCTTTAGAGTCTTCGTGCAGACTCGGGATTTCAGTTAAGATGCTTATGACAACATTAAGTGGCCTTTTTAAAAATAATTGCTTTTTATTTCAATGCACTTCATCCTATTTCAGAACTAACATTTCCTCCCATTTATAAAAGTTCAGAATAAAACGTTGTGAAGTGAAATTGTACTGCAAAACTGACAGAAGGTAGACTGGTAAAAAGTACCCCAACCTAAAAAACAATCCTTCCTTAGTTAACCCCTCATCCTGTAAAAGGGAATATATTATACATCAGAACGCAAAATTAAAATGTTTAAAACAAAATTTTTTTATATGTTTTTGACAAATAAGCATGAAACTTAGTATTTTCTATTCTCATGTGCACTTAGCAGGTGGAGCTCTGAGACTCTTCAAATCATTCCAGTGACCATTGATGGTCAACTTGAAAATGATAAAAGCCAACAAACACCTAGAGGGCCACAGAATGGCAGCTAATTTTCATGCATTGAAGTGATGGTAATGCCCAGCATTGGTGTCAGTGACTAATAACCCCTAGTACTGGTGTCAGTCACTGCAATAATAACCCTCAGAATTGGTGTCAATTTTCTGAGTGATAACCCTAGCATTGATGCAAGTGACCACAATAATAAACCTCAGCACTGGTGTCAGTGGCTTCAATGATAACCAGCACTGGTATTAGCAGCTGCAATAATAACCCCCGTCACTGGTATCAGTGACCACAACTATAACCACTGACATTGGTATCAGTGACCACAATATTAACCCCGACATTGGTGGTCAGTAGCATTGCTGTTAACACCTGCCTGCATTGATGAACAGTGACAGTTCCGCTAGCATCACCACCTCCATCATTGATAATCATTAGGGATGATGAATGTGAATAGGTTTGTTTTGTGGAGCATTCATCAAACCCACTGTATAAAGTCTGAAAAGTTTAAAATTAAATTGAAACTCTACTGAAGTCTATAGAGACAAATCTTGAAAATCAATTCTGGCCCTTTTCAAGGCTACCAAGCAAGAGATTGCCAAACAAATGGCTTGGGGAGTTGGGCACAGTCATAGGGGACATGCACCAAATGCAAATTAAAATTTAAAACATACCATACTGCGGAGAAAGGTTCCACCCTATAATTTGATTTGAGGATGACATGGGAAAAACACCAGTCCTTTAAAATGCATGTTTGTAAGATGTCTTTGAGCTGTATGCGATGTTATAAAACAGTATGATTCTCACAGGAAGTGTAAATGACACCGTATTCTGGTATCACATATTTTGCATGTGCAATTGATTTTTTTCTGTTACATAGTTGTTTGACCTAAATACAACAGCAGCACCTTAATCTGATTCATTACAACTTAAAAGGTCTTTTAAAAAATTGTTTTGGCTGTGATACTTTTTTTAAATCTAACTATAATAAGCCTGAATTGAATGGGAACTAGGAATAGAAGTAGGAACCACAATAGATTTAAAAGCTAAAGGAAATTTACCAAAAATTAATAACTAAATAAAGCTAAAGCCCTCAACCTCGTACCAGTTGGCCAGTGGTTAAATAGTATAAGGCTGAGAACTGCCAAGCGGCGGCCGGTGACGGCAGTGGCGACGGGCAGGCGGTGACAGTGGGTGGGTGCTGGCTAGGAGCAGGGTTTTTTCGGCACCTGTATTAGTACTTTTTTTCATTTCGGCCAACGACCAAAAGGGGTGTTTTTGGCCGAAACGTTTCGACCACCTAAATTTCAGTGCATCCCTACCTGTATCCCCAATTATTTTTAAAATATTAAAAATATAGACTTCAAGTAAGTGTTTGGCAGAAATTGGCTAATATCTGGACTGTGCATGAGCACTTGAATAGTCAGCAAATAGAAAGAATTCTGTAGTGTGGGCCTCTCTTAACGTGTGGACTGATCGAAAGAGATTGAACAGATTCCCCGATCCACACAAGTGAGATGGATGGAGGAATCCTCTCTGCTGTGTTATTGTATTCTGACAGCAGGGACTCCTCCGCTGTCACAATACACTGATCAGTGCTACAGCTGTGCTGATTGAACAAAAAAAAAACACACTAACCCCCACTCCGCATTGATGGTATCAGGAAAGGAAAGATGTACCCAGACGCATAGTTATGAGCAGAAGGAGAATTCCTATTAGCCAGTGTCAGGAAAGGCGAAATGTGCCCAGGTGCATAGTTATGCGCAGACTGAGAATTCCTATTAGCCTGAACCCATGTGCGTGCTTATGCTGGAGCGCGTGTTTATGCTGAAGCGCACGGCGGTGCACACGACCGCCACTAGATTGGCATCTTGTAGGCTATTTAAACATCTGTGCTGCATTAGGACTTTGCCTTATGGTCTACAGCGTTCTGCTACTTACTACCTGTTCCTGTGCCCGATCTCCTGTTGCCATCCTGATCTGTCTGACCACGTTTGAACTGTGGCTAAACTGACCCCTGTGGACCCCTGTGGACGTCTCTGCCTGATACTTCTGTCTTTTTGCTTACCGTTGCCATCTCCAACCTGAAGCTGACTACTCTTCTGCCCGCTGCTCTGATGTGCCTGCTAGTGTCTGACCCAGATTGCCTGACCCTGCTCTGTGTCCAGCCTGTGGTGGCCATCCTTACTTCTGCAACCTGAGAAGCATCTGCTGTCTGTAATCTGCCAGCCTGCAAAGTGCCTGCTGCCTATGGCCTGCCAAGTGCCTCCTGCCTGTGACCTGCCAGCCAGCCAAGTGCCTCCTGCCTGTGACCTGCCAGCCAGCCAGCCAGCCAAGTGCCTCTTGTCTGTGATCTGCCAGCCTGCCAAGTTCCTACTGCCTGTGACCTGCCAGCAAGCCAAGTGCCTTCTGTCTGTGACCTGCCAAGTGCCTCCTGTCTGTGACCTGCCAAGTGCCTCCTGTCTGTGATCTGCCAGCCTGCCAAGTGCCTGCTGACTGTCTACCAGCCAGCTGTGCCTGCTGCCCTGCATCACAACTCAGCTTGCACCCGAGTGTGCACAGACTTCTCATCTGCAGCCGTCTCCACCAGAACTGCCAGGCACTCATGCCACTCAAGGCTCTAATGCCTCCTGTCACTTTACCAAGGGTACCAAACCCTAGGTGTAAGAAATCACCTTTTTCTCAGTGTCAGGCTCCATCACCAGGTACGTGACAGGTGGTCAGTGGCAGTGCTGGTAACTTCAACCCACTCTGTTTTTTTTTACAAACCCGACAACGCGCTCATGGGCCGCTCATTCCCTGATGACATCAGACTGGGACTATACTTCTACTATTGGACAGAGATCACCTTTACTGTATGGTGCTATTGCTGCAAAACATTCATACACAAATACCCCCAAATCAGTGATAATGAAAATGGAGGTTAAGAAAAACCTCTTCCATGTTGGAATAAACTTTTAAATGTGTCTTTCAAACAACTTGGTGCAGAATTTGTCTTTAAAGCAGAACTTCAGTGAAAAATGGAAGGTCCACTTTTCCTTCTCCTCACCCCCTCCTCTTCTACCTTTGGAACCTCATTTTTTTGAGGGGAGGGGGGAGCATGTAGCTAGTTTGACAGGTTCCCTCTCCCCACGTCCACTGGATTTGCCTGGTCAATTTTGCCAGAAGTTAGCTCGTCTCCCTCCCTGCTTTACGGGACACATCACAGGTCCTGGAAGGCTGAGGGACCATTCACACAGCACAGTGTGGCTCTTGCATGAGCAGTGGGGAGCATTCTGCATGGTGCTGCTGGGGACCCAGAGAGCAGTGAACAACTGGCCCAGGTGAGTACAGTGCTGGATCCCTGGACAGGTAAGAGTCTTATTATTAAAAGTCAGCGGCTACAGTATTTGTAGCCGCTGACTTTTTATTTTTTAAAAAGTGACTGAAGAACTGCTTTACGTTCCTCTCCAAATAGTTTCTCTACCACAAGATAGATTTCTACAGAGTATCTAGAACACTCTTTCTGGATTCCAGGGAGTGTTATCAGAAAAAAAATCATCATACAGTATATATGGCAGACATGATAGAACATATAAAGAAATGTAAATATACTTAGTGTTGGCTGGTGAATGATTGTGATGGAGGGGAGGTGGTATGTGTGCTTGTGCTCATCCCATTGCTGCGCACACAACCTCATCCCCTCTGCACTGGGGAAGAGCCAAACTCTGACATTCCTGCAGGCTGTGTGAAGTCTGGGAGGGGACAGTGTGGACTCTGCTCACTCTCTGCTCACTGTCACTGTATGGGAAGCCGCATCACCTGCGTTCAGCACTCTCTACATCCATTTCTATTAATTTACAAGAACTCCTTCTGTTTGCTATTTATTCCTGATGTTTGGATGACCAGGGACAAGCCAAAGCTCCCCTCTGAGAATCATAAGCCAGACTTTTAGGTTTGAATGAATATGACAGTTATCAGTGGATGAAGTCAGCAGGAACCTATTGGAGAGAAGTGAGCCCAGCAGAAGCAATGTCAGTGCAGGCAGCTCACTAAGAGAAGACTTCAATCAGCCTGGACTGTGAGTGGTGGTGCAGTGATGGATCTGGGCACCAACAGAAGCAGATGTGTCTGGATGACTGTGCTGGGTCTGATGGGACTCCTTGGCTTGGCTGAAGCTGGGTGTTTGGAGGCTGGGAAGTGCTGTAAAGGTAGAGATTTGAAATGTGTTAGCCAGGGCTGGAGGATGGACAGGAAACATGGGACGTGTTACTGTGACCAGCTGTGCCAGTCTGCCATGGATTGCTGTTATGACTACCCGCAGGCATGCCCAGGTAAGGAGATTTTATGGAAGATCAATAATTGTGTAATTACTATTAATTATTAATATTGGCAATTTCATGCATGTCCAGATGCTGGGGATCTACAAATTCCATCAAGGCACATAGGCAACGACTGGAAAGATATGAAAAGTGTAGCTCCCTAAAAGCAGGTGAAAACTATGAAATACTATACAGTATATCCAATTATAACACATTACAAGAAAACAAAAAATAAATATATATATATATATATATATATATATATATACTGTATACATACACAGTTTTTATGGCAGTATGTTAAAAAAATGTTAAATGGAATCTGTCACTCAGAAGAGAGTACCTTGACTTAAGTAGTCTGCTATTCGGTTAAAGTAACAGTATACACATTAAGGTTGGGTGCAACCATTTGAATGGCGTTGTCTGCAGACCCCCTAATGGCAGATTTAAATAAAAGTCACGCTACTCAGAATAATATTACTGTAGAAGAAGAACAAGGGCATGTCCTGGGTCAAAAGTGTACCATATAAAGTCCATGGATTTACAGCTGCTTTGGGACTACAAGTCCCAGCATTGGCTGTCCTTTACTGTTTTATACCTCTTGAGCCCTAGGCTGCCTGAAGTTAATTCAATGCTATTTATTGAACTTGTGTGGGCTGCATTTCAACATGAGAAGTAATACAGGAAGATAGGAAACAATCAGAAATTCCTTTTAATAGCTTCATCTGGGCGGATCAGACTTGGCCTTTGTATTTAAGGAAATGACTAATAGCCCCCGGTTCTTGATTGCACATTTGCTTGTTACTTTCTTCCATAGATGCAATGAGAAAAAAATATGTAGCAAAAATAATACACAAAAGGAGATGCTGGCCAATTAGGCTTTTGTAATGCTGGAGGAAACTTTGTCAAATACTAATTAGAAACTTAACTAACATCTGTAAAAGCAGACAGAAGCTTCACAGAAGGATCTTCAAAAGTCTTTGCTCTTGGGATTGGGTGAGGTGGGTGAGGCTGTTCATTTTCACACCCAGCCTTCCTGGGGTCTCTACTCCAGTTCTTTTGAAAGTTTCACCACCAACCAGCTCTCTTAAAGTGGAATTCCAGCTACACCTTCAGTCTAGCACAGTTGTTCATACTCCTCTACTGAAAGTTCTTATTTTGATTTCACTGCACACTGTGAGCTTCAGACAGTGTGCATTAGAAGCTGCAGCACGTCAGACAGAGCCTGTATCATTTTGTGGCTGGAGGATATTCAGCATATAAACATAGAAAAGCGATGGCAGGAAAAGGCCGAGTGGTCCATCGAGTCTGCTGTGTGTGTGGGGGTTGTTTTTTTTTTTAGTTACCTTTTTGTCTGAGTATAGATCGATGCATCTCAAGCATGTTGAAAGCTATTTACTGTTGACTGGCTCACTACCTCTGCTGGAAGTTTAATTACCCAGCCCTTCATTCCCCAGCCTGTCTGTCCCTGGCCTGCCCCTTTTTATTCATTGTATTTACTTCTTTCAGTCATAGCAGTCATAGAGGCTCATCATTGCATGTGGTTGTTACCTAGGGCATTCTGTATGCAAATACAGCCTACCTAGTGATGCCCACTCCTGCAGAAATATATTTCACTCTTGGAGGAATTTTGATATTCACATAATTTCTCCCAAGAGTTAGCCTGCTTTAGAGGCAGAAAACAGGAAAAAAAAATTCTGAACTAATGGACTGCAGCCACAGTACAGGAGATGACCAGAGACTGCGGACACAGTACAGGAGATGACCAGAGACTGCGGACACAGTACAGGAGATGACCAGAGACTGCGGACAGTACAGGAGATGACCAGAGACTGCGGACACAGTACAGGAGATGACCAGAGACTGCGGACAGCACAGGGATGACCAGAGACTGCGGACAGTACAGGAGATGACCAGAGACTGCGGACAGCACAGGGATGACCAGAGAATGCGGACAGCACAAGGATGACCAGAGACTGCGGACAGCACATGGATGACCAGAGACTGCGGACAGCACAGGGATGACCAGAGACTGCGGACAGTACAGGAGATGACCAGAGACTGCGGACAGTACAGATGACTGCTGACCTTTGGGGAAGGGGGGAAGCGGGTACCTGAATTTGACAGGTACCCGCTCTTACTTCCGCGGAGTTGTTCTTTGATCTTACCTGTTCCTCTATCCTGCCGCACGCTGTCTTCCCGGCTTCTGTAGTGTCGGCGCTTGGCATGACGGCCGGGTGCCCAGTGCGCATGGGCGAGAAGCACTTGCGCCTTGTGATTGGTCCGGCGGCTTCTGGGATCTGTCATGTGTCCCAGGTACCGCCTTACCATTCACAAAAAGCTTGCGCACTTGGCACCCGGCTGTCATGCCGAGCGCCGACACTACAGAAGCCGGGAAGACAGCGCGCGGCTGGATAGAGGAACAGGTAAGATCAAAGAATAACTCCGCGGAAGTAAGAGCGGGTACCTGTCTAATTCAGGTACCCGCTTCCCACCTCCCCAAAGGTCAGCAGTCATTTCCATAAGGTCCCGCTGCAGAGCTGAGCGGCCGGCCCGGTATTCTGACATGGTGGTGGTGGAAATACCGGACCGGCCGCTCCATATTCACTCCATAAGACGCATTGACATTTTCCCCCCTTTTTTGGGGGGAAAAAAGTGCGTCTTATGGAGCGAAAAATACGGTATGTTATGAAAGCTGAAATAATGTATTTTACATTTTTTTACCATGTTGATAGGGAGGGGGAGGGGGCAGGAAGGCAAAATATAAGGACCAGGGCAACAGAGAGGGCAGATTAAAACTCAGCTAAAAAGAGTAACACTGCATATTAGCTTTGCATGTTATAGAGCAGTGGTCTCCAAACTACAGCCCAGGGGCCAGATGCACCCCTTTGCTTGCTTTTATCCTTGGGGCACCATTTCATCTAATGACACAATTCAGCACAATTCCTCCCAATGACATTAACAATGGGGCTCATTTCCCACCAATGACACCAATAATGGGGCACAATTCCTCCCAATCACAGAATCAATGGGGCACAATTCCCCTTACTGACACCAAAGATGGGACATTATTTACTCCCACTGATTCTGCAACATTTTCTACTCCCGATGGTGCGGCCCCCCTAAAGTCTGAAGAACAGTAAACTGGCCCTTTGTTTAAAAAGTTTTGGAGACACCTGTTATAGTTATAGTATAGAATAGTTAGAACTTTTGTGGGGTTTTTATGCCTACCTGTATCACCATTGGCAAAGATTTCTCTAACTTTCTGTGCAAGTGATAGGAAACTAGGGACTAGTTCATGAACAGGGACACAGAAGCAATAAAATAGAGAGAGGAGTGTAGAAAAATGACAGTTGGCCAGGCCACGGCTAAGCTTTACAGTAAGGTGGCAGTGACTATTAGAGCTGATTCACACATGTGCAGTGCGGATTGAAATTTAGGTTTCACAGTTAATTGACACAGTAGTTGTTCACTGGTTCACGTCAGGTTTACATCAGGTTCAGGACAGGATTAGGTCAGGATTTTATCCTGTTCACACGTGTGGTTTAAAAACAGTTTCCATAGAAGTCAATAGCCTGTAATCCGCACCTGAACCTGACAGCACTGTTCAGAAATCAGACATGACTGATCCACTGTCATGTGGATTAGGTGCTGTTCAAACCGCATCCAACCCGCATATACTTTATGTGAACCGGCATTTAAGGCCCGTACACAGGATAAGAAAATTGTACAAAAGTTTTCATACGAGAAGCGATCATCTGATAATCTGATTGTTAGTGCACAGCTTTCAAGAGCTGAACAGTTCATGCAACAATATTTGAAGAGACAGAGGTGAACATTTATCTTGTACGATACCAGATCATACAATTTTCATTTAATCAGTACAGTAGTCGTCTGAAAATACAATACAAATACAATACAATACATAACATCACTTTCAAAATTCTTATCTGTTGTATGAGAATTTTCATAAGTAGAGTAACTTCTTCATTTTCGATATAGAGACTAGCATACAAAAAGAAAATGGACAATCATTCATGCAATATTCTCATTGTATGTACTAGGCTTTAGCCCAGCTTTTCTGGTCAGGTTTATTCCTGTATAATATTTACAAATAAAACTTCTATCCTAGATTGTAAGCTCGAAAGAGCAGGGCCCTTGACCCCCTCGTGTTTTGTTTTGTTACTGTATTGTCTCATGTTCTGTCCCCCACTATAATGTACAGCGCTGAGCAAACCTTTTAGCGGTATATAAATACTGTATAATAATAATAATAATATTCCTCTTGCTCATGTATAGCTTCAACAGATTACCATCATCCAGATCTGCCAAGAATCTCCTGCTGAGATGCGCAAATTGCCCACGGCTAGTTGATTAGTTTTCTTTAACTGGCTTTCCAGGTCCTTAACATTCCGCATATCAAAAGTGGGCTTATTGTTAAAATAAAATCCTCATGCTTGCTGTCAACCTAGTTCTGTTAACTCTTAAGTGGTAGGTCCAAGTTATGTACCATGGCTAGAGAAGACCACTTGGGTAGCAATTTTTTGACCAGAGGCATACACTCATATGATATCCCAAGTATTAGTTCTTTGTTTTGGTTGTTTTGATTACAGAGCTCTCAACACCTACAACCAGGGCCAGTGCTAGACTGTTTTGCACCCTGTTCACACGTGTGGTTTAGAAACAGTTTCCATAGAAGTCAATAGCCTGTAATCCGCACCTGAACCCGACAGCACTGTTCAGAAATCAGACATGACTCTCTTTCAGACCGCACTGAATCTGCACTGAATTCGCATTGCTGGACATATGTGAACAGGCACCATAGGAAACAATGCTATTTCACATGTCACAAAAATGTTAGCATGTGCCAGAGAATTCTGTAGGTCTTTAGCTGACACTCTGGGATTCTTCTTTACCTCATGCAGCATTCTGCGCTGTGCTCTTGCAGTCATTTTTACAGGACAACCACGCCTAGGTAGAGTAGCAACAGTGCTAAACTTTCTCCATTTGTGGACAGTCTGTCTTACCGTGGACACATGAACATCAAGGCTTTTGGAGATACTTTTGTAACCCTTTCCAGCTTCATGCAAGTCAACAATTCTTGATCGTAGGTCTTCTGAGAACTCTTTTCTGCGAGGCATGGTTCACATCAGACAGTGCTTCTTGAAACCAGTAAACCCAAAACAGGTGTGTGTTTTTTAAGGGCAAGACAGCTGTCAGCAACACATCCAATATCATCACACTGATTGGAGTCAAGGTTGGCTCACTCCTGGCTCCAATTAGCTCTGGGAGAAGTCATTAAGCTAGGGCCTCACATACTTTTTCCTCCCTGTACTGTGAATGTTTACATGTTATGTGCAATTAAATCATGGCAACATCTACGTAATCCCAAGGGGTTCACATACTTTTTCTTGCAACTGTATATGCATGTGATTGGCCAAGGCTGCATAACTATTCATACTGTCATCTGCATAGCTCAACAACTATATTCCATAGAATTCTACCACTCTCTGGAAGCACAGCCAGCTATCAGACTAGCAGCAGCTGAGAACACTAAACTGACCTTATTAATCATCTGCACTAGATACAGTGAGCACATCTAGATTTACCTAACACACTAATTACAGCCACACTGGTTACAGTGAGGCAAGGTAAATTTACCTAATCATAAACACCCGGCTCCACTGAACACAGTTAGCCAGTAGTAAATCTAACTAATCCTAGCACCTATCTAGGAAGGTGCTACAAAAGGACTACCAGGAACCTCTGAGCACAGACTTCCCTGTTCAGCAGGACTTCTTCCCCTGGTTATCCACCTTGGGTGCTGTACCCCCCTAGGCCAGGCAGGGAAGTTTGAGGAATTCTGTGCTAGACCCAAGCAGATCCCAGGCCTACACAGCACAAACTTTTCTGCACACACATCATCCCAGGCCAAAGCCTGGGGGGAAGAGGGAATCACCAGGCAGTTATACCTTACCCCAGCATAAACTACTAGCCATGAACCACTTAGTGGTTGCCAGAAGGGCGTAAATGCTCAGTAGCACAAAATTGTGGTTGCCCACATTACTATTGTCCTGAGTGCCAGTAGTGGCAGCAAAGAATAGCATCAGTCCTGAACCTAGGGAAGAAAACTACAAATTAACCAAGGCAGAACTACTGCCCTTCTACACTGCAAGTGTAGTTGCACATATTTTTCCCAAAGCTAAGTAAATGTGATAAAGCTCTGCTGATTTCCATAATCCAATCAAGTGCAAGAAAAACATCTTTTTTTAATTTTCCTTTCATCTTATTTGGTATTCTTTACAAAGTGAAGATTGCACTTGCAAAGTGTACAGTCCATTTGCCTTCTTTAAATCAACCCCACTATCTTACAAACTCCAACGTATCAGCTGGTAGCTGTCAGGGAATGGGAAGATCGCCGCGGTGATCGAATCTGCACATGCGTAGAATCCTAACAAAACGTACAGGCAGGCGGGCACTAGGACCCAGGCACGCCTGTCACCAATGACGGCGCCAGGCAAGCACTAGGACCCAGGAGCGCCTGTCAGGAGTCAGGCGGGCTATTTAAACCCGGCTCTTGCAATGCTCAAGTGCGATATGGTCTTTCCTGTGTTCTGTGAGTTTACTTTGCTGCTGACCCTGCCTGATCCTGATCTGCTGACCTCTCCTGCTCTGACCCCTGGCTTGCCTGACCATTGTCCTGCCTGCTCCTGCACTTTTGATATCTAGTTGCCAAACCCGGACCGTGACCTGTTTATTCCTTTGCCTGCCGTTTGTACCGACCTGCTCCACTGTTACCGACCCGGCCTGTCTGACCTCGGTTACTCTACCTCCTCACATCAGACTCTCACCTGCTGTGTACCACTGACAGGTGCCTCTACCACAGCCGGTTGCTCCCAGGGGTCGCGACCTGGTCTCGGCTTGCTCCAAGTCCATCCCCACCATCAGGGGCTCTGGTGAACAAGCAGGTCGGAACTTAGATTCCGCGCCCTGGGGAATTCTGGTCTGTGGAACGCTAGAGGCTACCACCAGCTGGTCCCTAACAGTAGTGATGCTTGGTGCTCTTCAAGAGAAGATTTTTTTGTATCCAATTGATGTTGGGATCAATGAAAACAATCAAATCCACAAACAATCGAACAGCTATATCTTCTCTTCCAATTGATTTTGACTCAGTTTTGTTTGGATTCGATCAAACCGAGCTGATCAGCCAGGTTGAAATGTTATTGATAATTGTACATGAATCAGCAGTAGCACTGAGATACTTTGTTCATGAATACATTATTATTTCGATAGATCAGATCAGAGCCACGATTGGAAATTGTGAGGCCCCATACAGCCTGCCTGACAGATTCCACAGTACACAGAGAAGGGGCCTAAAACCGCAGCAACCTCCAGTTAAATAAATGTTCCACAGGCCTTATTAATTCAGCAGCAGGGGCTGGTGGTAGAGAGGGGGCTATTTACAATTTTTCTGGATCAGGTGGATTAGTCCTCCATGCCACAGCTCCTGACAATGAAATTAGAGATCCGGCCTGCCCCAGTGGATTGATATAGAAAAATAGGGTGCAACTTGCAATTAATTGTCGAGAGTCATGCCACAGAGGATAACTCCACCTGCTCTGGAAAATGAGTAAATAATTACTTCTCTGCCCCTGGCCCCCTGCTGCTGAACATTTATTTAAATGCTGGGAGACACAACTTGTGGGATTACTGTGCCCAAAGGTATTTATGTTACTGATGGGGCCCAGTACAGGAGTACTGATTCTACCCTTTATCAGCACCCTGGAATTAGATTATGAGATTAAATGGTAGAAACAGAGAAGTGATTGAACATTTCCGATCATAAGTTACAATCTTAACCATCGATCGTGTGTCATATGGATTGAATGGGTTGCCAACTATAGATCGATAATTCATATCAGAAGAGGCCAATTGATCCTTTCTGAAGTGTGTTTGGCCACCAAAACACTTAATTTGTCCCCTAAACTAAACCTTTATTCTCACTTATTCATCTGGGCGGATGAGAACTAACACTTAGTTTTCTCATCATACTGCACCAGGAGCAGCCATTCTGAAGCTTCACAACTTTGCACAGAAGGATACCTACGAGTTGTCACCACAAGAAACTACTAATCTCTGCTTCCTGTCTGCAGTTTAAAATGACCCTTCTCAGTGTCACATGCTGGTGGAACATTCATCTACGCCCTTTTCTTACTGCTAGAAGCTGCCACTATGGTTGACTGCAAGCTGTCAGATCAAGCTGTCACTGACAGCTCCAGTCTCCATCAATGGTCCAGAACCAGAATGGTTCCTGATCATCAGCTTTGACATAGTAATCACATGCAAGCTTGAAGATTATTGATAAAAAATAAAGTTGCATTCTGCAAATGTCACTGTCATTTGTAGATGGCAGGATAGAATTATAAATCCTTTGGCAGGTAAAATAGCTTGCATATACTGTATGTAGTTCAACTGTTAATGCAGATATTTGACTGGAGTTCGGCTTTTAATTAAAAAGTAAAACATACATATCTGTACAAATCCATACATCATTTTTTCATGAACACACCCATCATAAAATGTAAATTCATTTTTTATTTATATGAATTCTGAAACTTAACAAAATGTAACCACAATGAAATTTGGGGAACAAGCTTCTTGGAGTACTTGACTTCAAAGCTCTAATAAACTACAGAACAATTTGGAGCCTCACTGAACTTAAATTCTTAACCTAAGGCTCTAAGGAAAGAGAAAAGTAGTGGGTGTTATTGACTTATTTTCTAATAAAATGTCTCTATTAACATATTAGAGAGAAATTATTGGGTGGGGGTTATGAGATGCCTCAGTACTATGTTTGGACATATTTTTTTCAGAGAGCCCTGGGCATTCTGGTTTTTAGATGTTTGCAGTGCTTTGTTACATTTAATAGGTAACAGAGCATAGAAAAACAGGCAGATGAGCACCAATAGTCACGTAATGAAGGCATGCAGTATTTCAGATTCTAACTAACCTTTTTAAAATGTTTTCAATTACCTGCGCATATACAGTATAATGGCTTTAGAAAGCCTTTGCAGTATCAAAAGGTGAATGATGCAGAGCTGCATAAAAGCTCTGCATCATTCAGGGCTCCTAGCCCTTCTGTTTACCAGTTTGAAGTTATTCCATACCAACCAACAAGCAACTCAGCAAATCATAAATTACTAAGGCAGCACTCACGCCTTTTGTGCCATGCTGTATTTTTTTGCACTTTTGGAAAAAAAAACAGCATAGAGCAGCCTATTCCCTTGAGTGCGCTGCCCTACACACAACAAATGCTTCAAAGTAGCTCCTGCTTTCATCAATACTTCATTGATTGAAGCTAATTATAAGGTCTTCATGCGATGATATCTGGTGCCTTCCCGCTTGGCTTCCTTTGTTCAGGGGGCCTCCTCTGACTATTTCCACGATTGAGGACAGGAGGGCCCAGTTTTCCATATATGGTGGACCTGTAGCAAAGTCAAGCAATTTGGGATTCACACATATAACTTTATATGCTCACTGACTCAGGTCAATCTTACCAAATCACCTCTCAAGGCTCTCCTGGGGAAGCCTGATTGCATTTATATTTACTGCTGCCAGGATATCAATTGCACTCTCTTGGTGACCCCCCTTGGTCTCCCTTGATCTTCTGAAGGATGGTTTATTCTGAAAAAACCTGGGAACCTTGTATGCAGTATCTTTCAGCATCATCCTAGGATGGAGGATACTTGATATGGGATGTTGATAAACATAAACCATCTTGCTCCCTGTACCCGACTGTTGGTCGGACCCTTCTTTAACAAGCGTCCTTTGTTTCTTCCTTTTTTCTTTCCTTTACTTCCCCTATCTCTTGCAGCCCCCATTGCATCCTTCCCCCCTTCTCTAACAACAGTTCATTTTGCTATGTGTGTGGAATGTACTTGTGTTCATTGTGTTATTTTGTCACTGTGTCAATGACATCTACCTGATTTACTGTCAATATTCTTTACTTAATGTAAATTAAACTTTATTCTTTAAAAAAATACTAAATGAGCAGAACCTTTAGAAAGGCCATGGACAAGACTAAAGCCTATTGACTAATATGTTAATATGCTAACGTGCTGTAGAGGCTTGCTCCTTGAGGAAATCACATCTCAGTGTTTTCTGTAGATTGCAGTGGTGATGGGGCCACGTCAATTCTTTTTAGTGGCCTGTAAGTCATACATTGACAAGACATGCTGAAATAATAGTTCTTACAGTTGATGGGAATAGAATTGCCTGCTGTGCACAGTTATCAACATTTTCAGATGAGTGGCAGACAATCAAGCAGTCAAGCTGGTGGAACTTATTCTTAGTACTGTCTTCGAGAACCATGGAGCACTATACATCAAATTATGACATCATTTACTATATATATGTATACATATGAATCTGCCACTTAGTAAAGAGAACAATAATAGTTAGATTGTTGAATTACTGGATCTCTTCTATACCACTGGTATTTTCATAGGGAGAAATAAGATGGAGAATAGGGGGAATAGGAAATCCCTCTATTTAAAGGCAAGGTCTTAGACAGCCAATATGGTGTACTAGTAAATGATGACAGGGCAATTTAATTATGAAACTGCAATGGTTGTGCTTCTCTCTCTTGTCTGTCCCAGCAGTACAGACATTTATCCCAGTTTCTGGTTGTTGGTGAGAGATTTTGAGGGATGATCTGAGAGCAGGTATGCAAACATTTGATGTGAGTTCATTGTCATGAGCTTCTGCCAGGGTGCCCCCTGTGTTGCAGGTCTGTGGGACGGTTGTAGAATAAAGCACAGAACAGAAAGGTGCTCCTCAGCAGTAATCAAATGCTACTGTAGATCTTTCTAGCAGGTTATGGTTGGAACCGGTGTGGACAGTAAGGGAATGAACCATGCCAATTTCCCCCCTTAGATGGATCTTTGTCTATCAGAAGGAAAGCAAAGAGCTCATGTCCCTGTAGTGGAAGGACTGTGAAGCTCTGTGAGCCTGTTCTTCAGTTTAAGATTGAGATGGATATTTTGCTTGCTTCTACACTGTGTGATGTGTTTGCAGCCTGTTCTGAACTTCGATTCACAGTAAAGACTCTCCCTTTCATGTAATTTGAATTTCTTAGTTTGATGGGAGTGTAAACCACAAAGCCTTTTAGATATGTGATATTACAGAACATGAACCTAGGGAAGGACTGTATATCTCACACATATATGGTACAGCATTGCACAACAAGCTACTGTTTGGTTTTGACAGAGCTAGAAAATGACAAACAGAAAATCTTGGCAAAGGATTAGATAAAGTTTGATTGGAAGCTGTTACAGGAATTTCAGCCTGATGAGATGAGAAGAATTTGCTCTGTTCTAAATCCACAAATTGTAAAGCAGTCAAAATAAGGTGGCGGCAGAAAAGAGGGTGCCAGGAACAAAGGCATTGAGCTGTAGATTGCATCTGCAAACGTTTTTAATGTCCTCAATGTTACCCATGTAACAAGAGACTAGCTGATGGCTGAGCATTGGAATGAACTATTTACTTATTTTATTTATTTATTTCAGGTACTTATATAGCGCCGTCAGTTTACGCAGTGCTTTACATATATATTGTACATTCACATCAGTCCCTAACCCTCAAGGGGCGTACAATCTAAGGTATTTATGAAATAATTTCTCGCACTATCATATTTAAAAGAATATAGTGATATGCTTTTTACTTTTTATGCTGTAGTTGCCCATTAAAGGCAACTTAAAAAAAGTAAAGTTTTTTTTCTTTAAAATAAAATAAAATTTTCCGTAATAAAAAAGAAAAATGCTTTTGTGTTCTGTTTTGATCAGTAAACAGCTATGACTATCTAAAACTTCTAATAAATGCAGTTGTTGATTCTGTAGCATTGACACCCTGTGGAGCTGCTTGTTTGTTGGGTTCTCCAGTCCTGCCCAGTGGTGGCCTGCCCTTAACTGAACCTGATGTGGACACACCAGCAACAAAGCAAATAGTTTTATTAGGGTCAGAACAAGCCCTACAACAAGAACAGTGGTAACACAGATCTTATCACAGTACGGCTGGCATGTTGTAGAATTCTAAAGTAATGAGCAGCACTATAACACAAATAATGTTTCTTTCCTTAAGCTGCTTGTGAAGGGCCTGGCCGGAACACACTAGGATAAATAAAGGAACAACCTTTTCAACTTTACTGCAGCAATGGCAGATGTAAATTTCACTATGTTAATAAAGAACGCTAATAGCACAGTGGCCTATCTTATAGTGTTTAGTCCCTGACTACACCACTGGCCGGTGGAAGAACAGGTATGGTGTGGCCCTTAGTTCTAGGCTCCAGTTGGAGGGAACACTCCCAATGTGGAATTATTTGTAATGCAAGGGGACACTTAAGGGAATCCTCTCTCCTTGTGTGTTTGGATCAGTAAAATCTTTAAAAAGACACTAAAGTAGCTGGCACCTAATGTTTCTTAATCCCTCTTTACTAGCCATGAACTCAGCCATGGGCAAAATATCAGCCTACTCTGTCACAGGGGGTCCCTCACGTGTCTGCGGGATAAGGAAGGGGGGGTTGTTACATTCAGAAAGGCAGCCAATCCACGTTCTGCCCTTCTTTGGTCTCCAGCAACATGGTTGCAGCTCCATCTGCACTTCCTGGCACAAGTAAGTAAAGCTAAAAGTCTGACCAGGCCTACGCTTTCTTTTCATTATGCAAACTGTCATTGTGCCAAACTTTGCATATTGAACTGCTCCAGAAATGGCAATCCCTGCTTCTGTGAATGGCTCACTGTGTTTTTCTCTTATTATAACATTGGGACAGTAAAGGACACTAGCAGGCAGACTCTCTCACTTAGCACTCAGTAAATAGGAAGTGACTGGAATACATTTGTATTTTTTAATAAACAGCAATAGGTAAGACTTTGCAAGGATTTTAAAGAACTTTATTGCAATGTGTATAACTGGCATAGCAAGCAAGCTAAAATATCTTTTACATAATGCAAAGGGGATTTAATAGTTTTGCACAGTACCATTATAAATACGTATGAGTCATCTAATTCTATGCACCAGACCCTCTTGTTTTGCAAAAACCTATAGGTTGCAGGTCACCTGGCTTGTTAAATTGCCTTTCTACATGCTTGGATATGACACAAGTTCCCACCTTCGCCATCTGAAGATATAGTGGTAATAAACATTAGGATGTGACAGGGCCTCTTTACATGTTCTTATCATTGCCAACTTTGGAATGTGTGTTGTGAGGGGAGAGCAGCAGTTGTCCTAGGAGAGACGTGTAGTCACGGGGAAACACCGACAGGCCTAGCGTTATAGAGGAAAGAACTGGTGCTCTTTTTCTGAAAAAAAGATGAAGACATGCCTTGATACCAACAAAGGCATTAGCATACCTTCCAGCAGTTTCATATTGTGCGTCCCATATTTTGGGGGCCAAGTCCCACTAAGGCTCTCCACCTGTACACTTATGAATGACCAGACCGAGGGATTTGCATACGAATAAGCTTACTGGCTCATTCATATGCAAGTACCCTTGCAGCCTATTCACATGGCAAGCTGAAGGAAGCTCCTCCTTGGCTCCAACCAAAGGAAGGACTACTGCTACTTCATCTCTCCATTCCACCAGCGAGTGAGCTTAAAGTGGTTGCAAAGACTCAACTTTTTCACTTTCTATGTGCAGCAGCCCCCCCAGCCCCCTAATACTTACCTCAGCCCCATCTTGATCCAGCTATGTGCATGGGAGCCTTGTCTCTCCGGGGACTCTCCCTCCTCATTGGCTGAGACAGCAGCGGGAACCACTGGCTCCAGGATGGGTAATGATCAGGGGTGGACTGACAACTCATGGGGCCCCCAGGCAATAGGGGATCATGGGGCCCCTGTGTCCTTGCCCAAACTCAAAAAAGCCTATGAAAAAGGTACCAGGGGCATCTCATGGGCCCCCCTACTGACCCCGGGCCCTGGGGCAGTGTCCGAGTTTCCAAATGGTCAGTCCGCCCCTGGTAATGGTGTTTCTGTACCTATGGGGAGAGAGGAGGTCTGTGCTGGGATAGGGCGGGGGTGGCCTGTGCTGAGGGGGGATAGCTGTACTGGGTAGGGATTTTGGGCTGTGGAAGAGATTAGGAAACTTAGAAGGGATGTGTGGAGTTGTTAGAATTTGTTTACGTAAAAGTGAACATGTAATAGAAGTTGTATTTCTCTGACAAAAAAAAATTTAAAAGCGGTTTGTTGGCATATAATTGAAAAACAAAGTCAGGGAACTTTTAAACGGACTGTATAGTGGTTTTACATAGTCTTTCTCTGTTTATTATAGTTAAGACAAATAAAAGTGCTTTTTTGCGTTAATAGGAAAAATCTGCAGTTCTGTGCATTAATTTCCAAATGCATAGGACACTAAACACAAGTGTCGCTAATTAGAATGTTCAGCCCCATGCAGGCGCACCCTGCCATAGACTTTGTCAGGCTGTAAGAGGCTGGGCTGGATGCTGTACCCGTATCACATGGGCACACTAAATCGCCTGGAGGATCACACAGCAGCTAGACAACCCTGTGTGCATGGAGCCCATTTAGTTAAACTGCTCTTGGTGTGATATTATTTCGTAGTTGATATGTAAAATGTGTTCTTTAAACTTAACCGCAATGTATAAAGACTTACAACTGTTCAAACATAATATGAACTAGACAGCTCTTTGGCTCCAGCTGCTACCATCTAGTGGTGAAATATATAAATACAGTGATGTAGAAAATCGTTTGAAGAAAAATGCTTACACATAGGTGTAATGATACTTAAGATATAAAAGACTTTGCTTAGGCATTAATTATTTAAAAAAAAAAATATTTTATAGCTTTATTTAAGCAATCTAGTGTTAATGTACCCAATCTTTATATTCATAACTTGTTCTTTTTACATACTTTTGTAATCTATTATTATGATACAGGATTTATATAGCGCCAACAGTTTGTGCAGCGCTTTTCAAAATGAAGGCAGACATTACAGTTACAATACAA
Source organism: Staurois parvus (assembly GCF_062004578.1). NCBI lineage: Eukaryota > Metazoa > Chordata > Amphibia > Anura > Ranidae > Staurois > Staurois parvus. The sequence continues at coordinate 10,731,394 of NW_028319098.1, forward strand.
TTTGGTAAAGAGGAAACAGAGGGTCCTGCTTGTTAGAGCTTACAAACTGTCACAGGGGTGGACTGACAACTCATGGGGCCCCCCCGGCAATAGGGGATCATGGAACCCCTGTGTCCTTGCCCAAACTCAAAAAAGCCTATGAAAAAGGTACCAGGGGCATCTCATGGGGCCCCCTACTGACCCTGGGCCCTCGGGCAGTGCCCAAGTTTCCAAATGGTCAGTCCGCCCCTAATCAGTAAGCATGTTAACTGCCCTGTATACAGCGGTACTGCAAAGTATAGCAGAGTGGATATCCATAAATGTTATAAATGGGATCTTTATTGTGAAAGAAAGTACAACACCTGGGGGTTAATTTACAAAGAAGCCATTCAATTAGCAAAGTGCATATTAGTAAATTTGGAGATTAACTTTGAATACCCGTCCTGTGCTAAAAATGTAATTTGGATATTTAAAAGTGAACACAGGTTTACTTTAATCACACTAACCTGGTAAAATGAACATTCACTTTGCTAAGTCACCAGCCTCTCCTCCTTTAGTAAATGAACCCCATCGTGTTTTTAATCATTACTACAGGTGTGTGTATTTTTATGCTGTGATGAGATAAGGGGGAGCGGACGCCACTCAAGACCAGCCCTGGAAGTCCAGCGCGTTGTATGTGTTGAGTGGACTCAGCACCACGCTAGCCATTCCTATTGATGCATTTTGCCTCGCCCATCAGGGCTTGGTCAAAGAGGCGACCAAGTGACCAAGCCCCAATGGGCGGGTTGAAACGTATCAGAGAGAATGGCTAGCGCGGTGCTGAGGCCACTCAACACATACAACACGCTGGACTCCCGGGGCTGGTCTTGAGTGGCGTCCGCTTCCCCTTATTCTCATCCCAGACACTGGAACAGACTAAGGATGCTGCTCCCTACATTCCCATGCCAGTGGGGTAATCCTTTCTGCTTATCTGGCTTTGGAGTGGCACATTAAGCTTCAAATATGGTCTGCATATTTTTTATTTCAATATTTTTTATTAGAAGAATACAAAGGTGTAAATGTGAAAGTCAATCATACATCAAGAAAATATAAATATAAACCTTCACTAATAAAAACCACGATAAGTAATCTTCCAATATTTGAATACAGTATTTCTTGCTGCCAAAAACATATATGAGATCAACTTCATCGACGTTTTAGGGACCACATCCGTAAATTTCTGAAATAGTGCTGGTTTCGGAGATCAACTTTATTTACTCATTGATGGGAGTAAATATCCGCAGAACATTCAAATCCAAAATCTAGTGACCATAGGGCACTGCCACAAGAAATGGTACATCATTCCCAGTTGTCCACAGCGTAGAAAACATTGGGGTGAAACGGCCGGATGCCTTTTCGCGACACATGTGGGGACCAGGTACTAACGTAGGAACGTTTTATAGTTAGATTCTATTAACGCAGTGTTAATCGATATTTAAACAGAGCATAGGCTATATCTTGCCATTCAGATAAATCAAAGGTGATGTTCAATTCCCTTTCCCATAGCATCATATAATGGAGTTTAGATGTCGGTTCAGTTATAGATGCATACACCGCGGACACCCTGCCCCTTGAAGCATCCCACAATAGAGAGGATAATTCAAATGGAGACAACTTGAGGTGGCTAGTCAGTAATTTAAGTTTCGATCTAATAAATGAAGCGATTTGGATATACTGAAAAGTTTTGCTAAAGGGAATCTGTAAGTTATCCCTAAAATGCGTCAAGGAATATAGCTGGTCCCCATTCAATTAATCACCTATACCAAGGAATCCCTTATTAATCCACCAGTTAAATGTAGTAGGTATCAACCCTGGGGGAATCTCAGGACTTCAAAAGATAGGTGCTAATGGTGTGTGCGGTTAGGACAGATGAGTCCTATGACACACTCTATCCCAGATGGCCAAGGAATGTGATAGTGTAGGATACAAGATAGGAGGACGTAAACGAGTAGGAAGCCACGGCAATGAGCCAATGGCCAAAGAACAGCAAGAGACAGCTTCAATAGAAACCCAGAGAGGAGTAGACACTTTGGCCTTAACATATGCTAGTTGGGCAACTTGGGCCGTTTGGCAGTAGGCTTGTAAGTTGGGGAGGCCACCTTGGGGTTTGGAAGCATTATTATTAGACAGGATTTATATAGCGCCAACAGTTTGCTCAGCGCTTTACAATATATAGGGCGACAATTCAGCAACAATACAGTTCAATACAAGAGGGATAGGAGGGCCCTGCTCCTTGGAGCTTACAATCTAAGAGAAGCATAAAGTGTCAATTTCTTCATCCATAATCTCCTATTTCCCCAAACAAAACAAAAGACATCAGTTTGCAGACGTTGTATGTGGTCTGCATATTTTTATGCTGTGGTTATACACAAGTAGAAATCAGCAGCAAATTAGGTCTCATGCACACACGGCATCTGTTTAGCCCTTGTGAACACCTTTCCTCCTGGCAGGGGAAAAGCTGATTGAAAATCGCAGTTAATGCCATGTACTACACATGCATTTAGATGTGTCTAGCGGTTTTTCTGCTATTCAGCTCCTCTCCTGAATGCGCCTTAGGTGGGGTTATTTTCAGCCTGTAAAGGCTTCTCTGCTTATATGCCTGTAAATGCCTATTTGTGCATGAGCACATAGCTGTTGATTTACTAAAACTGGAGCATACAAAATCCGGTGCAGCTTTGCAGCGAAACCAATCGGCTTTCTTTTTTTTTCAAAGCTTAATTGAACAAGCTGAAGTTAGAAGCTGATTGGCTACCATGCACAGCTGCACCAGATTTTGCACTCTAGTTTTAGTAGATCAACCCCATAGGCTAACATTAAGGTGCTTTTATAGGCTGAAAAACATTCCAAATGCCTGTAAAAGTGGCGTTTGTAAGCCCTGTGTTCATGAGCCCTCAGGATAAGCTTGCTGCTGCAGGAATTCTCCTATACATGCTACATACTCTTAAAGAAAAACTGTATTTTTATTTTTTTTTTTAGTTTATAGGTTTTTAAAGCACAGTGATTCTGTGAAAGTAGAAAAACAGCATTTAGAGGAGCAGTTTCTTTGTTTAGACTGTCAAGTATACAGCAGATATCTTTCTTTGCATATACTTTTTGCTTCATCTAAAGCAATCTTTCTCGACTAGAATTCCAAGGGTTCTTCCAGAGGTTGTTTTAGGGTTCCTCCACATTAAAAAGGTTGAGAAAGGGTGTTCTAAAGCATGCCTGCTCTCAATTTATGCATCAATATACAGTATTTATGCCCCAAGTTGGGAGCTCAAGTAGTTTGGATGTAGAAACCACACTTTTTTCCTTTGCAAATGTCAGCGATTTCAGCACTTTCTGTTCATCACAGATATACACACCCAGGCATGTTTTTAACCACTTGCCCTCCGGAAGATTTACTCCCCTTCATAACCAGGCAATTTTTTGCAATACTTTAACTGACAATTGTGCGCTCATGCAACACTGTACATAAATGATTTTTGTGTCATTTTTTTCCCACAAATAGAGCTTTATTTTGGTGGTATTTCATTACTTCTGCATTTTTAATTTTTTTGCGCTATAAACTAAAAAATGTTGACAATTTAGAAAAAAATATATATTTTTGACTTTTTGCTATAAAACATATCCAATAGAAAAAGTAAAATATTTCTTCATAAATGTAAGCCAAAATGTATTTTGCTACATGACTTTGCTAAAAACAAAAACCTAATAAGTGTATATAATGTGGTTTATGTGAAAATTATAGCATCTACAAATGGCGGGATATATACTGTAATTTTTTTTTTTTTTATACTAGTTATTGCGGCAATCAGAAACTTATAGAGGGGCGGCAGACATTCTGACACTGGGTGGGAACTGACTAACTGCCACTGACATCTCCAGAGACACTAATACAGTAATCAGTGCTAATGACACTGGGCAGGAAGGGGTTAACATCTGGGGAGATTATTATTATATTATTATACAGTATTTATAAAGCGCCAATAGTTCGCTCAGCACTGTACATTACAGAGGGGGACAGAACATGTGACAGAACAATACCAATACAATGCAAAACATGAGGGGATTGAGGGCCCTGCTCTTTTGAGTTTACAATCTAGGAGGGAGGGGATGGTGGCACAGGAGGAGATAGCTGTGGGGGATGGAGTGGTAGGAAGAGTGGAGGAGGTCGGCAAGTTAGCAGGGGGTGGGGTAGGCTTCCCTGAAGAGATGGGTTTTCAGGGTGCGCCTAAAGGAGAGGAGAGTAGGTGATAATCTGATGGGTTGGGGCAGGGAGTTCCAGAGGATGGGTAACACCCTGGAGAAGTCCTGGAGGCGGGCATGGGAGGAGGAGACCAGGGAACTAGAGAGAAGGAGGTCTTGTGAGAGATCAAAGGGTTAACAGTGTGCTGTTTTGCTAGAGAGACCTGCTGCTTTCTATCGCTCTGCTGTTCAGAGAGCAGGAAAGCAGCATGTCCATGCTGACAGGAGAGAGATCTGTGTTGTTTACACACAGATCTCTCCCCTCTCAGCTTCTCTGATGATCACTGAGCCAGGATTCGCCGGCCGGGACCCGGTGATTGACAGCTTCAGGAACCAATTGTAGCGCGCGAACCCACTACCCAGAAATGCAAAATCAGGTATATTTATGTGATTTTGTGATTTTGTACAGCGCAGCCACCCTGTAGCAGTACATCTCGTACCCCTCATGTATTGTATTGTTACTGTATTGTCTCATGTACTGTCCCCCCACTTTAATGTTCAGCGTTGAGCAAACCTTTTGGCGCTATATAAACACTGTATAATAAAGAGGTCAAGTGGCTAATTTGACAGATTCAGCCTCCATTTATTATTGCGGTTCAGCATGTGGATGCGTTTGGCTCATCTCAGGGCAGTTTGGCTCATCTCAACACTTAAAGTGTTACTAAACCCAGGACCCTGAATTCAATGTATCTGGTCTCCCACAATACACAGACATGTGGAATGGAATTGTTTTAGTAAATATATACTGCTAAATACTTTTTCTCATCAGTGTCTAGCAGAGCACTGTTATTGCTTGTAGGAGGAATTTCTGTCATTGTTCTAAGAGGCTGCAGGACCCCTGACCCTCTATCTGGACAGTGCTGATTGGTCCTGTGCTGATCACATGCACTCTCCCAAGAAAAAAAACAAACACATTCTTCAATACACACCTAACTGAACGTATGCAGCTTGCCCCCAAGGCTGTTCTTTCAGCAGATGGATTGGGGATAGTAGAAGAAGGGGAGGATAAGAGAACACAGGATCAAACATCCTTTTTACACAATGCAGAGGATTACCCTCTTAGGTTCCACAGTGAGTATAGCAAGCATGCTTTACTGCATATAGACTGTAGGTATCATTAAGTAAACTGACCTTATTGGCACCTCATGCACATGAAAATACCAGACACAGAAAATACAGCTGAATGATTTTGCATTGAACAAATCCACCCAACAAACAAAAAACACGTTTTCAATCAATTCTAAACTTACCTGGGTAGTATACAAAGGTAAGAGGTAAAAAAAATTAAAACTATGCCCAGTGTAGTACATTCTGATATTTGCATAAATGAGAATAACATATGCAGCTTTGGTGTAATATTTGTGCTTACTTTACCAGCTCTTTCATGCGTTGTTGGTGAATGGAGCCATTGGAGTGGCTGTGCAAATCAGTGTACCCCAACATACAGAGTGCGCAGGCGTGAAGTTCTACGGGAGCCAGAGAATGGCGGAGAGCCCTGTCCATATCTGGAGGAGAAGGCTGGGTGTCTTGAGTATTTCACACAACAAGGCATTGAGTGTGGACATATACATGGTATGATACAGAATAATAAAATCCAAATGGTTTACTCTAAAGGCTCACAATTAAGACATAGGTATACCGTGAAGCAAATATGTATACAGTTATCAGAGACTATATGAACTCCACAAAATTAAGTACATTTCAATTTCGATTTCCAGATACAACATAAGGACCAGCACACCGGTATAAAATGTAAAGAAAGGAATAACAGCATTCAGATATGCTCTGTATTAGGTGACATGTTTGAGAGTAGAAGGTAGCAAAATTACATATTGTAATTTCGACATTGAGATTAAGGGCCATTACGTCTTTGTTTTTTGCAGCATTTGCATTAGCCTATAAGGGCTTAGTTCCTCACTTTCGGTGATATGATAGAGGGATGTCTTTTAGCACAAAGTATGTAGGCAAAAGACCATGAAGCAATTAATACACAAAAAAATATTGGTTAAATTGACAAGTACATTTTCTCTTATATATACTCTTTCAGTATATATAACACAAGGGTAGTGTAACCCAAATATTTATTGACTCTGTAACAGAGTCCATGTATTTCACATTGGCTTCCTTAGTCAGGTGATTGACGACATGACAACATGACATGACAACATGATTCTCAAATTACATAGAAATCATTGGTATAAAGCTCTTGTGCGACACTGTCAGAGTACAGCATGTGTACTTGTGATCCACTTTCAGTTTTATGTTGACCTATGTTGATAACACATATGTTTCTTTATTTCCAGTGCCTGCTTTTATCACAACTTTTGAGTACAACAGTGCCAGAAGAAAGCGTGCATTGTCTCCAGACTGGGCTTCCCATACAGAAGATCCTGGGTATTCATTTAATCAAATACTGTGAAAAATTACATGGGAACACCAGGAGAGTTATGGGTGTACAGTAGGTGCAGGGGCCAATCCCAGAAGTCTTTAGGCATCTGATGTTATCATAAATGGACCAACTCTGACTTTCTGTTTGTAGATTGACACTCAGATACTAGAAGCTGGCATTGTGTTTGAATGAATAAATAAAAAATAAGTATTGAGATGATAAGTGGACAGAGAGGCAATGAAATTGTAATTCAGCACTTATTTCTGGTTGGCAAGGAACAAAAGCCCCCTGTGATGATTCCCATGACACTGATACAGGATATTGCCCAATGGGGTGAATTTATAGAAGAAATACCAACAGTTTTTGGAACTTACTTTTAGGATGGATATTTGAAAGCTTCACAAGTTAAGGCAGCCTTTTCAACCAGGGTACCCAGGCACCCTAGGGTGCCTTCAGGTTTCCTCAGGGATGCCTTGGCAAAATGCCTAAAAATTGCACATAAAAAGTAAACAAGCCCGCAAATGGATGCAGCCTGCCTTTTAGTTAAAAGGTTTTCATGGTACACCATTGCAACCTTCTAGCCACCGGCATCCTAACAACCAGTGACATCATCAGTTGATAAGGGGCATGTTCGGCACCTGCACAGCATCCTTGTTTGCCCCTCTCCATCAGCACTGGGGTCACATTAGCTGAGTGAGAGAGAGAAGCTGAGGGAGAAGAGAAACGCTTGAATACTAGTCAGTACTAGTATGTGCAAAGGTGTATTGGTTTTGGAAGAATAAATCACTTCTAACTTTTGGTGTACTGCATCCATGAATGCCACTGAATTATGTAAAACTATTAGTTTAGTTTTTTAAAATAAAATAAATCTGCGCCAAAGAAAGAAAAAATATATAATATAATCCAAACCTAAATGCTGCTGCTCATGAAAGGAAAAAAATAATCAAATATAAATATAAACACTCCACAGCGCAAAGAATATATTAAATGTGTAAAAACAAATTCAACAAATTCTTCAAAAAAAGTTTGCTCACACCATCCGTGATTAATGATCCAATCCCCACTCACCAGATGGAGTGAACTCTTTGCTGATATGGCTAAAAAGTCAAACAAGCTATAAAGACTGGGTATATCCTCCCCAGATACATCTGCACTTGATATCCTCCAAAAATGATTCCCATGATTAGATGGCAATGAAAAACAAATAAAGACCACAAATAGTGCACTACTGTATAAAACTCTTTATTCTAAAAAATGCTGCCCTTAATGCACTCACATGATAAACATTATATTCACGCTTGAAAAGGCTCATAATAGGCTCAAATCCATATGAAATGCTCCTTTGAAAAAGTGGACTAGCAGTAGGTAATACAAGTTTACAATCTCCCCTTAATGAAGGCAGGAAGTCACTCCAAAGCACCGCAAACCAGCATGCGCTCCACTCACCGGAAATGACGTCACCACACATCCATAGGAACCGGAAAGACGTATTTCCGGTTCCGGTGGATCCGTGGTGACGTCACATCCGCTGAGTGGAGAGCATGTTGGTTTGCTGAGCCAACAATAGTTTGAGCACTATTTCTGGGATTGGAGCACATTCTTATAGATTTTTGGGATTTTTGTTTGGACTTTTTACACATTTAATATATTTTTTTGCGCTGTGGAGTGTTTATGGTTTAGTTTTTTACATTTTACAATGGGGTGCCTCGTGATCATGAAGAATTTAAAAGGGTGCTTTGAAAGCAAGGTTGAAAAACAGAATTAAAGAATAACCCTTCAACAGGTGTTGTGGTTCCAAAATGTACTTAGTTATATATCTATCTAAGACTAGGCCATTTTTAGCTCTGTGTGACTGTCTTACATGGTTTACATGTGGTAAATGTTACTCTTCCAATTATTGCCAACAGATATTGTGTGGAGTTCCAGATTGAATCCTTATCTCCAGCTTGTCTAACAGAGGACCGTCCACATGCCCGTTGGATGCTCTACCTGCGGGAAGGGTACACAGTATGTGTTGCTTGCCAGCACCCTGCAATGAATATTAGAAATCATCGATGCTATGGTGATGGCAGTGACGCCAATGAGTGAGTACATTTCCCCTTAATCTGGGAAGTAGCAATAATCAATGAATAACAAAAATATGTAAGGCTCTCATATCAACCCTAAAGACAATTATGTAAATTAAATAATAATATCTTGAAATTATTAGAAAAAATTAGCTTTTTTGAACAACTCAAATTTGTAAATTTGGTTATTGCTTAGTTAATGCATATTGACTGGCCAATACATAGTAGTCTTTATATATAATCTATAATTATGATGTTTAAAAAAAGAAGAGGAAGTGCTACAGCCCTTGCCGTTCTTGGTGCCTGTGGTCAATCTGCAGCAGCATCTTAAAGGTGTAATACATACTGACTAACTTACTGTACCAAAAAATATTACACTCAAATCTGGTGCTCATTGTGGTTATGAACCACCAATATGTATACAAGAGCAAAATACATAATGATATATTACTAAGTTGACATGAATGTGGAACCTATAAGCAATTCCATCCACCCAATTCCTTTGATTTTTCTATTGTCGGGAATAAAAAAGAAAAGGGATGGTTAGGACATTTTTATCATTTTGTTATTATATATTTGTAATTGAAGAAAATGATAATGACCAATCTTTCTACGTTTATTTTCAGAAATCAGATTCTTCACTGGCAAGCTGTAGGAAATACTAGGTGTTACGGGTCCTGGAGAAAAGTAAGACAAGCTGACAAGTGCTCATGCCCCATGGTGCACAACTTTATATTTACGTAACAGAGGACTTGTTCTTACAAATGTGTAGCCCTACCTACAATTTTTTTAAGATTTTTATTTTAAATAAAAGGAAAACAAATAATGTCCACTACCAGTAAAAGCACTAACAGTTGAAAAAACATACATATACTGTGCATAAGTCACAGCATTCAGAATACTAACAGTGGCCATAATTTCAGCTATGGAATTTTCACAAACATTGGCATGGATATAAAACCTTCTTTAGATAACTAACAAATATTTGAGTTATGCCTGACGGATAGTTAGATCTAGCAAGCAATGAAAGTTGCCAAAATCAGTCACAGAAATCTAGGCAGATGGTGGAAAATGTATGCATTTATTTAAAAACAAAGCATTCAGAAAGGTAAACACTCAAATCAGAACTAGATCATGGCTTCCACAACTATTACTGGAATACCTTTACTGTAACTGACAAAAGATTTAGCAGTCCATGACCAGTTTAAAGTAGAAATGTTGCCAGGCTAAAATTTATCTATTTACATACGCTCAGCAAACAGTTAAAATCCAACCCCAGGAACAAAAAAAAAAAAAAAGAACCCTTGCACATGCTGCAAGGTCTATGGTATTGAGGAATAGGCTATATTACTTACCTTTTTCCTTGCTCCAGCAGGCTCCCTCAATTTGTGCAACCACTCTCCCCCACAGCCTCCCATAAGTTACTCTAGTCTTGGTTACACTCATGCCTCCGCCATGTACAATACAGGGTTGATAGCCCTGCACTGTATGTGGTGATGATGAGACTCTATCAATAGATCTGAGTTTTGGGTAGAAGAGGAGGGCTTCGCAGCCATCAGGCAATCAGATAAGTAACAAAATGTCTTCTACAACCCCCTAGATTTAAAAGGATATTAAACCTTCAGTTTTTTTAAGCTCTTTTATCAACTGATTTGATCACTTACTGAGTGTGCAGCTTCTTTATCTTTAAATCCTTGCCTATGTTCCTCTGTTTATACTGGTGCTCTAAACACTGCCACAGAGGTATGGAAATAGGAAATTAATCACTAAGGCCTCATTCACACTGAGCATTTGCTCCTTCTGAATGTCTTTTCTCCTGGTAGGAGAAAAGTTGCTTAAAAATATTGGTAAAATTTGCGTATTGCACACACATTTATGTGCGTTCATGCATTCTTTTGGACAGAATAATAATTTATTCTAGCTATTAGAATTCATTAACTGCTTCCCGACCGCCCTATAGCAGATATACTGCTACAGGATGGCACAGGTGCACAAAATCATGTTTATATAACTGATTTTGTATCCCACAGCCGCGCCACCATTCGCGGGTCCTGGTCAGTGATTACTCACTGGCGCCCGGTGATTGCCAAGCTCCTGCACACTGATTTGGATGGCTGTGCAGAGCACAGCCATGCAGAAGCAGTGTGCTTACAATGAAGCACACGGACACAGCACTTAGTAAAACAGCACACAGGTAACACTTTGATTGCCGCTCATATTAACCCCTTCCTGCCCAGTGCCATTATAGTGTGAGTTCTTTTTTTTTTAGCACTGATCACTGTATTGGTGTCACTGGGTATGTCAGTTCCAGTGTCAGAATGCCCACCGCTATAAGTCGCTGATCGCCACCATTACTAGTAAAAATAAAAAATAAAATCCCACTATATATACTGCCATTTGTAAATGCTATAACTTTCACGTAAACCAATTAATTTACACGTATTGGGATTTTTTTTTTCTTTGCAAGGACATGTAGCAGAATACATTTTGGCCTAAATTTATGACGAAATTTGATTTTTAAAATTTGTTTACTTGATATGTTTAATAGCAAGAAGTCAAAAATTGTTTTTTTTAAATCTAAATTGTCGGTCTTTTTTTTTAATAGTGCACAAAATACAAAACGCACAGGTGATAAAATACCACCGAAATAAAGCCCACTCTGTGGGAAAAGAAGCACGTAAATTTAATTTGGGTGCAGCGTTGCATGACCGTGCAATTGTCAGTTAAAGTAACACAGCTCCGTAACGCAAAAAATTGCCTGGTCAGGAAGACAAGTAGTTAATGGGCAAATGTGCATAAACAAGTCCCGCGTTTATGCGTGTTCTGTATTTTAACTGTCTAAATACTTCTTTCCTGAACGCACTGGTGGTGCTTTTATTTTTCCTGTCTCTAAACGCTCCTCTTCTAATATTCCTGTAAGCGCCTATGTCTGCATGGACACATAGGTGTTTAGAGGGAGAAAAAAATGACAGACACTCATAAAAGTGTCATATTTTACGCCCTGTGTGCTTCTGACCTAATAGTATTCACAACATAGGGGGGAACTGTTTAACAGTTTGCAATATATCTAATGGGATGCACACAAAGCAATTATTACATGGACAATTTTTATCTAATGTTACTTATTGTTACTCTTTTTGGCAGTCACCGCATATGCAACATGTTACAATAAATTTGCTGCAAATTAAGTGATGGCCAAAAAAGGTTTAATTACAGAATTGTAAACTTTACAGTGTCAACAAAGATAAGTATCACAGAAGCAGTCATGAACATATTTTTGGTATGGGTTTTCATTTATTGTGGGAGGGCAACAGAGCACCTGGATGGAAACCCCACCAAAAAAGAAGATACAAATCCCATTAGGATAGTGTCTCTGGTGGTAACTGAACTAAGGATCTCAAGCACTAATACACCATGGACAGGGTTTTTGAAACCGAGATAGCCTCAATGTACTAGCACATTCTTTACACAAAGTAAATAACCCTACTACATTCCTGTTTGGAGTAAAAAAAAAGTTATTTTTTTCAACACTTATAATGGAATACACCACTATATTTGTATAAGGTTTTATATCACAGACTTCACTGTCTAAATGTTAAAGAAAGAATGTAATAAAATATTTTATGTAACAAATGAGTATTTATTTCAAACTTTCTACATATTGGAAGCTTCGGATTTCCAGAATACCAGTGGCTCAAACATCAGAGTTAGTTCATAAATGGTTTTTATATTATTATATATGATACTAATGGTCAGAAGGCTGTAATTGTCTTAATAACCAAACTATCTTTTAATCTCTGCTTCCCCTCCTGAAAGTTTAAGACTGGGTGTCTTTTGGGCCCAGCTATTAGGTCAAGACCCTGGGTAGGAAGCCTGAGGGGATGAGGGCAGACCCTCTTACTGCTCCAATCCATACACCCTTGGACAGAAAGAGAGAGATTGTAAGGATAACAGACGGTGCCAGTGGGTGTTGTTAGTGTCATAGGTCATCAAAAGGATTCAAAGTAATGAGTAAATGTAGTTAGCAGGCAGAGACTCATTTAGGAACAGGCCAGGTAAGTAACTTGCAAAATGAAGTACTAGAGTGTTATACACTGATATGGCAATGCTTAGCCTATAAAGTCTGTTTGGTGCCACTGGGAGCATATCCATTCCCACACTGTGAGATGAATGCAGAAACTAGCACGTGTCTACAGAGAGGTGCAGGTGCTCGACCTTGATTCTGCCTTTAGAGCCTGGAATGATCTTCCTAACATATTGTCTGTCTATCACCATCAAAAATAAAGTTTATTTTCTTTGAAAGGGATTGGACTTACCTTTACAACACGTCTTTCCGTGAGTTTTTGTTGAGATTACATATGAAGAGTGTTAACCTACCGAGAAGTAATGCTGGAGACTGCAAGTAAAGACACAGAGAGACCTCTCTGTGTCTTCTTTATATACAGCAACTAGAGCTTCAGCTTTACGTTGGAGGATGCTGCCGCTGGTGTCTATATATTTTAATAAGAATGGACTTTTGATGGACTTACTATGGACTTTTTATGGTTATTTCTCCTACTTGGTCTTGAGCAATACTTGCTTCTTTAGCGCTTATTTCTCTTTTTCTTAATTGCTGGAGACTGCCTCTGCGTTCAAGTTAAGGACTGCTGCTTGAACCTGTTCAGTGCAGGCTCAGTGTCTCACCAAAGGCCTCTGTTAGTATCTGTTCCCAGTCTTCTGTACCCATGATCACTGTTCAAGTGTTGATACCAATGTATGGCCTCTGCCTGTTCCTCAATGATGCTTGTTATCCACCTGTCCCAATCTTTTGTCTGATTCTCGACAATCATTGTTCTCTGCCTGGCATGATCTTTTGCCTGTTTGACCACAACATTTGCTGGTGATTTTGTACCAAGTTTTATTTCTGCCTACTGTGAACATAACAAAGAGCTGCAACCTGTGAGCCGTCTGCAGGGTTCTCTGGTGAACAGTTGGTGGTTCCTTAGATCCTACACCTCGGCCCTCCTTAGGGCCTACATGTACTCAGTAAAGCAAAGAGTCAATTACCTCCGTGACACCCTGAAGAATGAAATATCATGAATTGAAAGATTAATTATCTAGTGCAAATTATCAGTAGAATTTGTATCTCAAAGTACAGTATGGGGCACAGGAACTTTAATCTTTACCATGGGTTATATGCAACTATCTTCAGGTGTTTGGACACTGGTAAAAAAGAAAATGCTGCAAGACTTCCCTCCTATATAACCCCTCTCATTCCCTGCTAGCCTCAGTTTTGTAGCAATAAAAAGGGAGAGCATAGGGGTAAGGGGAGGGACATGCATCCTGTACTTAACTCCAAGAAATGGATTTTGCTGGCAAGTCAAAAATCCTATTCCCTTAGGCATACACTATGTGACCCAGGAATTTTAGTCTTTACCAAGAGACATTCAAAAGCAGTCAAAATGAGGGGTGGGCAATCCCGTAAACAAGGCCAACAGTCCCAGAAATAAGTCAAGAAAGGCTTGACAATCTTAGGAAGCAGCTTGTAGCAGCTTACGCCTGAAACTGACATTAGAAGAGGCCTGAATATCAATCTTGTAGAACCCAATCACCATGTGAATAGCAGCCCAGTAGGCACTCTAGCAAATCTGAGAAACAGATACTTGATGCTAAAAAGTCCATAAAACACTAACAGAGCCAGTAAACTGTGCCTTAACAGGGAAAGGAGGAACCCTGTCCGTTATAGCATAAGCTTGATAACTTGTCTTATTCACCTATCAATTTTGTAGAAAGAAGCTGTGAGGAACCTGTGGAAACCCCTGGGAAATACAAAGAGGAAATCTGATCACCTAAAAGAGGTAATGGGGAGACAGTGAAGAGATAATTCCCTCATGTTTCACTGCAGGATATAACAAAAGAACAGACCACCTTAGGGAGGAAGACCAACTTTTTCTTGTGCAACTCTAGGAAGGGCTCCTTGCAGAAAAAGGCCACTGATTCAGAGACTCTCCATGCAAAGGTGATAGCAACAAGAAAGGCCACCATATGAATGAGGTCAGACAAAAGGATTATCCCTAATATGTTCTAAAGAGGAGAGGGAAAGATGTTTGTAATGCCCTCAGCAACCAGAGAGTGAGATGCCAAGGGTCTTTGAATCAAAATCGCCAAAGATGAGATTTATCATTTGATAGTTCTCAAAGCCATATGCTGATCCAGTTTAGAACGGAGAATGGACAGCACCAAACAAAGTAGGCCTTCCAGGTTCCAGGTAGGTTTTGTGAGAAGTTAATTTTCTAGATTTCAAGAGGATAGGGATGACTTAAGTACCACATCCTTCTTGGAAAATCTGGTGTAAAAAAAATCACTGGAATGTCCTTGATCCCAATTGTGTGGAGCAGCTAAGGGAGAATCTGGAGGGGTTGGAAAGGTGTAGATCAGGGTGAACCGATCCGACAGGGTCACCAGAGCATACACTGGAAAGGCACAAAGGTCTCTGGACCTGCTATAAAAAAAAAAAAAAAGGATTCTTGTCAGGTGTCACTATAGTGATGTTCAGTATTGAAGGGACAACCAAATTGCTTTGATCTCTGCTATCACCCCAGTACCAAAAAAAAACCCAACCTGGCTCTGGACAATTTAAACAACTTTTGCTCCATATCTAACTTACCATTCCTTGCCAAGATCCTCAAGTGAGTTGTGATATCTCAGTTATTTAAACACTTGGCTTTAAATAAGCTACTTGAACCCCTCCAATCTGGTTTTCGGCAACTGCACAGCATAGAAAGCACCTTGGTCAAAGTCACTAACGACCTTTTGATAGCTTCTGATACTGGTTCACAAACTATTCTTATTCTACTGGATCTTAGTTCTGCCTTTGATACTGTAGACCACAGTCTTGTACACTCTTGTCCTGAAACCACATTTGGAGTCTCAGAATTGGCTCTGAAATGGATTAAGTCATATTTAACTGATTGCTGTCACTTTGTTTCTCTTGGCGGATTTCAGTCTGAATTGAGTCCAGTCAAGTATGGTGTTCCTCAGAGCTTGGGTCTTTTATTTTTTTAGTATTTACATGTTTCCACTTGGCAAACTGCTTAAATCACATGAGCTCAATTATCACTTCTATGCTGACGACACTCAGATATACATTCACACTAAACCAGATTCTACTTTGGCTGCTTCTCTCTTATTGAACAGTATTTTCTATACAAAAACTTGAATGGCCCATAATTTCCTTCAATTAAACTGAGACAAGACTGAAGTCAAGCTTATTGGCACTCCCCATCAATTGTGTAAAGCCAGTCTTGGTAGCCTATCAAAGGCACTCTACTTGATTGAAAAATCTAGGAGTGATATTTGATGCTAGATTAACCTTTGATCCATATGTGCAAAATGTTCTCAGAACATCTTTTTTTCCACTTGAGAAACATACACTGTAACTGAAAAGCTGTCCATACATGTGTGTTCTCCCAACATGACCATTGCAATGCCCTACTCACTGGTGTGCCTAAATTCACTATTAATCAACTATATTATGTACAAAATTCTGCAGTCAGAATCCTCACTAGGTCGGGTACAAGTGCCCATATTACCCCTAACCTGGAGTCCTTGCACTGGCTATCCATCATGTTTTGCATAGACTTTAAGATCTTCTTGCTCACCTATAAAGCTCTTCATGGCTTGGCACCCCATTATCAGTCTGAACTTTTATCAACTTATCCCCCCCCCTCGTAACCTCCACTCCTCAAATTCTGGTCTTTTGTGTGCGTTACCCTTCTCACCTACACTCAATGGGAGACAGATCCTTCTCCTGCTATGCTCCCGAACCCTGGAATTCTCTTCCAAGGAACATCAGAAAGTCATCTTCTCTAAACTAACTCAAATCAAATTTAAAAACTTTTTTCTTTAGACAAGCTTTCTGTGAGGGACCGCCGAGCGGCACCACTAGCACTCCACCGGTCAGGCGTGCCCAGAGCGCGGAATCTAAGCCCCAGGGTACTTGTTCACCAGGGCCCCTGATGGTGGGGATGGACTTGTAGTACCCTGAGACCAGGTCGCCTCTACTGAGCACACCTGTCAGTGGTAGGGGTGTCCGCCAGGGGTTCCAACCAGGGAGAGCCAAATGTGAGGAGGTCGGGTGACCCTGATGGGATGGATGGATGGATGGCTGAGCAAGTGCGTAGTCAGACAGGCCGAGTCGGTAATGTAGAGGACGGTAAGGTACAAGGGAGCAGGCAGAGAATCGTCGGGTCATACGCCAGGTCAGCAACAGGAGGTCAGATCTACAGAGGGGCATCCAGGGAGAGAGGTCAGGCAAGCAAGGGTCTGGGCAGGAGAAATCAGCAAGGTCAAGAGCAATCCGGGTCAATAACTTACAGGATACAGGTTCACAGGATCAGGAATGCAGGTAAGACCAGAAGGCAACGAAATGACAGCTCAGGGACCTTTAAATATCCCGCCCTGCGCTGCCATTGGTGCCCAGCGGGCGGCCGCGGCTTCTACTGCGCATGCGCGAACTCGAACGCCGCGGCCGGCCCGGACCTAGTGCCCGTGTACTGGGAGGAGCAGTGCGCCTGCGCCGGGACCACCGAGGGACGGATCGCGGGGATCCCTGACATTGCCCCCCCCCTACGGGCAACCTCCGGATGCCCACCCGATCTCTCCACCACGGGTGATCACAAAGAAACCTCCGGACAAGCCTAGGTGCATGGACATTATGGGCTGGTTCCCACGAATTGTCCTCAGGGCCGTAGCCCTTCCACTTGATGAGAAATTGGGTCTGGCCCCCCCTTCGACGGCACTTCAAGATTGCCTCCACCTCGAATTCCTCTTCCTCTTCAACTGTTACGGCCTTCGGGGGCCTGGATTCCCGTTTCGGGAAGGCATCAGGGACTACCGGTTTCAACAGGGACACGTGGAAGACAGGGTGGATCTTGAGTGTGTCAGGGAGAACAAGTTCATAGGCCACCTCATTGACCATCCGTTTGATGCAAAAAGGGCCTATGAATTTAGGTCCCAATTTCTTTGACAGGCAAAGCATCCTCAAGTTTGACGTAGCCAGCCAAACCTTCTCTCCGGGCTGCAACACCAGGTTCCCTCTTCGCTTCCTATTGAAAGCCCTCTTGTAGTCTTCTTGGGCTTGACGGATGGCTTCCTGTAATTTCTTATTGTTGGAGGTGAAGAAGGTCAGTGCATCCTGCGTCGCTGGAATCGGGCATTCCGGGACCAAGTCCGGGAGGAAGACCGGATGAAACCCATAGTTGGCGAAGAACGGGGACTGCCCAGTTGCTGAATGGCAAGCGTTGTTGTACGCGAATTCTGCCAAAGGGAGGAGTGGCGCCCAGTCGTCCTGAGAGAATGATGTGTAGCATCGCAGGTATTGCTCCAGGGTCTGATTGGTCCTCTCGGTCTGGCCATTGGTCTGAGGGTGAAATGCCGAGGAAAGAGACAGCTTGATATCCAGGGCTTTGCACAGCGCCCTCCAAAACCGCGAGGTAAACTGCACCCCTCGGTCCGAGACGATGTCTTCGGGAACCCCATGCAGTCTAACGCTCTCTCGAATAAAGACTTGTGCCGTCTCGGCTGCAGATGGAGTCTTCCGTAAAGGGATGAAATGGGCCATCTTGGATAAGCGGTCCACAACCACGAGAATTGCTGTGTGGTCCAGCGAAGGAGGGAGCTCGACTATGAAGTCCATGGAGATTCTCTGCCAGGGCCGTTCAGGGATGGGTAATGGACGTAGCAGGCCCCATGCCTTGTTCCTTGAAGGCTTGTTCCGCTGGCAGATGGCACAGGAGCCCACGTAGATCTTACAATCCTTGGCCATGTCCGGCCACCAGAAGGAACGCCGGAGAAGTTCCAGGGTCTTGACTGGTCCAAAATGTCCTGCCAGTGGGTGGTCATGGCAATGTCCCAAGACTAAGGTTCGGGCATCCTCTGGCACCACAATCCGGTCCTCCCTCCATAGGAGTCCCTCCTTGTTCTGGAGGGGGGCCCCATCGGAGGTAGACATTGCTGTGGACGCCCTCAGGATCTCGGAGCGAAGGTTTGTCTGAAGGGCCAAGAAATTCCCTGCCGGAAGAATAGTGTCGGGCACTGGGATCTCCTTGGTGTCCTCATACATGCGCGACAATGCGTCAGGCTTCGTGTTTTTCGAGCCGGGCCTGTATGTGATGTGGAACTGGAACCTCGAGAAAAACAATGCCCATCTTGCTTGTCGTGGGCGTAGACGTTTGGCCGTCCTCAGATATTCCAGGTTCTTGTGGTCCGTGAATATCAGGATGGGATGGGAGGCACCTTCCAGCAGGTACCTCCATTCCTCTAAAGCGGTTTTGATAGCCAGTAGCTCACGATCCCCAATGTCGTAGTTCCTCTCCGCCGGGGTAAGTTTCCGTGAAAAGAATGCTACTGGGTGAAGTAATTCCTTGGCGCCCTTCCGCTGGGAAAGGATGGAGCCAACCGCGTTTTCAGATGCATCTACTTCTAAGATGTAGGGCAGGGAGGCGTCGGGATGACCCAGAATGGGTGCCGAGGTAAATAACCTTTTTAGTGCCTCAAAGGCTTCCTGTGCCTCGGGCGTCCATCTGAATCGCGTCCCAAGCTTAGTTAATTGAGTGATAGGGGAGACCAGACCCGAGAAGTTCTTGATGAACTTCCGGTAGAAATTTGCGAACCCAATAAAACGTTGGACACTTTTCCTGTCCGTGGGTTCAGGCCAATCTAGGATCGCTGAGACCTTCTGAGGGTCCATTGCGACCCCCGTGGTGGAGATAATCAGACCCAGGAATGTAACGCTAGCCTGTTCAAAGCAGCATTTCTCTGCTTTAGCGTACAACCCGTGCTGCCGCAACCGCCCCAACACCTTTGTTACATGTACCCTGTGCTCCCCCAGGGAGGATGAGAAAATCAAAATGTCGTCTAAGTAGACGATGACAAAGATGTCCAGGAAGTCCCTAAAGATGTCGTTTACAAAGTGCTGGAAGGTGGCTGGCGCATTGCATAACCCGAAAGGCATGACCAGGTATTCAAAATGGCCGAATCGGGTGCGGAAGGCCGTCTTCCACTCATCCCCCTCCCTTATGCGAACCAAATTGTAGGCTCCCCTTAAGTCCAACTTGGTAAATACTACCGCAGCCTTTAAGCTCTGGAACAATTCAGGCACCAGAGGTAATGGGTAACGATTTTTAACGGTGACCCTATTCAGCTCCCGATAGTCAATGCATGGCCTCAAAGTCTTGTCCTTCTTTTCTACAAAGAAGATCCCTGCACCTGCTGGGGAAGTGGAGGGACGGATGAATCCCTTACGGAGGCTATCCTCAATATAGTCCTTCAGGGCCCCTAATTCCAGCTCAGAAAGGGGAAAAATTCGTCCGAACGGGATTTCAGAACCGGGCAACAGATCAATCGGACAGTCATATGGGCGGTGGGGGGGTAGAGCATCTGCTCCCCGTTCACTGAACACGTCAAGGAACTTGTGATAGGCTGCAGGAACCACTTGTTTCAGGCTGTCATCCCCTTCAGAGCACAGAAGAACCTGGGGGACCCCCGGGCCCGAAGTTCGACACAGTTCCCGACAATATGGGGAAGGGAACGAGACAACCCCAGTTTCCCAGTCCATTTGGGGGTTATGGGCCCGCAACCAAGGGAGCCCCAGAATGACTGGGAAAAGGGGTGATGCAATAGCATCCAGGCGGAGGAGTTCCCGGTGCTGACCGGCAATGGAAGTCATAATGGAAGGGGTCTCCTGGTTGACTACTCCTGACTTTATCCGGGAACCATCAGCTAAAAAGATATGAAACCCCTTCTCCTTTGGGCGGAGGGGAATACCCTGCTGGTGAGCAAAATTGATATCCACAAAACAGCTGCATGCCCCCGAATCAACTATGGCCGACACCTCCACGGTCCTTTCGGAAAGCTGAAAGGAGAGGGGAACAACTAAGTACTGGGACGGGGTCATATCGCCAACAGATAAAGAAGATGAAGTGAACTTACTCAGTTTCTGCGGGCAGGAACGCACCATGTGACCAGCTTCGCCGCAGTACAGGCACAGATTCTGGGAGCGTCTGCGCTGGCGTTCCTCAGGCGATAGTTTAGGCCGAGCCAGGCCTAGCTGCATGGGTTCGGGGGCATCTTCAGCCGGCAGGTTCTGGATGCTTGGCCTAGTATGTTGACCGGATCCCTGAAATGACCCCCAGGGATTTCCGCGACCCTGACCAGACCTCTCCAATCTGCGCTCCCGTAGCCTACGGTCAATTTTAATAGTGAGTGCAATCAAGTCCTCTAATATCTCGGGCACCTCTACCCGGGCGAGCTCGTCTTTCAGAGCCTCAGATAGGCCCATACGAAACTGGTGTAAAAGGGCGAACTCGTTCCAACGAGTGTCACCCATCCAGCGCCTAAAGTCAGAGGCGTATTCCTCAGCCGTCCGCCAACCTTGTCGGAGTGCGTATAACGTGGCCTCGGCCGAGGCCGCCCGTTGTGGGTCATCATATAAGATGGCCATAGCGTTAAAGAAGCTGTCGACCGAAACCAGGTGAGGGTCATTGTTTCCCCTTAGTCGGTGGGCCCAGTCTTGGGGTTCACCCTGCAGCAGGGAGACAACAAACCCCACTTTCACTGACTCTGTCAAAAAGGTCCGTGGCTGTAGTTCAAAAAAGAGCAGACAAGAGTCACGAAATGACCGAAAACGTGTGCGATCCCCATGGAAGCGCTCGGGTAAGGGTACTCGGGGTTCCGCCATAGGGAGTGATGTGGGAGGCCCAGGAGCCGGCTCGTGGGCTGCTGCGACTGGAGGTGCAGGAGCCGGGGCCTGTGAAACAGGAACAGATATGGTGCAGGCCTGAAACCGATTCTCGATCTGCAGACATCTGTCCTGTAATGTGTTTACAGCTTGCGTCAGGGTAGACAGGTGCCTGCACACCTCGTCCAACGGGGTGAGTCCTCCTCGAGGCTCAGTCATGGCCTTCTGGTACTGTGAGGGACCGCCGAGCGGCACCACTAGCACTCCACCGGTCAGGCGTGCCCAGAGCGCGGAATCTAAGCCCCAGGGTACTTGTTCACCAGGGCCCCTGATGGTGGGGATGGACTTGTAGTACCCTGAGACCAGGTCGCCTCTACTGAGCACACCTGTCAGTGGTAGGGGTGTCCGCCAGGGGTTCCAACCAGGGAGAGCCAAATGTGAGGAGGTCGGGTGACCCTGATGGGATGGATGGATGGATGGCTGAGCAAGTGCGTAGTCAGACAGGCCGAGTCGGTAATGTAGAGGACGGTAAGGTACAAGGGAGCAGGCAGAGAATCGTCGGGTCATACGCCAGGTCAGCAACAGGAGGTCAGATCTACAGAGGGGCATCCAGGGAGAGAGGTCAGGCAAGCAAGGGTCTGGGCAGGAGAAATCAGCAAGGTCAAGAGCAATCCGGGTCAATAACTTACAGGATACAGGTTCACAGGATCAGGAATGCAGGTAAGACCAGAAGGCAACGAAATGACAGCTCAGGGACCTTTAAATATCCCGCCCTGCGCTGCCATTGGTGCCCAGCGGGCGGCCGCGGCTTCTACTGCGCATGCGCGAACTCGAACGCCGCGGCCGGCCCGGACCTAGTGCCCGTGTACTGGGAGGAGCAGTGCGCCTGCGCCGGGACCATCGAGGGACGGATCGCGGGGATCCCTGACACTTTCACTTTATGGCCCTTTTTCCCCCTTTGTTTTATCCTGTGTATTTCTAGTTTGTTTTCTTTGTAAAGTGCTTTAACAAGCTACCTTTAAAGGCGCTATATAAAATAAAGTTTATTATTATTTGATCTCCAGAATATTGATGAGAAGGCTGGTTCTTTCCAATGACCAAGTCCCCTACATCCAAAAGTCATCCTGGTCTGCACTCCAGCCTGACAGTATCCCCACTTTCACAATACAAAGACATAGCGGAGAGGATTCCCTCATCCACCTCAAGTGTGTGGATCAGGTCAGTTCAGTTCATTCAACCTACTGGTTAAACAAAACAAACTGACTCATCTATGGACTGCATTAGTTGTTATAGTGTATTTATAAACAAAGCCTGCAAACAGTGGTTGCAGGCTTTGTTGTTTTACAGGAGGTTCTGCAGTGCTCATGTAACACAGACCAGGGATGAAAACCTATCCCAGTGATTTCCTAGAACTACCTGTGATTGGAGAGAAGGACCAGGCTATGTCAAGAACAGTTTCTCATCACTTCCCATGTCTGTCACATTATAACTCAGGGGTGCCAAAGTAAATTTAATCACTGGCTGCATCAGCCCCTCAGAGAAGAGCTGCAGGAACTCGACCACACCCCCCACCGAATATTCATTGAATGGTGGAAGTGACCAAATTGCACTAATAGTGGGAGGACCTAAAACGGGCAATAAATACCAGAAGTGTGTTATGTGTGGCGTTCAGGGATGTGTTATGTACAGAGTGTAGTGTTCAGGGGTGCGCTGAGTTCAGCTCTTTCATAGGTTGTCCACATCTCACTTTCACACCTCAAGTATGACCTCTGCTCCACTCTCCCCCCTTCCCCACCTCTGCACACACCTACCTTCACATCCCTCATCCCCCCCCAAAAGCTTCCTTGCATCTTACCTTTTCAAAATATTAATTGGCCTGTCTCTAGTACCTCCACATGGTGTAGGTGGCTCTGTCTCTCTCTCACTTGCAGCAAGATCATTGGTCAGCATCTGTGCACCCAAACACAGATAAGGATCACAGTGCAGCCTACCATGTGATGCTCCAACCCACCTATGACCAGACAGCAACTCTGCATGTCCCTTGCCCTGCCATTAGTGCAAGGCAGGCAGGGATCTGTGAGAGCTGCCAAGAGGAAAGCTGTCCTTGTAAAAATGGATGGTTTCTGTGACAGTGATGAGGGGAGCAGAGGGTGAGAGCCGGAGGTGGTGGAACAGTTTCAACACATTTTGGCTGGAAAAAAAAGCTCTGGGAGTAAGGGCCATATGAAAGGGCCTTGCGTGTCAGATTTAGCCCACAGGCCTTGTGTTTGACACGTGCTATAATCAGAATAGGAAGTATGGTGAAGTCACACCAATGGGGACATAGACAGCAATAAGAATGTGTAGGTTTTAACCCTTTTCCACTCTAAGCATTGAGAAGTTTTTTAACTGAAGCTGAGCTTGAACTGCTCAGTCTTTAAAGGCTGCCAAAAAAGTTAAGACATTGCAGAGCTTCCTTATCTGAAAGCCCAGCATGCTTTCCAAACTATATGTCATGTTAGTACCCTTTAATAAATATTTGTTAAATAGATATTTTATATATCTATATATTTACAAATATTATAAGCCACTAAATGATAAAAAGAAAACTACCATTAGTATTTCCTTTTAAATAAGCAAAGGGGTCCTCTAACTATGGTCTTTTGCAGAATATTTAAATATAGCATGCACTTAGCACTTGTGTTGTGTTAAGTATGATCTATAGTCTATTGGTCCTCTTACCTGAGTGTAAGACAAAACTGTAACCACCACTTGGATAAATCATTTCTAATGCTTGTTTATTGCCTGAAAGCTGGAAATCTATAGATTCATACAGAGCTGAAACTGGAATTCTGCGAATGGATTGATGCATATTTTCCATTATGTGGAGATGACATGTATAAAATGTATGAGAGATGTCTTTGATGAAAAGCAGGAGAAACATTTTATGCAGCTGAGAACCAAAAATGTGAAACATTTACATTTAAGACTCCCACTCATATCTATTGGAGAGTGATAAGTATTTTATCCTGAGCTCACAGCAGTTCCCCTATCTCACCTGCAAACAAAGATTTAGATGATGAATGAAATATTGCACTCGAAGGTTTATTTGTAAAGCATTTAATTTATAAACATATGAAAGCAGGAAAGATGCATTGAATGACACTTTTCTACCAGTTTAAAAATTCAAGTGAGCTACTTGACAGGGGACAGCCTGCATATTTCATACGATTTTCCAGTACTGAAAGAAAGCCAGCCTGTATAGGCCTCCTTGTGTACACTTTGTAATGTATATGTGCATAATGGCAAAAGGAGAAAAACATTGATGGGCAAAGATGCAGATAATGGCAAAGACTTTAGGGCTCATACCCATGGGACTAAAAAAAAAAAAAAAACGCCGCTTATACAGGCATTCAGCAAGTTTTTTTTCTTTTTTTTTATACCTGTAAAAGCAACTCTATGTGGACATACACAAAGGCGTTTACAGGTATATTTGATGAGATGATTTTACAGGCAGAAAAATAATCCACCAAAAGGTATATTCTGATAGTCATAATTTACGCATGTATGCGAGTATATGCACATAAATGTATTGAATAGTCAAAATAAATATTCTGGCCAGTAGAATGTACTTACACTCAACGCCATTTGTGCATAAACGCGCATACATAATTGAGGCAGAAAAAAATCTAGCATATTTTGAGCATCAAATTAATATGCCCGTGTACACAAGGCAGTACTTGTCCTTTGAGCTAATGGATTAAAGGGGATCTAAACTAAAATAAATAAATAATATATATTTGCTATCTTATATGGAACATCTAGAAATGTTATTGGGCCCATGCAGTACCCTTTTAACTCTAAGCAGCTTAGTTTTTGTATTTACAAAACCTAGCCACCTTGCCCATGTGCCCATGTAGGACAATGTGACTGTCTCTGCAAAGCCAACCTATCACCCCCAAGCCCCTCATACTCCTCTTACCTGCACTCCCTTGTTACTCTCTCCTCCATTGCAGCTGGCAACACTACCTCCTGCCTGCTTTTACGTCCTGTAGTGACGTACGAGCCAGTAGAAGGAAATAAAGGTTGCAGTGGGAAGGAGGAAGCAGGTATTCATATACCCAAGTGCGTATGTGGAACAACATCAGCAGTGAAGTAGAGTCATTTCCAGACACATACCACTGATGTAGTAAGTATACATGATCATTACAGGGTTGCTTTTTGTTTTTTGTAAATAAGTGATCCTGTCGGGACTTTAAGTTTATTGCCCAAACTGGTATTGAAGACATTTTTGAAGAGCTATATACAGTGAAATTTAGGCTTCATAAATAGGTTACCTTCAGCAAACCCTTAAATGAGCAAGAAAGAACTACATGTAACCACTAGGGATGTGCAAAATGGAGTTTTTAATTGATGACCAAATCAAATTCAACGAAATCACCGACTCACCCCTACAGGTAATAGAAAAAACCTGCTTGTCATCTAATGCTCCTGTGCTTTGCATCTATAGCCTTAATGCTTGCCAATGAACTAACTTAAAAGGATAACTTCACCTTTCCTAACATGTAATGAACAGACTGCCCCCTGCTTTGACACCTAGCTGTCACAATAAAAAAAAAAACAGCTTGTAGTTCTCAATGAACTACCGCGGCGCTGTGAAGGGCACACAAGTGGTAGTTAATTGATTCTTCTTGTCAGTATCTGCTTGCCCATATGGGATGTACGGGCACACAGGTACATTGATAGATCTGCAGAAGACCTGCATGGCACCAGCAATCTGCTGATCGCTGGTGCAATGCTTTAGAAGCTCCAGAAACAAAAAATAATAAATACAAATTTTTTTGCAGGTAAAAAAATGTGCATTTATTATTTTTTGTTAAAAGGTGAAGTTATCATTTAAAGAAGACAATTCATTAGCTTTTGGCACTAAGAATTGAGACCCTGTAGTGCTCATTATGGGTTTTTATTAAATAAATAATTGTGGAAAAAGTAGACTCAACTTAACTTAACCTCTAAAAATAAAACTCAATTTTCAACCTCTTCCTAAAAAAAAAAAAAACAAAAAAAAAAACTGAAAGGAAAAATTCACTTTACAGTAAGTGTTTAACATTGCAGGCTACATTTAAAGGATGGAAAGATATTAAAGAATGAGTTCAGTTAAAAGGAACATGTCTTTTAGCTTTAAAATTTGAAAATTTACCATCACTTTCTGTCTATTGAAGCCATTGTCACCAAGACAGTAAGTGAGGGTAAATTTCTCTAACAGTCAAAAAGTCTGTATGCTTGATTTCTATCACTTTTTAATGATAAATATGTGAAAATGAAGATACAAAATGCTGGACACCAATATTACATTTGCCCAATCTTCAGAATCCATGTAAAGCATATTTATTATTTATTTATTCCAGGTACTTATATAGCGCCGTCAATTTACGCAGCGCTTTTACATATATATTGTACATTCACATCAGTCCCTAACCCTCAAGGGGCGTACAATCTAAAGTCCCTAACTCACATTCATACATACACATATTAGGGACAATTTTAGACAGGAGCCAATTAACCTACCAGCATGTCTTTGGAGTGTAGGAGGAAACCGGAGTACACGGATGAAACCCACACAGTCACAGGGAGACCATGCAAACTCCAGGCAGGTGGTGCCGTGGCTGGGATTCAAAACAACGACCCTTGTACTGTCAGGCGTAAGTGCTAACCATTTAGCCACTGTGCTGCCCCCGTATGACAGGACTATGCAGTAAACACACTGGCAGCTGTGGAATATGGCACATGTGGATAGAGAATTCACTGGATGGTTTCAAAACATAGAAAAATGACGGCAAAAAAAACAAGTGGTCCATTGAGTTTATTCCAAGCATCAACTACTCTTTCAGTAAAATATTACTTTCTGTGTTAAAGTTTTGAACTTTCCTCCAGTTAGTTTAAGGTTACGTCCCCGTGTTCTTGATTTTGATTTCATGTTGAAAATGCTGCCCTCCTGAACCTTATTCCACCCCCTTAAAAGGTTTAAATCACGTCTCCCCTTTCTCTTCTTTCCTCCAGACTGTACATGTTAAGTTCCGAAAGTTGCTCTTGAAATGTTTTATCCTCCAGACCTTTCACCATTTTTGTTATCAGTCTCTGGACTCGTTCTATCTTATCAATATCTTTTTGTAAGTGAGATTTCCAGAACTGGACACAGTATTCTAAACGAGGTCTAACTAAAGATCTATATAGGGGAATCAGGACCTTCTTCCTCCTGCTGGTGATCCCTCTAGTGATGCATCCTAGAATTCTATTCACTTTCACCTCTGCCTGGCCACACTGCTCATCTTGCAATCATCTGAAATAAGTACCCCCAAATCTTCTTCCTCTGAATTGCTGGCCAACACTGTACCCCCAATGTTGTACTCTTTCAAGGGATTCCTTTTCCCTAGGTGCATTATTTTACATTTAGAAACATTGAACTACAATTTCCACTTTTTTTTACCAATCTTCCAGCAACTCCTAATCATGTTCCATGTTACAGACCCCTCCAGGGATATCAAACCTATTGCACACCTTTGTGCCATCAGCAAAAAGACATACAGTAGCCAAAAAACCTTTAGTTATATCAATGATGTATAGATTACATAGAACAGGACCTAGTACAAAGCCTTGGGGTACACCACTGGTGACTGGTCTCTGTTCTGAGTGAACCCCATTTACACCACTCAGGCATATATCCTTTACCCAGCTGCATATCCACTGAACCACCCAAGGTCTAAGTTTTACCTTGTACAACTTTTGTATTAGATCATTATGTGCAACTGTATCAAATGCCTTGCTGAAATCAAAATATGCTATGTCCACAGCACCACCCTGGTCCAAAACATTGGTAATATAGTGAAAAAATCCAATCAGATTAGTCTGACATGATCTGCCCTCAGTAAAGCCATGCTGCTTTGGATCCAGCATGTTGTGTGTTTTTAGGTGATCAATGATCTGTCTTTTCAGTGATCACTTAAAAACACACAACTTGCTGGATCCAAAGCAGCATGGCTTTACTGAGGGCAGTTTCATTTACTTTCAAATCAACCATTGCATCTTCCATTTTGGACAGTTTATGTAGTATGTGGTTCTCCAGGTGTCTGCCACTGGCTAGAACAACACAATGTTGCTTTACAGGCAATAAAGCAGGTCCAGCTTGCCCATCAGTACTCTGAAACTTAAATGTAACCCTTTTTGTTATTCACAAATTATTACGTTTTTGAAACCTATCAACTTTCTCTTTTTGCTGGGGGATGAAAACCTTAAGACGTGATGTGGGTTTCAGGTAGAGTGATGTTACTTCCTCTTCTATGATTTCATCTGCAAAAAGTGTATATACACACACACACACCGGCCACTTTATTAGGTACACCTGTTCAAATTGCTTGGTAACACAAATTGCTAATAAACCATAAACATTATGTACTTTTGGATACCTTCAGTAGATGAAGAAGTTCCTTTCATGTAATATAGTCTTTTAGTTCACATGCTTTGTGCCCCCCATAGGGGTGCATATACATATTTGTCAGGGTCATTTTCATGCATGTAGTTCTTCATTGGGAGGTGATACTTAGTACTTTTCCCACAGCTGCAATGATTATGGTTTTGAACAACTGGCCAATTATGGTTTTATTATACAGTAAGATTTTGTATAGTTTAGGTTTTTCAATAAAGATTTTCCACTTTGTATTTCATGTGTGTTGAGTGATTTTCTGGGTCTTTTACTTTTTTCAGGGATACATAATAGATTTAATATATTGAGGTTGAGCCTAAGTCTGGTTTTTATTTCTTTCTTTCCATCCCTCATAGAAGAATGATTTAAACAGGGGCTGTAGCGGGAACATTTTTGCAGCTGTGGGAGCTCTAAAAGACCATAGGTCTGGAACAGCAGGTTGATCTACTACAACGCACTGCATCAACCAAGTTAGAAACAACTCCTCGTAAATCTCAATCATCTACAGGTGGCTCAAATACAGCCTCCAAGGAGTAGACTGTGGGGACACAAAACAGACTAAAAGTCGATAGTGGTCAAGAAGGTCCTTGTGGACAAAATGGAGATGACTCTGCTCAATAGAGCTGAAGAAGAATCCTAGGATGACCCTATACAAATAGGAGCCAAGGTTCTTGTTAACAGGTGTCAGTACCTTCCAGGGATACGGGGTAAATGTCTCTACAGCCACTAAGCTAGTATAGATTGAAGTCACCTGTTGTAGCAGGGCTGTCCTCTTGCATCGCTAGAGCATATGGCACCATGTAGCGGAAAGCAATGTTTGGCAAGGCCTCAAATACTCACAAACTCAGGCAATTGGTGCTAATGAGGGTTTCAGGTGGTTGGGAGTGGCCAAGTCACAATAGATGTGCAATGGGACAAGAATGATTGATCCATGTGATACTACAGGAGCAGCAGTGGCGTGGTACTTTCACAAGGCTGAATGGCAGGAAAAAGAGCACATACATAAAGCATTTCACCTAGCAGATAGTGTCATTGCTTGGTCCCTCAGCCTTAACCACTGTGAAACCAGCAATGGCAAGAAATCTGAAAAGTGTCCAATTGTGAGGGAGCGCTTGGTGACTTGTGATGTCCAATTAAGAAATATGTATAGCCTGGCTCAGTAAAATACACAATCCTAAGCAGAGCCTCTCTTTTAATTCTCCTAAATAAGGTAAAATGTTTGAAACGGTCAGCAAAAAATATACTTGAAGAGCATCATTTCTGATGGTATTATTGTGACAACTAGTAATTAAAACCCACGCAGATATCAAACTGATATTAATTATGTTTATTTACACAGAGCAATCATGTTTTTTCAGTGAGCACGTGTTGAGTTAATATTTCGCATTCTTATATGTTTATAGCACCATGGCTTCAAGTAATGCATTACATTTCCAGAATTGTGGATTCCCGTTCTGGTGGCTATCTGTATGTTGCTGCCATCACTCCCTAATCAACAGCGTTTGAAATTACCTCAATCCTACACAGAGTGGTGTGCACTCAATTAGCCACAGTGGAATGGCAAACTTACATTGTGACACATCAGTACCTATAGATATGAGAAAAGTTGTATGAAGAAAGTTTCAATTGGTTATCCAAGTACTGGATAATGGTCATAAGAAAAATTGATTTGTGGGAATGGCATGTTCAATTTTCCAGCCTATTCTGATCCTATAAACCATCTTTTTGCATGTCTCCATTACTATGGTATGGTAAGATACATTGAATGATGCAAAAACCCAAAAGCAATTGCTACAACCAGAAACACATTTTTATATTACCTAGGACTGTTGCAAATGCATTTTGTGAATATACAATCATTTTGTCAGATATAAACATGAGACAATTGTTGGCTAATAGTGACTATCCTGGAATTTTTTGGATGTTTATGGAAACAATGTAGTCTCCGCTGATCAATTTCAGAGGGGAAAAAAAGGCTCATTATGTGCCTTTGGCAAATACTGTACAGCACTAAGTAGGAAGCAGAGCTTGCATATGGAATGAGCCAATATTACTGCCTCCATAAACATATATACTTTCAACTATACACAAGTTATTTTTTAACATCAGCCCACATTGATCTTCTTCGTGTGTCCCCATAACAAGCCATTTGCTATGGGGACAGGGTGTCTGCTCGCTCCTGGGCTGTGTGTCTATGGAGCTGCCTTCCATAGACACGTACAGCAGGACCTATCACTTCCCTACACTTCCTCATCACTGCATTAGACTGACAGCAGCAGCTGCCAATAGTTCTTGCTGCTGTCAGAGTCCCTGTGTGAAGAGAAAGAGGGGAGAAGAGATGCAGCGAAATAGAAAACATTTACCTTAATGTAAGGAATGCTTTAAAGTGTTACTAAACCCACAACAGTAAAATCAGTCTGTATCTACAGTAAAAGCATGCTTGTTATACTATGGAACCTAAGGGGTTAATCCTTCACATTGTGTAAAACCGCGATTTGATCCTCCCCTTCTTCCAGTGTCCCCCTCTTATCTCCTGATAAGACATATCATGTGGAGACACTCTGCACATGCTCAGTTTGGTGTGTATTGCTAGAGAGGGTTGTTGTTATTTTTTGGGGACAGTGCATGTGATCAGCACAGGGCCAATCAGCACTGTCCAGACAGAGGTCAGGGGTCATGCATCCTCCTAGAGCAGAAATAAATCTAAGAAAACTCTTACAAGCTTTAACCAGTGCTCTGCTAAGCACTGATAGAAGTCACAAGACTGCTCTGTTGATGAGAAAAGGTATTTAGCAGTTTATATTTACTAAAATAATTGCATTTCCATGTTCTGTGTACTGTGGGAGACTAGATATAGTGAATGCAAGGTCATGAGTGTAGTAACACTTCAAGTAAAAAAACATTTTTAGCATCACTTTAAGCTTCTTTACATGTAAATCCAACAAAATTAAAGACTTTAAAAAAGGAATATTCTATTTAAAATTTGCAATAAAAAGAGCAAAGAAGAAACTCTGGAGACTTTAAGAACAAAAAACATTAGCTTTAACTCCTTTCATGACTGGAGGAAATTGTACTCTGCCCAGAAGGTTTTAACTCATTTCCTTTCTCCGAGGTTAGCCACAAATACAGTTGTGCTCAAAAGTTTGCATAACCTGGCAGAAATTGTGAAATTTTGGCATTGATATTGAAAATATGACTGATCATGCCAAAAAAAATGCTCTTTTATTAAAGGATGATGATCATATGAAGCCATTTATTTTCAAATAGTTGTTTGGCTCCTTTTTAAATCATAACAGAAATCACCCAAATGGCCATGGTCAAAAGTTTACATACCCTAGAATGTTTGGCCTTGGTACAGACACACAAGGTGACACACACAGGTTAAAATGCCAATTAGAGGTTAATGTCCCACATCTGTGGCTTTTAAAATTGCAATTAGTGTCAGTGTATAGTCAATGAGTTTGTTAGCTCTTATGTGGAAAGCACTGACTAGGATAGATACTGAGCCATGGGGATCAGAAAAGAACTGTCAAATTTGCATAACAAGGTAATGTAACTTTATACAGATGGAAAAAGGACATAAAAAGATATCCAAAGCCTTGACTATGCCAATCAGTACTGTTAAATCGCCTATTAAAAAGTGGAAAGTTCGGGGATCTCTTGATACCAAGCCAAGTACAGGTAGACCAAGAATGATTGCAGCCACAACTGCCAGAAGAATTGTTCGGAATACAAAGGGAAACCCATAGGTAACCACAAGATAAATACTGGCTGCTCTGGAAAAAAGACAGTGTGGTTGTTTTGAAGGAGCACAATATGATGACACTTGAACAAAAATGAGCTGCATGGTCGAGGTGCCAGAAAGAAGCCTTTACTGCATCAATGACACAAAGGCCTAGTTAGGCATGTCAAGGTGTTGTCAGGCATATTGTAACTGGGCTTTTTTGTGGCATTGGTGCAGGAAATGCTTCTTTCTGGCACCACGACCAAACAGCTCATTTTTATTCAAGTATCACCGTATTGTACTCCTTAAAAGCAACCAGACCATCTTTTTCCAGAGCAGCCATTATTTCTTTTGAGGATGCCTGTGGGCTTTTCTTTGAATCCCGGACAATTCTTCTGTCAGTTTTAGCTGCAATGTTTCTTGGTATACCTGACCTTGACTTGGTATCAAGAGATCCCCGAACTTTCCTCTTCTTAATAGGGGATTTAACAGTACTGATTGGCATATTCAAGGCTTTGGACATCTTTTTATGTCCTTTTCCATCTTTATAAAGTTCCAGTACCATGTTAAGCAGGACTTTTGACAGTTCCTTTCTGATCCCCATGGCTCAGTATCTAGCCTAGTCAGTGCTTCCATGTAAGAGCTAACAAACTCATTGACTATTTATACACTGACACTAACTGCAATTTAAAAAGCCACAGATGTGGGACATTAACCTCTAATTGGCATTTTAACCTGTGTGTGTCACCTTGTGTGCCTGTACCAAGGCCAAACATTCCAGGGTATGTAAACTTTTGATCATGGCCATTTGGGCGATTTCTGTTATCATTATGATTTGAAAAGGAGCCAAACAACTATTTGATAATAAATAGTTTCATATGATAATCATCCTTCAATAAAAGAGCATTTTTTTGGCATGATCAGTCATATTTTCAATATCAATGCCAAATTTTCACAATTTCTGCCAGGGAATACAAACTTTTGTGCAAACTGTAGCTTGGTTAGAAAATATTGTTTTATCTCACTTTGCTCCTTCTTGGTAATGGCCCAGAACAAAGCCGGTATACACTACATATAATAGCCTGCAGTTAAGTGCCCATAAAATGTTTACACATCATTACACAGGAAGGTGCTCAACTTTCCCACATATTTGCATGCCCACACACTCTAATTTAAATAGTTAATAAATTGCCAAGATAGGTATTTTCACTGGTCATTCTATTAGGGTGCAGAGCTAACATGGGCAGTAATTTAGCATACAAAGACAAAAAAGGACCAGATTTTAACAGTGTTGTCCCTTACAGACTTCCCACCTTGAACACACACTATATGCATGTCATGTTATATTACCCCCATTCATCTATGCTTCTCTACTCAGCCAACTGCATCACAAATCAAGACCCTCCTCATTAGGAATGATTGGAGTAGTGCAAAAGCTTTTCTCTGCCAAAGCAAACATATGAAGCAAGTGCAGATTGTTGTTCCTGCCTCCTGTCAGTATGACAACAGTTTATACGCCTGTGAATTTGTGTACTCCCAGCATTCTACTGGAATAATCTTTAGTTGTCGACCAGCATCATACTTCATCGACCATGTTCAGCTTCTTCATTGTTCGCCACCTGTCTTTTAGCATAACTCCTGTTCGGTTGTTGAATTCATAGTTGGCAAGTATTTTATGCCAGTTCCCCACACCATATTTTTTCACTCCCTTTTTTAAGAGATCATCTTCTTTCCATGTCCAGGGCTACAGAGAATTAAAAAAAAAAAAAAAAAAAAAAAAAAAGACACTTACAAAGGGAAAAATATTAAGAGTCAGATTACAATTAGTCTGCAAGCATCACTGTAACAATTAGAAATCTTTTGTATTAAGCAATCATTTCTATCAACACAAGATCATATTTGTCAGAGAACTGATCAGTCCTGATGGGAAATTCGTAGCATTGGAACACTGATATTTTCTGTGAAAGTAAAAGACAGCTCAAAAAACTAAATCTATGATCAATCCAATTTAAATGGACAGTTTTGTTATAAGCCACTTAAAGATCTGCTTAAACAGTTTGAAAAATTAAAGAGAATTCCAATTGTCAGGGACAAACACGGTCATACGAGGAGGACTACAATATCAGCAGCCTTATGTAAGCTCCGACAGTCAGACTGGTAGAGTTGCATGGGGAAGGGAGTATAAGCAGGTAGTCTTTAAAAAGACTCTGTCACTTTGCCCTGAATTAGTCAAGCTATAGCCTCTGGCTGTAACTTAATATTCAGATCAATATTCTTATCCAGTTCTGTTCTCAGCAAGCGTTAGGAATGCTCCACTTCAGTACCAACATGTCCTTTAAAGTGATTGTAAAGGATACATTTTTATTTTTTAAAAACAACAAAACTGTTATACATATCTGCTCTGTGCAATGGTTCCATTGACACACAGAGTGTGTCCCTTCCCACTGGCTGTGTGGCTGTGATAGAGAGAGAGAGAGAGAGAGAGAGAGAGAGAGAGAGAGAGACGCTGCTCTCGTACATGTCGCTGGAACGGAATTGAGCTCAGGTAAAGATAAGGGGGGCTGGGGGCAAGCTGTACAGAGAAGATTTTATACCTTAATGCAGAGAATGCATTAAAGTAAAACACCTACCTTTACAACCATTTTAAATTTCACTCATCCATACCTTCATTTTCACTCAAACTAAACAGACATGAGATGACATATCTGTCAAGCTATGGTCTTATTTGTATAAAATAAAACGGTGCCTACGCTCTTGAAGCCAGACATGTATCAGTTAGGAAACTTCCTAAATATTAGAGGTCTCGCCCCACTACAGATGCTCTTGCCTTTGTCGCCCTCTTCCTACCACTGTTAATGTGTGAGCTAGTGTACTGAGTTCCCTGAGGGTAGCTGTATTGGGTCTGTACATTCTTCAGTCTATGTTCACCTTTGGCCTTTAGTAAAACAATGCCAACTCTAATGGAAAAGAAAATATTAACACTAAGATTTTACAAAACAGAAAAATTAAACAGTAACTAAAATTTATAATGTCATTAGAAAATCAGTCACATATGGAAGTGGCCTTTTTTACTGACATTCCAAATATCTTGGCACAGTGATGAGACCTATACAGAATGTCATGATGTTTGAACCATCAATCCTGTACTTGAACAGCTTTATTATACTGAAATGAGGACATTTAGATCCTTTGCATTGAGAAAGGGTCAAGCTCATATACAACAACAAAAGAAAATAATACATATAAATATTTTTATCATGCCAACAAGCTCACTAGACTATTTACAATTCATATTTTATAAAGTGTAAAGACAATTAGGGAGAATATGTACCATAAAATGTTTAAATAGTTCTCTGAAACAATTGACAATGACTTGTTCAGGAGGATGTCATTGTGAGCATTTTAACAGAATGCGGATGACATAATTTCTACAGCCACTAGAAATCACAAAGTGTCTTTGTATTATCTTCATGGGTGGCATGATCTTTTGGCTGACAGTATGGGTGTGAATTCTCTTGTCTCTTGTGGTCAAATCTACTCAGCTACATTTACATCATTCAAATTATTCCACAGTGATTCTGAAAGTGTATTGAGGGGCTCAGATTTGCTGCACATTGGTAAATAGTTATATTTTGCATAAAAATAGTTTGATGACTTTTCTTTTGACAATGTGACTGCAGGTGGTAATGATAAAGCATTCAAAGTCTATGATACATTGGCCAGCAACAAAAAAGTATGTGTTCCATAGGTGAACAAAAACACTTTGAAGACAAAAACCCAGTTGTGCCATATTTTATCCTTTATCTTCATTTTATACATAGCAGCTCTAATCTTAAACATGTTCCATGTAGTTCTGGTCAGGTCATATATAAAATTAAAAATTAGTGAAGCGCTTGTATCACATGAATACAATCATGTATCTCCATATAGTGTAATTATAAATCAAAGTGACCACTATATATAATAAATGTGTGTTGACTCCCTCTAGTGAAAAGAAAAAATAGTGTCAACCAAAATAGCTAAATAACACACATTAGGAAACTAAATATATAGTGCATAAATCAAATATAATGAACAGAATATATATACGTGAAAACAGAATATTGGCCACATACAATGGTGTCTAAATTATACATAAATGATATATGCCATAGGTGAACAAGACAATATCAAAGGTGAAAAAAATATTCCATGCATGTGACTGTGCTTTAAGCTGGAACACACACGTGATCTCCACTTCTAAGTGCAAGTACTCTCCTTCAAATGGCAGCAATGCCTGCTCACCTCCCTTCCTCGACCCACACAGGGCCTCAAAGCAGTTACCACCTCAGTGGTGTATTCCTCTGGCAGACTCCTTATTCCTCCTCCTCTCTTATGCAACTATTAGTAGCACAATTGGACTATTTTCGACCTACCCGTCTTTTGACCCTTTCTGTAAAGATCTCATATATCCCAGATATCCAATACAAATCAGATTGCAAGGCAGCAAGGTACAGTGTTAACTGCCTGGATATGGTTTTCTCTGGCCTGACTCTTTCTGCTGCAGTCGAGTAACATTTACAGGTGGAATCCCTCCCCAGCCTGCAACTGGACAGTGAAGGGAAAAGCAGCACATGGTGAACTCATCTCTTGTTATCACATGAGCACTGTAGCACCACTGATTGGCTGATTGTAGTTCTTCTTCTTCTCCAAGTCTGCACTCTGTTGCACAGTGAACCAGCAGGCCAACGTGAAACTATGGAGCCTTCCAGGGTGCATTCAGATCTCCTCACTGCAGACAACAAAATTGCCATTGCCATTGCCAGGATGGCAATTTTGTTGTCTGCAGTGAGGAGATCTGAATGCACCCTGGAAGGCTCCATAGTTTCACGTTGGCCTGCTGGTTCACTGTGCAACAGAGTGCAGACTTGGAGAAGAAGAAGAACTACAATCAGCCAATCAGTGGTGCTACAGTGCTCATGTGATAACAAGAGATGAGTTCACCATGTGCTGCTTTTCCCTTCACTGTCCAGTTGCAGGCTGGGGAGGGATTCCACCTGTAAATGTTACTCGACTGCAGCAGAAAGAGTCAGGCCAGAGAAAACCATATCCAGGCAGTTAACACTGTACCTTGCTGCCTTGCAATCTGATTTGTATTGGATATCTGGGATATATGAGATCTTTACAGAAAGGGTCAAAAGACGGGTAGGTCGAAAATAGTCCAATTGTGCTACTAATAGTTGCATAAGAGAGGAGGAGGAATAAGGAGTCTGCCAGAGGAATACACCACTGAGGTGGTAACTGCTTTGAGGCCCTGTGTGGGTCGAGGAAGGGAGGTGAGCAGGCATTGCTGCCATTTGAAGGAGAGTACTTGCACTTAGAAGTGGAGATCACGTGTGTGTTCCAGCTTAAAGCACAGTCACATGCATGGAATATTTTTTTCACCTTTGATATTGTCTTGTTCACCTATGGCATATATCATTTATGTATAATTTAGACACCATTGTATGTGGCCAATATTCTGTTTTCACGTATATATATTCTGTTCATTATATTTGATTTATGCACTATATATTTAGTTTCCTAATGTGTGTTATTTAGCTATTTTGGTTGACACTATTTTTTCTTTTCACTAGAGGGAGTCAACACACATTTATTATATATAGTGGTCACTTTGATTTATAATTACACTATATGGAGATACATGATTGTATTCATGTGATACAAGCGCTTCACTAATTTTTAATTTTATTTTGCACTTATTGGTATCAGCTAAGTGACAGCAGCTGTATTTTGTCAATTATTCCCATGAGCGCAGGAGGATCCCTTATTATTTAGGTCATATATACCATTTACTAGTTGGTGCATGAAATCACAGTCATCTACTAGCTAGACATTGAACCTTATTCAAAAAAATACAATTCTCACTACTCTGTGAGAAGCATACAGTAATTAATAACTATACTATAATAAATATACTTTTGTTATTAATCATTATTAATTACTACAGTATATGCTTCTTACATGGAAGAAAACTTTGATTCCAGTCACACCCCAGTGAGAACTAGGTATATGGTATAGTATTTCTGGCACGAGGCAGGGTCTCCATAGAGGTATCAAGATAGACATTGACATATCAGTAGAACAAACCTTAGATTCTCAGCTTTGGCCAGATTCTGAGAGAATTATGAATAAAGGCATTTTACAAATAGGAAATAGAACGTTTTGAAATCTGAAACATTTTTGACAACTACTAAAAGGTTCTTTTTACAGTGTCAGCGAATTGTAAAAGGAACTAAGATGTCGGAATGGGAACTATGGCTGGAATCACCATAGCGATATACAGGGCTGCTGTTAGAGAGCATGGGGCCCCATAAAGCCAACCTGACAGCCCGCCCCCAAAGAAAAAAAAAACAAAAAAACAATACACTTTCGTTATGAATGAACACAGTGAGCGATCAAAACCAGTCGCTCATTTTA
Organism: Staurois parvus; assembly: GCF_062004578.1. NCBI lineage: Eukaryota > Metazoa > Chordata > Amphibia > Anura > Ranidae > Staurois > Staurois parvus. Next base: position 10,770,454 of record NW_028319098.1, read on the forward strand.
TTAATTCAAGAAAGGATGGGGCTGGTAAATGTGACTTATTTACTAGGCACCCCCCCATTCTGCATGCTGAAGTATCCTATTGTGTGCTTACAGCTGCCAGTGGGAAGGAGAGGATGGAAACTGGCAGCATTGTGAGGGTGGGGGCACACAGGAGGGCCTGGGCAGAATGGGGAAACGTATGGTGCACAGGAAGGGTGGTGGTTGTGGAGGGGGGGAGCAATTACCAGAACCGATCCGCTGTATGGATCTCTCGGCAGCAGCTGAAAGCCAGTGAGAGGAAGAGGAGAAGCCAGTTTTCAGCTGCTGCAGAGAGCCATACATGGGATCAGTTCCAGTAATTGCCTCCCTGCCATGCCGATCACCCTCCCTGCCCACATCTAATACACCCAGCTGCCTTGGCCCTATACAGGAAGACTGGAGGTATCCCCTTATCCAAGGCCCTGGCGATATACAAATATCTTAATGGTGATTCCAACATTGGGAGGAAACTATTCAGTCTCAGGTCACTCAAGAAGACACAAGCCACTCAATGAAGTTGGACGAGAAGTGTTTTTTTTTTTTTTTTTACTGTTAAAGTGGTAAGGATGTGGAGCTCCCTTCCACAAATTGGTGGTTGCAACTGGAGGTGTTGCTAATTTAAAAAAAAAAAAAAAACTCTTAGAAGGGCATCATATTGAGCATAATATACAGGGATATGGGAAGTGGAAGAGACCTAATACATACATACACACCCACACAGGTTGAGCTAGATGGACTGGTGTCTTTATTCAAGCTTACCAACTATATAAAAATGTAACTAAGATACTGGGCATTGTTACCATAATATTCTATTAAGGACAGTAGACATGTGAGAAGAAAAGGGAGAGAGTAAGGTCCAATATAAAAATGAGGATACTATATAAAGAGGGATGAACATGAAATTCAAGGCAACAAGTGAAATTTATTAGTGTATTGTTAATGCTTTCCAGGATACATTTTAACTGTGATTAACGTGAACCTTTCTTTTCTCTATGCATAGCAAAATGGTTGCTAAACTACTCCCACTTTCCTAGCAGCATGTATACACTGTTCTTTGCTACTGCACTGCTCTATTTGGCTGCTGGAACCAAGGAAAGAAAGTCCTTGCTTGGTAAAGGAGAGGGACATTGGAGCAATGGAACACTCTGGACCGCTCTTTCACAGGGTCTGTGCATAAAAAAGGACACAGACAGCCACAAAGATTTAGCCAGAAATACAGTCAATTTAAAAGAATGAGTTTTATGATCTTAATCATAACCAGTAATGCAAGGATATGATGTGCTTACAAAGAAAATACTGTACATTGCAATTTATTGTACTTGTATTGTAAGGGAAGGTTTCTCATATGACTGTAAGGATGTGCAGTGTTAACCTTGTATAACTGTTGCGTTTAATAAACAGAATGAATAATTATAGGACATGTACACCTTAAAACAATAGCAGCAAAAAACAGCAATGAAACATGAGCATAAAGAATGTAATATAGTAATGGCACCACCTAGTGTACAGCCACTGTGGCTGACAAGATGTGCAGCTAGATCAAATCACACCAAGAAGTGCTGTGACTGAGTATTACTTTAAATCAAGCTGAGCACTTAAAAGCAGTGAATAGAATGGTATTTATGTTGCTTTGCTCAATGGCACTTGTAATCCTTTTGAGAAAACCTTACACAGTCTTAACTGACTTACAACCCATTAATTGCTATTACAGTCCTGAGTCTCTTTCACTTGTAGAACTCCAGAACAGGGGAGCTCACAAATGAACAAATTCATTTTAAGGTACAGTTGCCAGGATACAGCACAATGGAACAAGCAAAAAGCAAAGATGATTTCCCAAGGTAATTCATACCATAATTTAGGTTTTTAATATTTTCAAAGAAACTAATCATAATTCAATTCATGCAATCAAATGGATCACCAGATATATATCTTCAGTCATGGCCAAAAATATTGGCACGCTCTGCATTTCTGTCAGATAATGCACCACTTTTCCCAGAAAATTGTTGCAATCTTTTGTTTGTATTGGTACGACACAAAAAAGTGGAGAAACAAAAATCTGACATTCCACAGACAAAATTATTGCCACCTTCTCATAATTGTAAGAAATAATTGCATTCCAAGTTTGTGATACTCCTCTAATTTGTAATTAAACTCACCTGTATCAATTAACAGATCTTAATGTTTCTGTGTCCACTGTGCGCAACATTGTCAAGAAGTTTACAGCCCATGGCACTGTAGCTAATCTCCCTGGACGTGGACGAAGAGAAAAATTGATCAAAGATTGCAATGAAGGATTGATTGAATGGTGGCTAACAAACTTTGTTCAACTTCCAGACAAAGTGAAGCTGAACTTCAAGCACAGGGTACAACTGTGTCAGCTCGCAGTATACATCGCAACCTGAATGAAAAGGGATGCGCTAAGGTAGGAGACCCAGGAGGACTCCATTGCTGACATAGAAACAAAAAAGCCAGATTGGAGTTTGCCAAAAACTTACCTGAGAAAGCCAAAATCCTTCCGGGAGAATGTGCTGTGAACAGACGATACAAAATTACAGCATTTTGGTAAAGCCCACCATCCTACGGTTTTCAGAAAAAAAAAGAAAAAAAAAAGAAAAAAAAAAAAAAAAAAAAAGAGGCCTTTAACCTCCCTAGCGGTCTGATTATGTCCATATTTCTGTGCTGAAAGCGGTACATTTTTTTGCATGGAAATATGTCTTTTTTTTATTGTAGGCCTGTAATTTTTAGGAATAACTCACTGAAATCTGTCCGAACAAGAGTCTAGTAAACATCCCGGGTATGATAAAACTTGAAACACAAAATCATAAATTATAATTTAATAATCATACAAAATAATAAAATAATAATAAATTTAATTCAATAATATAATTAAACCAAAAACACTGAAATTTGAAATATAGCGCCAAGTTCGTACATTGCTGAGCAAAGTCGCAGAATAATTTTTAGTGTCTGATGATGAATTTCCCCCACGAGTCATTATCACTCAATTCTGCAAGTAGTTCTAATTTACTATCGCTGTTCTCTAGCCGGTCTAAAACCGCTTTTGACAAAAAGGGACGCTTTTTGGACGCCATGGACTTTTCTAAGTTTCCAGGCAGAAAGAACAGTAAAAATTCAGGCAGGGCACAGGACAAAATGTATGTGAAATGCTTTGAAACAGTAATGTTTTACTATGTAATATTCATTTATTATAAAATGACAGTTTTTAAAATTGTTAAATTTGCTGCCAGTTCTGGCCCCCGTATGTCCCGACGCTCGCAGGGACCGGAACACGGATGCCGGAATCGGCCAGAGGAGATGGCCGGGGACGCATCGCGGGAGCGAAGGACAAGGTAAGCGCTGCAGGGAATCCCTGAGCAACAAGCATGGTAAGCCCGAGTGTAGCTCGGGGTTATCGCTTTTGGTACTGAAACTTTACCCCGAGCTACACTTGGGAATACCGCCAGGGAGGTTAAAGAAAAGAATACAGTCCCTACAGTCAAACATGGTGGAGGTTCACTGATGTTTTGGGGTTCCTTTGCTGCTTCAGGCACTGGATGCCCTGACCATGTGCATAGCATTATGAAATCTGAAGACTACCAAAGAATTCTAGGTTGCAATGTAAGGCCCAGTGTCAGAAAGTTGGGTCTCCGTCAGAGGTCATGGGTCTTACAGCAGGACAACGACCTAAAGCACACATCTAAAAGTACTCAGAAATGGTTTCAGACAAAGCGCTGCAGAGTACTGAACTGCCCAGGAATGAATCCAGATCTCAATCCCATAGAGCGCCTGCAGAGAGATCTCAAAACAGCAGTTGGGAAAAAGAACCCTTCCAATCTGAAAGACCTGGAGCAGTTGGCAAAAGAAGAGTGGTCCAAAATTCCAGTAGAGAGGTGTAAGAAACTCATTAATGGTTACAGGAAGCGATTGATTTCAGTTATTTTTTCCAAAGGGTGTGTTATCAAATATTAAATTAAGGGTGCCAAAAATTTTGTCCAGTCCATTTTTGGGGTTTTACGTGGAATGTTTCTGATTTGGCTTTTTGTTTCTCCACTTTTTTTGTGTCATAATGCCTAAACATTTGTAATTGCAACAATTTTCTGGGCGAAGTTGAGCATTATCTGACAGAAATGCAGGAGGTGCCAATATTTTTGGTCATGACTGTAAAATATATAAATAAAAAAAGAAACAAAAAAAAACTCACTTGAAACACAGTACCTGTTTTTTCTTGCTTGCTCCAGAACCGGAAGGTTTTTCGGGCAATATGTTTTCTTGATTGTCAGTACTTTCTTTTTCTGTGTGCACAAACATATTTGAACATTAAAGTGTATCTAAACTCAAGAATAAAAATGTCATCTAATGCAGACTACTAGTCCTTATATGTGGTGACAGCATTTGTTTTATTTTGTAAATCTTTTTTCCCCATTTTTCACCTTGTGTTCCTGCCAGTAACACACTTCCTCTTCTTGGGTGACAACATTCACTCACTGTACTGTATTTATGGAGAGGCAGTGTTGACACCCTAGGGCGGGATGGCAGAACACCTCTTCCTCCTGTTCGCTATAGCATGGTGGGAAGCATTTGGAGCCCACAGAAATAGCTGGCAACAAAACCTATGTAAAACTTTCAATATTATATATAGCAGAGGAACAGGAAGCAGCACCAGACCAGGACAAACCCCTTTGATGAAGGGGGTGCAGTGGACAGGCCACAGGGAAGGGCAACAGACTGGAAGTTGTATGCACATTGCAAACAGCGCTGATGTTGTGCAGTAGCATAGCGCCAAAGGCAAAAGTTGTAGATTGTGGTGGACGGAAAGATCTAGTAAAATGCATCCTGGGCCATAAGCCATGCATTTAGTCCAGACAGCAAGGGTCTGGCAGATTGCCATGGATGTAACAGCAGGTTACATTGCAAGACTAGGGAGGGCAAACAAGGCCTTAAAGAGGACTTCTAGCTTCTTGTCCTCTGGGTCATTAAAACCATCTTCATGTTCAACAGGGACTGTTAAGGTTTTGCTAAAATAAGAGATGGCTGGTTCCATGACAGGAACAAACCATTTGTTCATGACTCTTCAATAAGATATTGCTGAACAAATCGTTTGGAGCTGTGCGTAATTCTTTTCAGGATGAGGCCAGTCAACATAAAAACATAGGCAGTATAAAAGTGAGTGGACTGGAAAAGTCTTAAGTGGTCTCGGCAGTTTCAGGAAGCCCAAGCTAGAGACCTTAGAGGTGGCTTGACCCAGGTTGCTCTAAGGCAAGGTAGGAACATATCACATCAATAAGGACCAAAATTGTATCCTTTGGTTTAGGAGATCTCAGTAGAGAAGGTCTCCTCTAAGCCTGATTCTGTGGAAGCAGAAGACTACTTACCTTCATCCTCTCTCGCCCTGCTTCCTAGAGAGTGCAGCTCCCGCAAGAGAAAAGTCAAAAACCGATCCTGGAAGGGAAACTGAAGAAACTCTTTGCAATCCATGTGATTAACTGTCTCCAACTGAAACAGGATACTTCCCATAAAGTTAGATATGGTAGCAGAGAATGCCTATCTAGTCAAAAAATAAGAGGGGTGTGAGCCTGAGGGGGGCAGATGAAACCCGAGAGTAGGGCTCAGTATAAAATGGCACCAAATGTAAAACACCGGCCCTCCTGTTTAACGGTTACGGTACAGCATTAAAAAGTGTTGCAGCCCACTCCATTAACCTGTTCCGGAGATTAGATCCTGCACACTGGGAGCAGGTTAAGGGGCACTAGTCAAATGTCATTATCCAAGTGTTGCATGTTGAAAGGGACAAGCCAAATCCTGAGTTCACCTTCATGCTCCCAAGGAGGACCTGCATACCACTCTTTGACAAAACTTGCATAGTATTGAGTTTATCAAAGTGTGCACCCATTCAGAATTCAATGCTCAAAGCAAAATTACAAGTCAGCCCTGCATCTTCTTTCAGGTGGGGTTTAGGTACAGCCTCCCAAGTGTCAGCCAGGGAATAAACCAATCAATGAAGAAAAATGCAGGGGAAGCCAGAGAAGTAACATAAAATTTGATGAAAGAATCTTACAGCATATAAGGAAGTTCCTCTAGGGAGAGAGAAAGAGAAAGTCCATCACCTGACACTAGCAAAAAAAGGAAAGGCTAGCGGTTTGTTGGAAGGGACATAGAATAAATGCCCCGACCTTTTTTTTATCTAGTGTTCAGTCACCTTAAAAAGGTAGCTGCCTATAACTCATAATTAAGTCTAAGTATTCTGTGTCCTGAACTATAAGAATAAGATAAAAAGTTTTCCATGCTCGAATAAAAATCGTGCAGGAAGTAGGTTTACAAGCTCAAAGCATGGTGTGAATAACCAAATCCAAAACGCCCCTGTCTTCCATGTCTCAACAGCCAAGCCATCATAGCCAGCAACCAAGAAGTAGAGTGGAAGAGTGATCCTTGTGATACTACACTCTGAGGTCAATCCAAAGCTATAGAATGTTCGCAGTTTGGATCCTTCAAAGTAGGGTGCAGATGTTTCAGAGGAGAAAAGGCATAAATTAGGGCATACTGATCCCACAACACCACCAGGGCATTTGCCATTGGGTCCCAAATGGATCTGTTCATTTTTGTGTTGAATCAAGAAGCTAGTACATCCACATCCAGCGTTCTCCAATGCAGACATGTCCAGGAAGATCACATATAGGAGAGATAATTCCTCTGAGTCCAGACAGTGTCTACACTATAAAATCTGCCTGCCAGTGTTTCACCCCATTAACCTGCATTACAAGATCAGGTGAACATCACCAAGGACAGGGTAGACTCTAACTCTGTTGCAACACTCCTCGTGGCCCCTGATAATCACTGTAAGCCATTGTCCGACTGAACCCACACCTGATGACCAGTCAGAAGGGAAGTTCAAGTGCAGTAAGAGAAGAATTGCTTGTAATTCCAGAACATTGATTTGAAGTTCATATTCCTCCTGTGGCCAACAACTCTGAACAGACAATCCAAAACTATGCCTCTACCCTAAACAATGCTGGGGACAGAAGCCACGACATGAGCAGGGGTGTGGAAATTTTTGAAAAAACTGCTTGTCCAGGGACTAGATCGGTGCCCCAATCTACTTGTCCAGATAAAAAAATAAAACATTTTTTTAACCAAAACTGTATTTAAATTGGAGGTGATATTAGGAATGTCTGGGGCTTTTTAAAAAAAGAAAAAAAAAAAGAAAAAAAGGGGGGCTTTATGGCAACTTTATATATCCTCCTCCCCTCCTTGTCTCTCTCCAGCACCGCACCCGGGGACTAGCAGGGAGGGAAGAGACCTTGCAGTGTAATAAGCACCGATTGGCTGCTCCTCAGGAAAGTGTGGGTCAGGGCTTATCCTTTTTCCCTTTCGCTGACCGCCGTTTTTGCATTTTTTACACAAATTTAAAAAAATCATTTTAGGGCTGAAGATTACATAAAACCCCCTAACATTACATATATTCTGAAAGCAGAGACCCTATAGAATAAAATAGTGGTAGTTCCAATTTTTTATGTCACATAATATTACCGCAAAATTTCGGTAAAAAATACAAGTAAGTTAATTGTAGGGCACAAAAAAGCAATAAATTACCCAATTTTTTTGTAAAATATGAAGTTGCACCGAGTAAATAGATATCCAACTTGTCAAACCTTAAAATTGTGCACGAACTTCAGTACCCTATATTTTCTATAGGTTGACACTTTTAAAAGCTCCTTATAGGTCATCAGTTTAGCGTTACGGATTATGTCTGCTGCTAGAATAATTGCTCTCATTCTAGTGTGCTCACCGATATGTGACATGTGTATCGCAATCAACGTTTTCATGCATAGGCGCCCCAGCGTGTGCATTTATGTTTGTACGTGTGTATATGTGGGGGTCCTCCATTTTTTTTTTTTTGAGGGTATGTGCTGGGTGTAACTGTCATTTTTTAGACAAAAAAACCCCCCAAAAAACTTTGGTTTTTTTACTTTTTTGTTTTTCATCACATAGGGGACAAAGTCCCCTATGTGATTATTTTTAGGTGACAGTTTCTCTTTATTGAGGCACCCGGGGTCTAAAAGACCCTGAATATTTCTCCTGAATGTAACGTGCTGTACATTGCACCGCATTACATTCTTTCCCAACTTCCATGGCCGGGAATCTCTCAACGGGGACCTGGAAGTGACATCATTACATCACTACCAGGTTATGACAAAAAGGGGAGGGGAGTTGACATGTTTGCTCTCCTCCCTCCCCTCTAGCTGATGGTGGTGAGCCGGTTCCAGGCCTGTAGATGGGCAAGCGGAGCCCTAGAGACCTCACGGGGGGGGGGGGGGGGGGGTATGAGAGGCTGGCACTGTGTGGAAGCAATCGGGCAGCACATGGAGGAACATGAATAAGAACGTGGTTCAACAACCTGAATGATTGAAAAGAGGTCTGTTCTACATTTCTGAGACACAAGTAGATGCAAAGTGATAAATCAAGGTGAAGGAAGGAGGCGCAACTATTCTGTAACCTTTGGAAACTACCTCCAGCACCCATGAGATTAGCTAAATCTCAAATCTCTGCAAAAGTCATTGTCCTCAGATGCAGATTTTTGGATTTTATGTTACTGATCTGAACACAGTACATGTTTATGTCACCTGTGTGAAAGTGTGCATTGAAATGCATTTTCAACTGAGATACAGCTGTGTTCAGATGGGGCTGCATTGATAATTAGGGCACTGATGGTCAGTGCCCTGATTATCAGTGTAGATGTCCCCTCTGAGGAATGCCACTTACCAGCTCTCCTCACGCGCTGTCAGCACCAGAATTTCCTGTTTACATGTGATCAGCTGATTGGACCCCGGGGCAGCGCATGCGCAGCTAGAGTGGGAGGACGTCATATGACATCCTTCCTTAAGAAGAGAGATCCCGCTCCTCTGTAATTTCCTTAAACGGCGGGCGGGTGGCGTTTAAACTTGTCTCATGATCTTCACTTACTCAGGCTGGGCTTTTGCGGTATCCTGCTGGTAAGGACTGGTTTATCTGGATGCCATGGTGTGCCCAATCCTAAGGAAAATAATCGTCTTTGAGGCCTGCAACAAGAGTCAAAACGTTACATATGCACTGGAATACCCTGGCAGCAGTGGCGTAAAAAACAAAACAAAAAAGACCCCCCCCCCCCCCAAAAAAACAAAAAAAAAAAACAAACCCCCCCGCCCCCCATTGGATTTGATTTACTAAAGGCAAATATACAATGCACTGCAAGTACAGTTGCTCTAGAGGTTAGTAAATGAGGTAAAGCTTCAATTTGAAAAGAATACCCAATCACATGGAAGGAAATTTTTGCTTGCACACGAGTGGATGTTAAAAATCAGCAGAGCTTCCCTTCATTTCAGAACTTCTCCTTAGATCTAGAACAAGTGAACTTGTAGTGCGCAGACTATTTGCCTTTAGTAAACCAACCCCATAGTTTGTGTTTCGTACCTCTCCGATGATTTATCTGCAGTTTGCGATTTTTCCTCCATTTGTTTATCAGCTTCTACTTCATGACTAGTAAATAAGAAATGGTAAAAGTAAACTTATTTTAAAAATTATGGTACCTAAAGGATAAATTCAGCTTTGGAACATGTTCGAGCCCCTGCCTCCTCTACAGCCCCCCCACCCCGTAATTCCCCCGTTCCAGTGACAGAACAGGGGGTCTTCTCACCGCACCTGCTGGTACAATTTAAAAACAGCGTGGCTGTGCTCTGCCCACACGGCCATGTCATTCCTTCACTGCATGTAGTGATCAATGAACTGCAAAGGAGCTGGTGAGTGCTCTAGCAGTCCATTGATTCTTCCTGCCATTCAGTAACTGGATGCCCATACAATGTTTGGGAAGACAGCTTACTGAGTGTCTGCAGGATCCAGGTATCGCACCTGCAATCTGCTGATCGCGGACGCAGTGCCTTGCAGGACGTAGTGTAAAAAATAAATAAATATATAAAATGTACATTTTTTGTACCTGCAAAAAAAATACTTTTTTTTTTTTTTTTTAAAGGTGAACTTTAACCACTAGCCTACAGGGCACTTATACCCCCTTCCTGCCTAGGCCAATTTCCAGCTTTCAGTGCTGTGGCAATTTGAATGACAATTGCGCAGTCATACAACACTGTACCCATATGAAATTTTTATCATTTTTTTGTGACAGATAGAGCTTTATTTTGGTGGTATTTAATCACCTCTGGGTTTTTTTTTTTTTTCTTAAACCAAAAACCACTGAAAATTTTGAAAAAAAAAAGTTTTTCCTTAGTTTTTGTTATAAAAGTTTGTAAATAAGTGATTTTTCTCCTTCACTGATATGCGCTAATGAGGCTGCAGTGATGGCATTTCCCTGTTTACATGTGATCAGCTGTGATTGGACACAGCTGATCACATGACCGAGCCGACATCTTCGGCTCTTTCCATGGATCGGTGATCCGCTGAGCCGCGCATGTGCGGTGAGAATGGAAGGACATCATATGATGTCCTATCAGAACTAGAGAACCACCTTGCGCCTGTCAGACAAAACTTTTTTTTTCTTTTAGCTTCAGATAGAGTGTAGAGGGATTAGAACACCTGTCAGATTTTATTTGTTGTCTGTGTCTCTATTAGGAAGATTTACCCTGTTTACCCTGGAGACCTTTATCACCGAAAGTGAAAGTAAAAGAAATTCCCAAATTTTAAGTGCTACACAGAACAGGAAAAGAGGGAAAATCTTCTAATGGGGACTTTACTTTTGGTGACCCTGGTGATTACCAGGGATTTTCCACACATTTTGGAGGGATTTCCTCTCATTTCCTGTTTTGGCTATGAGTCAGAAAGTTAAACTGAAATCTCCTCGGTGTGACACAGATGGGAAAAAAACTGACACTATCCAAAAAAAAAAAAACAAAAACACACTTTTGCCCTTAGTTCTGTTTCAACCAGACTCTTAAAAAGTAGATGTGCTTGGAAGAATATGGAGGCTTGGATAACCAAAAGGATGCTTGCCTAGGTGTCGGGATGATTCAGAATCATTGCAATACAATATCACCAAGACTCCCTGTGCGAGCTGCTGGCAAAAGCAATCTGTCATCTGTCCTTAAAGCTTATGATTTGTGTGAAATGCAAGAACAGCAACTAGGCAGAGAAATCCCCTATCAATCATGATTACTACTAGTGCCACCCCAAAATCCTACCTTTTGAGCTGCTCCCTTAGCCAACTTAAATTGTCATATGGGTAGCTTGAACAGAGGAAACAAGGAAGTGAAGGCATTGAAAAAGGGACACTGAGGAGCACGTGATATGTGAGTGACAACGCAGCAGCCACAGCATTGGCTGCTATTGACACGAAGAAGAGGAAGGACATGAGAAACTGCAAGATCAACTTGGTATTTATCTAAATATATAAGATGAGGAAAAAAAAAAAAAAAAAGTAAAACAATATAGATAAAAATTCTAAATATAAATTCTTGGAGAAAAATGTTCATTTTAACGGCACTTTAATAAAAATTACCGCTTTGTTTTCAAGGATCTTCTAAGGTTCTTAAGATACCTTCTGTTTATCTCTCTCTCTTTCTCCATATCAAATAGACATTAAAACAAAGAAAACAAACTTACTCTTGTAAATCAACATTGTTCTTATGTTGATGCTTGTGTTCACATTCACTGGAAGAATTTCCGTCTCCCATCTCCACACTATAAAATTATAATTATAGTTAAAAACTTATAGCTGAATATTGAAGCACACGTCACACAAAGAATATAGTTAAATTCTTGATGAATTATTCCTCCATTAAAATTAATTCCCTTCATTTTTTTCCTGGAGGCAAACTAATGTGGCAAGTGTTGCCTTCTTTAAGGAGTAACCACACTTTCAGAATAAAAACAGTCATATGTCCTTCCAACTTTCCTTATCAATTTAAAATACTGTATATACCCTAAAGATCACACATACTGTATAGATTTCTATCACTGTCTTCTCCCTGTCTTGCCCAGAGTTGGGAATGTCTACATCCTGCATGGAGCAACTGCAGTAATGTATATGTGGCAAATATGCCCTGCAACCACGAAAAAGGCCCAGCTCAACAGCTCATACAGAGGTACGAATTCTAAGTGTAGTTACTCTTTAAGTCAGAGTGACTTGTTTAAAGCTGAGAACACATTACAATCTGATTGTACTATCCTTTACCCTTAAATCACAAAAAGGCATTTTCTTGGAGTCTATTGAGGGACACAGGAAGTCATCTACTGTCAGGTTATGCCGTTTCTTAAAGGAGCACTGGACACTGCAAATAAAAAAATCTGCAGGACCAACAGCATGATCATAAACTCAGACGGGTGAGACCTGTGTCCTTCAATGGACAAAAAGGATTTTACTGTGAGTACAAAAATTCTTATTTCTTTCTTACCCATTGAAGGGAACAGGAAGTCATCTGCTGTCAGGACTCCCAAAAGCTGACCAATTGAGGGGTAAGTAAGCATAAACCGCCCAGGAGCTACCTTCTTCTCAAAGAAAGACCAACCCATCTAAGTAGGAAGGCTCTAGGCCTCTACTCACCTTTCCCCTTTTACTAAAAACCACATCAGTATGCAGTTTTGTATGCCAATATGATGACATCTTACTTTGCTTTTTACTTATAATGACTGTATTTTCACTTTGTGGTTGAGTGAGGCACTGGTGATTTAGCTCTGTCCTCACATATGCATTCTGAAGAGCTACATGACCAGTGCCTTTAACTTCAGATGATGTGCACTGTGACATGTTTCAGGAGGCAGACCCCGAGTTTTAAGAAGTAAAGGTAGATTGATTATTCTGCGTTAAGTGAAAATGACCAAAGAATGGGGAGGAAAAGAAAAGTAAGGAATGCAAAGAAATAAATCCTGCAATTTTCCACTATCAGCTACTTGTTGATTTCCATTACTAAAAATTTCCAAAGATTTACCAGAGAAGAACCCTGACTACCAACCACCTGCAAAGGGTTGAGTCTGCCTAGATAACCCAGGACTTGATCCCACAAAGTCAAAATGACTAAAGGGATAAATTACATGGGCAGTACCCAAACAAAGGTAGGCAGGAGATGGAAGTTAGTTTATCAGAAACTGTTGGGAAGCTTTGCAACCATGGAAATGAGGATCAAGTTAGACACTCCAACCAGTACACAATAAGCACCTGAGGCAATCCCTAATATGGATCCTGCTGAAAAATATTCCTTCCCATCTTTAACCTCAGAGTCATGGGGCTAAGAATGCTCCTGACTTCTCAGACTTATGAACAAGGACACCCGTGGAACAAGTCTTGTGAGGACAGTAAAGAATAACGGAAACATGCCAGAAGGCCATCCAGCACAAGTGTATCAGACAAGGAAGAGGGTCCTAACCCCAGGTAGACAGGTCCCACAAGATCAGTAAGGCATTACCGGTTTCCATCACATGATACCTGTAGCTGGAGACTAGTTTGTTTTACTCACAGAGCAACACAGGGTACTCCTCCCATTTCTTTCCCCTAATACAGGGTCTAAAGCCAGGGTGCACAAACCTCTTCAATGTCCAGAAACTACCAGTTGGGAAGAACTGCCCTCCAGGGGTTTGCCAAGAAGGGCATCAGTGTGGGAAGAATACAGGAAATAAACCATCTCTGCTGAAGCAAGGACTCTTTCCTCATTCCTCTTTGGTGGAGAAGACACACCAGTACCTAGATGGTGCTCAGTGGTTCATGTGCTCCTATAGCACCGCAGTACACTCTAGTGCCTTGACGTGGCCATTGTGGCTTACACATATATTTGCAAAAGTGTGCGACTTTGTTTTTAACGTGAAGTGTTAGACAGGGTCAATTCAGTTTGTTGCAGACTAGCTGGTAAGTGAAATGGAAATTTTAGTTTTTTCATGAACCAGGAGACCTGATCAAAATGGATCCCCCTATGTATAAGGTAACACCTGTTGCGGAATTCCAAAATGTAGTCCTGGAGACAATAATTCACCAATCAGCAGAACCCTCTGGAAATGGAGAGAAGTGCGTGTCTGATGGGGAAGCAGAAAGATAAGGCTAGCAACTACCTTAACCCTGGAGGCAGTCACATACGTAAGCTCGAAAATGAAACCGCAGGGTAAGGTGATTAGATAAACTATAGAGATGGAAAAATGTGAAGGGCTGTCCCCCAACACCAAACAAGGGATGAAAGATGGTTAGATACCTGGGTAATGGCAGGGGCATAAAGGCAAACATGCTGTAACCTCCTAAGGAATCTTAAAGAAAAGAGTTTTACCCAGGTCTGCAATTAGCAGCTTGGAGGGATAAATCTACAAAATCTGTAAATCTCGCAGCTTCCTCTTCACACACTGAAATAAAGATCCCTGGCGCTGGAACTTAATGGAGTAGTCAGGGTAAATTGAGAAGAGTGAATTCACAACGGCAAAAGAATCTTGTTCCAAGCTGCCCGAAGCACTATATCATGATTTCTGTAGTTTAATAACCTCATAGTGAAGGTACAAGGCGGTGCTCTAGGTGAGGTTCAGTGCACTATCTCCACCACAAAAGTCAAGGAGGAGATCTCTGAATAACTGGGTAAGCAGGGTCTCTGGGTTTCACGGTCTGCTTTCAGCCTTTTCTGGCAGGCCAAGCACACAGAGATTAAAATTATGCAAGCATTGTTCTTGGTTGTCCATATTTTTCGGGAGCACATCCACATCACTGACAAATTTTGGAAATCCTGCAGCAACAAGAAGAAGTCATTTTTATCTTGTTGATATTTTTGGTGAGGCTGACTTGGCTGCTAGAAATAGCCCCAAGGATTTTTTGTGAAGTTGTCTGCCAGCTGTGGGATAGCTGAAGTCTATCGGTGCCGAGTCTGAGAAGATGAGTCGGCTCATGTCACAACGTTGGTCTTTCTGACGGAACTGCTCACATTTGCTCACTGCCACATGGACTTTTCTAGGGGGCCCCATTTCAAGTCAGAATCATAAAATTTATTTTACAAACACAATCATAAAATGAAATACAGTTGTAGTTCCTTCACATTAAAAAAGAAATTCCACAGCTAACATAAAAACACTTAAAGTGTTACTAAACCCAGGACCCTGCATTCACTATATTTGGTCTCCCAAAATACACAGAACATGAAAATGCAATTATTTTAGTAAATATAAACTACTAAATACCTTTTTCTAGTCAGCAGTTAGAGCAGTCTTGTGACTATCAGTGTCCAGCAGAGCACTGGTTAAAGCTTGTGGAAGGAGTTTTCATTTTCACCTGATTGTCCTGTGAGGCTGCATAACCCCTGAACCTCTGTCTGGACAGTGATAATTGACCCTGTGCTGATCACATGCACTCTCGCAAAAAACAAAAAAAAAAGGCTCTGTTTTATCAGCAGATGGAATGGGGATTGTGGAAGAAGGGGAGGATCAGAGAAGACAGGACCAAACATCCTTTTTACACAATGCGTGGGGGGGGGGATCAACCCCTTAGGTTCCACAGTCAGTATAACAAGCATGCTTTATTATATATACAGACTGAGTTTACTGTTGTGGGTTTAGTAACGCTTTAAATGAAGACACACATACGATATGAAATACATAACTCCAATCAGTCTAATGGAAAACACCTCAAGCATTCAAAAGCCATATGGATCAAGGAAAGAAGCTATTCTGCACCCTTGAGGTACGAGGACAAATACTCGACCAGAATGTAGCAATGTATATAGAACATTACTAGGAAAAATTTTTAAAAATATTTTCTCTCCTATGGCACCTCCCACCCCCAGTTCCCCAATATTCAGTAAGCGAACACCTACAAAAATCTTCTGTGCCTATTATCCTTTGCAAGGCATTTCTGTCATGGACCGTGCATAATCCTTGCCACAGAGAAATGTTATACATTAACACTTTCAATTGCAGCTTTATAAAAACGAATGGGGACTTGCTCTGAAAAGCCTGCCCACCTTAGCTTCATAAAAGGACAGTCTCTGATGGGCCTTGCCCACCAGATGGAATATGTGCCCTGTCAACAACAGACCCCCCTAATTATTGTTCCCAGGAAGCGGAACTCTTCTACCCTCTCAACTCCCATTCCATCAATCACCCCCAGCTCATACCCAACTTCCTGCACTTTCCTAAAATCAATAATATCAGTAATAATAGCAGTGTCCAGGGAAACTTTGGGTAGCCTCAGGCTGAAAAGTACAATGGTTTCAAGCATAGGCTTGGGCTGATGGGAGTCGTGCACAACGCATCTTATTCCAATCACTGCTAGGCTCTACCTCTCAGTCAGATGGCAGTCATTTTGTCGTTCAATATGTTCAGCATAACATATCGTTTTTGTATTTCATTTTTTTCTTGGTTACAATTCATTTAATCTAAGAGTCATAGGGTCACAGCTTTAATTGGCAAAATATATACTTTTTATGTACCTCTATTTCCATTACTGATTATGAAGTTTTGGTTTTAAACTTGATCTATATGCCCTCTAGTGGGCATTCTGCTAAGTTTTCACTAATACCTCCTATATATAACCAAAACACCTGAGATAGCCAAAAAACTTAAAACAGTGAAAAAAATATATGAAATGTACCAAATAATGCTGCTGCTCAAGTGATATACACTAATAATACTACAAACTTATAAACCACAGCGCATGCCACATTAATATGCATGGCTCAAAAAAAATTAAAGGAACACTCTATAATCAGAGTATAGCATCAAGTCAATTAAACTCCTGGGATATTTATCTGGTCAGTTAAGTAGCAGAGGGGGGTTGTTAATCAGTTTCAGCTGCTTTGGTGTTAATGAAATTAACAACAGGTTTACTAGATGGGCAACAATGAGATGACCCCCAAAACAGGAATGGTTGTACAGGTGGAGGCCACTGACATTTTTTCCCTACTCATCTTTTCTGACTGTTTTTCACTAGTTTTGCATTTGGCTAGGGTTAATATCACTAATGGTAGCATGAGGTGATACCTTGACCCTACAGAGGTTGCACAAGCAGTCCAACTCCTCCAGGATGGCACATCAATACATGCCATTGCCAGAAGGTTTGCTGTGTCTTCCAGCACAGTCTTGAGAGCATGGAGGAGATTCCAGGAGACAAGCAGTTACTCTAGGAGAGCTGCACAGGGTCATAAAAGGTCCTTACCCTATCAGCAGGACCGGTATCTGCTACTTTGTACAAGGAGGAACAGGATGAGCATTGCCAGAGCCCTACAAAATGACCTCCAGCAGGCCACTGGTGTTAATGTCTCTGACCAAACAATTAGAAACAGATGTCATGAGGATGGCCTGAGGTCCTCTAGTGGACCCTGTGCTTGCTGCCCGGCACCATAGAGCTTGATTGGCATTTGCTATTGAACAGCAGAATTGGCAGGTAAAAATGTACATAAAAATAAGTGAAATGTATAACAATAAAACAAGACACTCACTCTTTATTGCCAGCTGCATGTTGCAACTGAGCTGCAGTGCAAGCATGTGTGTGTCTAATGACATGTACAATAGGACCTTTACCTGTCAGTCACGATGTGCTAAGGGCGAGTGTTCACTTCAAGCTTTTTTTGCATTCTTATACAAGGCTATGGACATTTAAAACCTGATTGAAGGGGCTCAAATGCAGGTCAAAAGGAAGCCAGCTGCAGGTTAAATGCACCTGTGTGAAAAATTGTTAATGATGCCAGAAGCATCTCAAACTATGTCATCGAAACAAGCCTAAAGCCTGTTGACATAGGCTGTAACACCTGTCCTATATTTTATAACACCATAGGAATGGGTTTTGTGATTAAAACAGGATGGGTGTACAAACTTTCAAACCTTCTATCATGTCCTTGGAAATCACCATCTGCCCTGACACATTCCAAGGTGGTTGGATTCAGGTTACTGAGTGACCTATGTGGCTATAAATGTTCCCAATATTCATTAGAACAGAATAAGCTAGGATACACTTGGGTAAGTAACAAAATGCCCTCAAAATTTCAAAACAAATTACAAATTTGAATGAAACTGCTACTAGATATACCATGATCTGAATAAATGAGGACTTTCACAAACACAGTGGCAGCATCAGAGTTGATGTGAAATCATACCTCAGTAGGAGGAAGAGAAGAGGGTAAGACAGCACTGTCCGACACATACACAGAAAGCTTCAGTTGTTTACAGCACCAAAGGTTTAGTAACTAAAATCAGATCACAGGACGCAGCTCTGGTTGTCATGAGTTATCACACTTTGATTACTGCTCTTATATAGCAATCATGACAATATGTAAGTATATACATAAAATATAGGAACAAAGTAAAATACCTATTAGAAGTGTTATGCTCCTGATTTTCATCAGTCCTGGTATCATGCTTTCTTTTTGCTTTGGCTTCTACCACCTTTGTGGCTGCCTTAAAGGAAAGGATAAGAGCAATACTTGAAAATAAATGAACTACTTGTATTAACTATGGTCTTATAACAAAGTCTCTGTCTGATTATAATAGATGTTATAGACCCCTTTGTAAATACAGGAGAGTAGAAAAATCAAAGAAAAATACATGACCAGTAGAATTTGAGTGTCTCTTCTTCAATAGATGGGCTTTCAACAGATTTTACACAAATAAGTCAAATGTCATAGCATCTAGATTTTCAGTTACTTTTAGTGATTGGGGGGGGGGGGGGGTTTCAATCCAAAAGCCAGGTTGTATTTTTTAAATTTATTTTTTAATTCTTATTTTGAGCAAGAATGCAGTCAATAATGGAGATGGCCACAACATTTGGCCAAGTTGATGAAAATTAATAGTCATATAACGATACAATTTTCTGTTAGCTAGGTTGTAATTTAAATGTAGCCAATCATTGTGTCTCCCAAACTATCTCACCCTTTTGCCTTGGGTTGAGATACTTTGGAGAACAAAATCAATGGCTTCACTTGAATAGTAATAATAATAATAATATGTAATGGCTACATTTAAAATATAACCTAGCTCGTGGATTGGCAGTAAAAAAAAAAAAACAAAAAAAAAAAAAAACTAACCTTTAAAAAAATGTGTGCAGCAAAATGTGAAAAACGACTACCTAAACGTTTAGGTGTCATACTGAAAATGTTTTGTCAATATGTAGCGGGTGATGCAGCAACTATCAGCTGCACACTGGACTCATCGCAGATCAATGCAAATAAACACCAGCACATCAAAGGACCATCAAATGCTGTCCAAAGCTTTATTCTGTAATAAGATCACATCAAAAAAGACCAAGTGCAACTTTTCAGAGCCACGCAGGACCCCTTTCATCAGGCATTTGATCACATGCCTGATGAAAAAGTCTTACATGGCTTAGAAACGTTGCACTTGGTTCTTTGTGATGTGATCTGATCTTTCTGCAATAAAAGTGTCGGACCACATATGATGATCCTTGGTGTGCTGGCGAGTGTTTGCATTAATACTGAAAATGTAACACGCCTAACCTGTATTATTAAATCTTGGCCTATACCACAGTGCCTAGACCCATGAAGACTATGAGCACCTGCATAGCACAATTGCGCATGCACCCACTATTGCCACTATCAATGGTGTGTACACGCCCCTTGTATACAGATGCAGGATGGGGAAGGCCCCGACTGCAGATGATTGGTCTGTACAGGTCATAGCTTCCTGGTTAGCTCGCACACATGGGTTTGGATCCTAGTCCGAACACGACTGAGCTCATCATTAGTCTACAGCAATGATATGCAGCTGAAACTGGAGTGAATACATGTACAAATGTTGTAGACAGTAGGTGGCTGAAAGAGGGGACCAGCATTACTGAGATGTAAACAAAGATGAAAAAAACAGTGAAAAGTATTTTATAAAAAATAAAACATGGGAATTATTGATGTTGCACAGTGCCTTAGCAAGCTTAAGGTCATCTAGTTTGGATTTAATGTACCTGTATTAAGAAAACTGGAGACCTCCTTTCCAACAAAAGGCTGATGTAGGATTTGATCTTCATCAACATTTTGCTGTATGTAAAGTTATCAAGGAATTCATGGTATGGATCTTTCCTCCCAATGACCATAATTAACTTCATTCTTAGATACTGAAATATAAAAAAGATGAATAAAGTGATTTCCAATGTGTGAAACAGTCCAATCAGATTAAGACACAATAAAATCACATTTCCAACTTCACAATACTTAGCAATTTGCCGATATCATATTCCTTCCAGGGACTTGCACTCACAAAGCACAAAATCTGTAAGAGGGTAGCAGTTATTCTCTGATGCAGGCCCCAAACACCTGTTCTGGGGCAGCGAAACTGAATCATTTTAGGACTTGCTTATACATGTGTTAGCCCTCTAATGAGCAACGTGCCGTGGATCCCTTTTCAGGGGGTGTTTGCAGGTGGTGAGGTCCCCTCACTGCCAGCTTTAACACCTAAAAGCCTACACTGCAAGCCATGCAACGCATTGCACACAGTTGCAACGCAGGCCCTTTCACTCGGATGGGTCATGGTCGCTGAGTGGTGCGATCTGCTGAATGTAATAGGATGGGGAGTATGAATCACAGCTGTGGCATGTGTATACCCCCTGTTTTGCTTTATATGAAGCTTGGGGGTGGTGGTAAAAATGCAGCACAACTGACTGTTTCTACTGCTCCCCCAAACTTCAAGTGTAAATTAGACCTTACTTCGGTATTAACCTGAAATCCAGTATGGGGTCTGTAAGCAATCAGAGCCTTTTAGAACTGCCTTACTCTGTGATAAAGTAGATTTACTCAGTTAAGCTACAGAGCCGTTTTAACATTTCAATTATGGGTCTATTAATTTAGCAATTTGTTATCGCTTATGAAACAGAAATGATGCATATACAGGTGCATCTTAATAAATTAGAATATCAAAAAGTTAATTTATTTCAGTAATTCAATTCACAAAGTGAAACTCATAGTATATAGATTCATTACACACAGAGTGATATATTGCAAGCATTTCTTTCCTTTAATTTTGATGGTTATGGCTTACAGCTAATGAAAACCCAAAATTCAGTATCTCAGAAAATTAGATTACATAAGACCAATAAAAAAAAAAAAAAAAGATTTTTAATACAGAAATGCTGGCTTACTAAAAAGTATGTCCATGTACAGTATAGTATGCACTCAATACTTGTTCAGGGCTCCTTTTGCATGAATTACTGCATCAATGCGGCATGGCATGGAGGCGATCAGCCTGTGGCACTGCTGAGGTGTTATGGAAGCCCAGGTTGCTTTGATAGTGTCCTTCAGCTCAGCTGCATTGTTGGGTCTGGTGTCTCATCTTCCTCTTGACAATACCCCACAGATTCTCTATGGGGTTTAGGTCAGTCAAGCACAGTTATACAATGATCATTAAACCAGGTATTGCTACTTTTGGCAGTGTGGGCAGGTGCCAAGTCCTGCTGGAAAATTAAATCTGCATCTCCATAAAGCTGAGGGAAGCATGAAGTGCTCTACAATTTCCTGGTAGAGGGTTGTGCAGACTTTAGGCTTGATAAAAACACAGTGGACCAACACCAGCAGATGACAATCATCACTGACTGTTGAAACTTCACACTGGACCTCATGCAACTTGGATTCTGTGCCTCTCCACTCTTCCTCCAGACTCTGGGATGTTGTTTTCCAAATGAAATGCAAAATTTACTTTATTCCAAAAACAGGACATTGGACCACTGAGCAACAGTCCAATAATTTTTTTCCTAAGTCCAGGTAAGATACTTCTGATGCTGTCTCTGGTTCAGGAGTGGCTTGACACAAAGAATGCGACAGTTGTAGCCCATGTCCTGGATATGTCTGTGTGCGGTGCCTCTTGAAGCACTGACACCAGCCGTAGTCCATTCCTTCGTGTAATCCGTAGTGAATCTCCCCAAAAATGTTGAATGGCATTTGCTTTACAATCCTCTGAAGGCTGCGGTTATCCCTGTTGCTTTTGCACCCTTTCCTACCACACTATTTCCTTCCATCAACTTTCCATTAATATGCTTGGAGATAGAGCTCTGTGAATAGCCAGCTTCTTTAGCAAATGACCTTTTGTGACTTACCCTCCTTGTGGAGGGTGTCAATGACTGTCTTCCCCATGACTGTGTAACCTACTGAACCAGGCTGAGAGACCAATTAAAGGCGAAGGAAACTTTTACAGGTATTTTGAGTTAATTAGCTGATTAGAGTGCGACACCATGACCAGGCGCGGACTGACAACTCATGGGGTCCCCGGGCAATAGGGGATCATGGGGCCCGTGTCCTTGCCGAAACTCAAAAAAAGCCTATGAAAAAAAAGGTACCAGGGGCATCTCATGGGGCCCCCTAATGACCCCAGGCCCTCGGGCAGTGCCCGAATTTCCAAATGGTCAGTCCGCTCCTGACCATGAGTCTATAATAATGGAGGCCCCAACTGGTAATGATGCTCTGCTGGCCCTGGTAATCTCAAACCATGCAGAGCTTATTACTAATGTCCATATAAAAGAACATCTGGGTAGCAGTGACCATAACATGATTTCATTTATTGTTAGCTGTAAACAACAAACACATATGGGAAAAATAAAAACACACAACTTTAGGAGAGCTAATTTTCCAAGGCTGAGAGCAGCTCTCCAAGACTTTGACTGGGAGGGAATATTGGCATCTATGAACACAGGACAGAAATAGGAGTTCTTCAAAAAGACTAAGTGAACACACTGCAAAATATATTCCCATGGGCAACACGTTTAAAAGGCTAAAAATTAAACCTCTGGCTTACGGCCAAAGTTAAAAAAGCTATAAATAAGAAAAGAGCTTTTATTAAATATAAAAATGAAGGAACGCTATCATCATTTATACATTACAAAGAATATAACAGAATATGTAAAAAAGGAAATCAAGGCCGAAAAGATTGAAAACGGACAAATTGCAAAAGATAGCCGGACAAACCCCCAAAAATTCGTCAAATATATTTAGTAAAAAGGTCCGGTCCGAGCATGTAGGCCCTTTACAAAATAATCTAGAGTGGGTGACTGGAGATAAAGAGAAGGAAAATTTATTTAATACCTTCTTCAGTTTTGTGTATACAAAGGAGCATGGGGGAGCTCTTGTCCATAATGGGCATGGTATGGACACAGCCACAGACAATCCACACTGGCTCATAATTCATATGATCCAGAAATATTTCGACAGAATATAGGTGAATAAAGCACCTGGACTGGATGGCATACACCCACAGGTCCTTAACCACTTCCTGTCCGGACACTTTTACCCCCTTCCTGTCCAGGCCAATTTTCAGCTTTCGGCGCTCTCACATTGTGAATGACAATTACTCAGGCATACAACACTGTATCTAAATGAAATTATTATCATTTTTTTCAAACAAATAGAGCTTTAATTTGGTGGTATTTAATCATCACTGGGGTTTTTATTTTTTGCTAGAAAAATGAAAAAAGACTGAAAATTTTGAAAAAAAAACATGTTTTTCTTAGTATTTGATACTAAATTTTGCAAATAAATATACTTTCTTCATAAATTTAGGCCAAAATCCATTGTGCTACATTTTTTTGGTAGACATAACCCAAATCAGTGTGTATTATTTAGTCTTTGTGAAAGTTATAGAGTCCACAGACCACGGTATATATATTTGATATATTTGAAAATGTATCAATCCTGATGTACGGACTACCTATATAATTTCTTGGGGCCCTAAAATTCCAGGACAGTACAAATACCCCCCAAACTACCCCTTTTTGGAAAGTAGACAGTCTGAGGTATTTAATGAGAGGCATGGGGAGTTTTTTGAAGTTGTCATTTTTTGCCAATTTTTTAAGGAATTGATGAAAGTAAACAAAATTCTTTTTTTTTTTCCACAAAGTTGTCATTTAACAAGTTCTTTCTCTCACACGACATAGGCATACTTGCAATTACACCCCAAAACACATTCTGCTACTCATCCTGAGTATGGCGATACCACATGTGTAAAACTTTTTCACAGCCTGGCCACATAGAAGGGCCCCACATCCAATAAGCACCCTTAGGCGTTCTAGGGGCAAAAATTATATATCTAATTTCTTGACTGTCTATCACAGTTTTGGAGGTCCTGGAGCACCAGGACAATTGAATTACCCACAAAAAGACCCCATTTTCGAAAGAAAACACCTCAAGGTATGTTTTAAGAGGCATGGGGAGTCCTCTGAAGACTTAATTTTTTGCCACGTTTTTGGAAAATGTGAAAAGAAAATGAAAATGTATTTTTTTTTACGCAAAGTTGTCAATCTATGAGATATTTCTATTACACAGCATAGGCATACTTAAAATGATACCTCAAAACGCATTCTTTAACTCCTGCTGAATATGGCGATACCAAATGTGTGAGACTTTTTCACAGTCTGGCCACATAGAGGGGTTCAAAATTCAATAAGCACCTGTTAGCGTTCTAAGGTCAAAAATCACACATCTAATTTCTTAACTACCTATTGCTGTTTTGGAGGTCATGGAGCATCAGGATAATGGAATTATCCACAAAATGACCCCATTTTGGAAAGCAAACACCCCAAGGTATGTTTTAAGAGGCATGTGGAGTCTTCTGAAGACTTCATTTTTTGCCACAAGTTTTTGGAAAATGCGAAAAGAAAATGAAAATGTATTTTTTTCTACACAAAGTTGTCAATCTATGAGATATTTCTAATACACTGCATAGGCATACTTAAAATTACACCCCAAAACACATTCTCTAACTCTTCCTGAATATGGTGATATCAAATGTGTGAGACTTTTTCACAGTCTGGCCACATAGAGGGGTTCCACATCCAATAAGCACCTGTTACCGTTCTAAGGGCAAAAATCACACATCTAATTTCTTAACTACCTATTGCTGTTTTGGAAAAAACTCTGTGCAAAGGCTGAAAATTACTCACAGTTAGCTGTACTGGATCTCTCTCCTCACAGACGATGGCAGTGAACAGGATCCACTGGTGTGGCAGAGATCAGGGACACTGTATGAACAGGCACACTGTAAGGTGGTCAGGGACACTGATTGGGCCACTGTATGGTGATCAGGGACACTGCTGGACCACTTGTGCGGCGATCAGGGACACTGCTGGGCCACTGCGGTGATCAGGGACACTGCTGGGCCACTGCGGTGATCAGGGACACTGCTGGGCCACTGCGGTGATCAGGGACACTGCTGGGCCACTGCGGTGATCAGGGACACTGCTGGGCCACTGCGGTGATCAGGGACACTGCTGGGCCACTGCGGTGATCAGGGACACTGCTGGGCCACTGCGGTGATCAGGGACACTGCTGGGCCACTTGTGTGGCGATCAGGGACACTGCGGCAATCAGGGACACTGCTGGACCACTTGTGCGGCGACCATGGACACTGCTGGGCCACTGCGATGATCAGGACACTGCTGGGCCACTTGTGTGGCGATCAGAAACACTGCTGGGCAACTGCGGTGATCAGGGACACTGCGGTGATCAGGGGCACTGCTGGACCACTTGTCCGGCGATCAGGGACACTGCTGGCCACTTGTGTGGTGATCAGGGCCACTTGTGTGGTGATCAGGGCCACTGCTGGGCCACTGCGGCAATCAGGGACACTGCGGCGATCAGGGACACTGCGGCGATCAGGGACACTGCTGGGACACTGCGGCGATCAGGGACACTGCTGGACCACTTCTGCGGCGATCAGGGACACTGCTGAGCCACTGCGATGATCAGGACACTGCTGGGCCACTTGTGTGGCGATCAGAAACACTGATGGACTACTGCGGTGATCAGGGACACTGCGGTGATCAGGGGCACTGCTGGGCCACTTGTCTGGCGATCAGGGACACTGCTGGGCCAATTGTGTGGCGATCAGGAACACTGCTGGGCCAATGCGGTGATCAGTGACACTGCTGGGCCACTTGTGTGGTGGTCAGGGACACTGCTGGGCCACTGCAGCAATCAGGGCCACTGCGGCGATCAGGGACACTACTGGACCACTTGTGCGGCAATCAGTGACACTGCGGTGATCAGGGACACTGCTGGGCCACTTGTGCGGCAATCAGGGACACTGCGGCAATCAGGGACACTGTGGCGATCAGGGACACTGCTGGACCACTTGTGCGGCGACCATGGACACTGCTGGGCCACTACGATGATCAGGACACTGCTGGGCCACCTGTGTGGCGATCAGAAACACTGCTGGGCCACTGCGATGATCAGGACACTGCTGGGCCACTTGTGTGGCGATCAGAAACACTGCTGGGCAACTGCGGCGATCAGGGACACTACTGGACCACTTGTGCGGCAATCAGTGACACTGCGGTGATCAGGGACACTGCTGGGCCACTTGTGCGGCAATCAGGGACACTGCGGCAATCAGGGACACTGTGGCGATCAGGGACACTGCTGGACCACTTGTGTGGCGACCATGGACACTGCTGGGCCACTACGATGATCAGGACACTGCTGGGCCACTTGTGTGGCGATCAGAAACACTGCTGGGCCACTGCGATGATCAGGACACTGCTGGGCCACTTGTGTGGCGATCAGAAACACTGCTGGGCAACTGCGGCGATCAGGGACACTGCTGGCCACTTGTGTGGTGATCAGGGCCACTGCTGGGCCACTTGTGTGGTGATCAGGGCCACTGCTGGGCCACTTGTGTGGTGATCAAGGCCACTGCTGGGCCACTGCGGCAATCAGGGACACTGCTGGACCACTTGTGCGGCAATCAGGGACACTGCGGCGATCAGGGACACTGCTGGACCACTTGTGCGGCAATCAGGGACACTGCGGCGATCAGGGACACTGCTGGACCACTTGTGCGGCAATCAGGGACACTGCGGCGATCAGGGACACTGCTGGGCCACTTGTGCGGCAATCAGGGACACTGCGGCGATCAGGGACACTGCTGGGCCACTTGTGTGGCAATCAGGGACACTGCTTGGCCACTGCGGCGATACTGCTGGGCCACTTTTGTGACGATCAGGGACACTGCTTGGCCACTTGTGTGGCGATCAGGAACACTGCGACGATCAGGGACACTGTGGCGATCAGGAACACTGCTGGGCCACTATGTGGCGATCAGGGACACTGCTGGGCCACT
Organism: Staurois parvus; assembly: GCF_062004578.1. Classification (NCBI taxonomy): domain Eukaryota; kingdom Metazoa; phylum Chordata; class Amphibia; order Anura; family Ranidae; genus Staurois; species Staurois parvus. Next base: position 10,797,451 of record NW_028319098.1, read on the forward strand.
TGTTGGGCGATCAGGGACACTTTAGGGGCAATCAGGGACACTTTAGGGGCAATCAGGGACACTTTAGGGGCAATCAGGGACACTTTAGGGGCAATCAGGGACACTTTAGGGGCAATCAGGGACACTTTAGGGGCAATCAGGGACACTTTAGGGGCAATCAGGGACACTTTAGGGGCAATCAGGGACACTTTAGGGGCAATCAGGGACACTTTAGGGGCAATCAGGGACACTTTAGGGGCAATCAGGGACACTTTAGGGGCAATCAGGGACACTTTAGGGGCAATCAGGGACACTTTAGGGGCAATCAGGGACACTTTAGGGGCAATCAGGGACACTTTAGGGGCAATCAGGGACACTTTAGGGGCAATCAGGGACACTTTAGGGGCAATCAGGGACACTTTAGGGGTGATCAGGTGTCACTGAGGTGGAGGGCAGTTGGCTACCACCTATTCTTCGCTCTTTCTCCTCTCACAGACAACTCCGTGTGAGGAGAAGGAGGCGGAAGCCGCACCATGCGGCTTTTGTTTACACTTAAGATGTGTCCTTATTGGACACAGCTGATCACATGGTATGGGACCGATTTCATTGGTCCCATACCAGGTCACGTAATCCACCGTGTCCGTCGGACTCGGCGATCATCGGGCTCGCGGGTGCGCGCTCTAGGAGCCGCGCACGAGCCTCAGATACAAGGTGCCGTTCAGAAATGGCAACCCGCTCCTAGAGGTGTTCCGTCCTGCCGTTTATAAACAGCGGCCGGACGGGAGGTGGTTAAAGAATTGAGCTCTGTCATTTCAAAGCCACGGTTTCTAATTTTTAGGGACTCTTTAATGACTGGCATAGTACCAGGAGGTGAGCAAAATCTTGGACAGAGGGGTGGCGGTGGACGTGGTATACTTGGATTTTGCAAAAGCGTTGGACACAGTTCCCCACACACGGCTAATGTGTAAGGTAAAGTCTACAGGCTTGGAAAAATCTGTATGCAAATGGATAGAAAAGTGGCTAAAAGACCGAATTCAGAGAGTAGTGGTTAATGATTCATACTCTGAATGGTCTAGGGTAGTGTTTCTCAACTTTTTTCCAGTCAGGGCTCCCTTGAAAAGTGTTTTCAGTCTCGAGGCACCCTAGTCTAATGCTTGGTTCACATTACGGCATGTCGGGGAACGCGTGCAAAATCATGCGTGTTCCCGACACACAAACATGCTGCTCTTTAGCAGATCTTCAGGGGTGCCATTAATTCTTAATGGTACCCCCATGCACTGGCAAACCTGGTGATTTTCTTTCGGTGCAGCATAATTTTTAATAAAGGGTTGGTGACTTCTTCCTCTGCGTTTCTGTGGGTAGGGAAGCTCATTGAAATTAATAGGCTGCCCATTATGCAATCGCACCGATGTGAACAAATGGCTCATTCACACATATTAGGGGGCAGTAAAACCCCGGTGTTGAGCCACATTTTTACTACTCCCATCGGCTCCCCCTTAGCAGCCATGTTCGTATACATGCTGTGGCCACGGCAAGAAGTATACCGCCAGGTGAAGGGGACCACACTGCAACTTCCCTGCAACCATGTGCACTGTCAAAGTCCTCTGAAAAGCGATCCATCAAGGATTGCTTTTTAGAGAAGCATCAGTTCTTGCCGCCATTTTGAATGAGCGCTAGAAAAGCAATTCTGATTGTACAGGATTAGTGGTCAATATTAAATGTAAGGTACATACATGCATATAAACATACTGTACATTCACATAAATATATTCAATATACTGCTGAGCAAGGAATTCAAAGAGTGACACAAGAGAGTTGTCTTAGAAAGGGGGGCAAAAGTATAAATCTGTCCCTGTCAGTAAGCAAATACACGGCTTCTCTGCGACTTTCACCATTGTGAGCCTCACCTGGTGCAGACCACTGATGCCATCTGCATTGGTACCGCTGCCATCATTGATCACTTCACTCTTTGCATCTCCCCTGCCTTCAGCAGATCTCCCACAGTACAGGCAGCCAGGAACTCCGCCCACACACTCAAATTGTGTCCAGCATCCCCATCTACCCGGACATCTCTATGCCAGATGTCTCCCGGACTTCCCACTGCCAGTGGGGTTCAGATTCTTCCTGGTTGGTGCAGGACTCATCCCACCGGCGGAGCTGCCCCTTCTGCCTGCCCTGATCGAGAGCTTGTTGTGCCGATCTACACTTCGGCAGATCTGTGGGAGCAGAGTCAGATCTGAATGCCATTCTCAAGCAAGATGCCGCAGCACCCCTGACGACCTGACAGCACCCCAGTTGAGAAACGTTGGTCTAGGGTTGTTCGTGGTGTACCCCAAGGTTCAGTGTTGGGACCCTTACTTTTTGTATTTCAATGGTTTTTATTAATTTTAAACAGTATAAAACAGAGGCAACAAAACACGCCCACGCAGGGGCTATCAATTGCACCGATAGAAAATGCATAATAGAGCAGACAACGCTCTAATTCCAATAAGGCAAAACGTATGCCCACGCAGGGGCTATCAATGGCACATAGGTTACAATAACATCAGTGAAACTCAGATTATCGCAACTAAAGACAGCTGTCCACTGTCACATCAAAACAAACAGAAAAGGAGAGAAGAAGAGCAGAGAAGAAAGAAAGAGAAAGAAACAAAAAAAAACAAAAACACACACCAAAGAGCAAGGGTCCATGAGCCCCAATACAAAACTCCATCACCTCCCTACACTGGCCGGGGGGAGCGTGGGAAAGGCATATTGCAACCACGGCTCCCATATTTTCAAAAATTTATGTTGAGAGTCGTTGCATATACTCGACATCTGTTCATTGAGCATCATAGTAGTCATACGATCCCGCACCCCCTGAAAAAGTACAAGCGGACTCTTCCAGGCCTGAGCAATTGTCCTAGTGGCCGATAAAAACAAATAGGAAGCCAACCGCTGCTGACGAGCCTGAAGCAACCGAAGAAAATGAGGGGGAACCCGCACTGGGAGGGTGCGAAAATAATATAACAATTTTGGCAAGATGGCCATTTTCACTGAATGAACCCGTCCTATCCAAGACAGGTGCGGAAATTGCCAGGAATGCATAAGAGAAGATAAGGAGCTAAGCAAAGGATAATAATTTGCAGCAAAAAGGGAGTCATAGGTGGGGGTCAAGCGAATGCCCAAGTATTCAAGAGAAGAGGAAGCCCACCAGTAAGGGAAGTGGGATTGTAGGCGCGAAACCAAATCTGAAGCCAAAGTAATATTGAGAGCAACGGTTTTATCCAAATTAATACGTAGACCCGAGATCAAGGAGAAGCGCTCAAGAACCCGTTGCAAATTAGGAAGCGTCATCAGAGGATTAGAAAGGGTCAAGAGGGCATCGTCCGCAAAGAGGCTCAGCTTAAACGCCTGTCCCACGTATGGAACCCCAGATACATTGCAGTCGGTCCGGAGTGCTAAAGCCAGTGGCTCAAGCGCCAGGACAAAGAGCGCCGGGGACAGCGGGCAGCCCTGCCTCATCCCTCGCCCAACAGGAAAGGGATCCGAGAAATACCCAGCGTATTTAACGGAAGCCGAAGGAAAGGAATACAAGGCTTGAATCCAAGAGAGAATAGAATCCCCGAAACCCCAGCGAGACAGCACAAACCGCAGATATTCCCAGGATAGAGAATCAAAAGTTTTATATATATTCAAGGACAGTAAGAAACCTGGGATTTTCCGTTGTTGCAGAAAATGTATAAGATGGACCACCTTACAGACGTTATCACCCGCCTGCCTCCCGGGGACGAACCCTACTTGGTCCCTGTGGACCAGGCTACACAAATATTTATTGATGCGTAAACTAAGGATCTTGCCCAATATCTTCAAGTCTTCATTAAGAAGAGAGATGGGCCGGAAGGCTTGCGGTTCCTGGACATCATCAGTCGTCTTAGGAATCATAGAGATATGTGCCCTAAGTGCGTCCGGAGAGGGCAAGGAGCCCTGTCGTAACTCATTAAAGTAGGCAGCTAAAAAGGGCGCCAATAGGGCTGAGAACTTTTTATAATAGAGACCGGAGAAGCCGCCTGGACCTGGGGCCGCGGTGGACCGTAAAGATTTGATTGCTTGTAGCACTTCCGGTACGGTGACACCTGCGTTGAGGGCCGCCTGTGCTGCCTCAGTTAATCCAGGAAGATGGAGGTCCTGAAAAAATGCCTCTGCCTGGGCCACAGGGAAGGGATCTGGGGCAGCATAAAGACGCGAAAGGAAGTCCGAGAATCGGGAAAATCTGCTGAGGATTAGAAGTACAGCCACCCGTGGAAAGTCGAAGCCGAATCGGTTTATGGGGTTTCCCCACAGAATTGAGTTTCCTGGCTAGCATGGGACCGGGCTTATTAGCACAGGAATAGAATTTATGTTTGGTCCAACGCAAGGCCCGTTCCGCCTCCGAAGAGGCAAGGAGGTCCAATTCTGTCGCCAGAGCGTCCCGAGCGCGTTTATGGGCCACGGATGGAGATGACTTCCAACGCGCATCCGCAGAGGCCAGGAGAGAATGAAGCTCCAAGAGTCGGCGTTCCCGCTCCCGCTTCCGGACTGCAGCCAGCTGTATAACATGACCCAGCACCGTGGCCTTATGTGCTTCCCATAGGGGCACTGCTGAAGAGACCGATCCTGAGTTTTCCGTAAAGTATGTCCGTAAGAAGAATTCTATTTCTTGGCAGGTAGCCTGAGTGGTCAGTAAAGAGTCATTGATGCGCCAATGAAAAGGGCGTCGTTCTGACCCAGAAAGGACAAGGAGGAGTACCAAAGGATCATGGTCTGACCAGGGTGAGGAGGGAATAGTTATCCGCCGGACCGAGGGGAGTTGCTGGACCTGCATGAATATATGATCAATTCTACAAAAACTGTCATGAGGATTAGAATACAACGTAAAGTCGCGTTCAGTTGGATGAAGTTCCCTCCAGACGTCCGCTAGCCCCGCCGTCCGCAAAAGAGAGCGCATACGTTCCTCCAGCACCAAGTCATGAGAGGGGGTCGCTCCCTGTGCGTAGCGCCTATCCAGTGTGGAATCCAAGGTAACATTCGAATCCCCCATAAGAAGAAGAAGACCCTTAGAGTGTCGAGAAACAATGGTGCAAAGATGCGAAAAGAATTTATGCTGGAAACGGTTAGGCGCATAGTAAGAGACAAAAGGTAACCTCCTGGTCCCAGAGGGTGCCTTGCAAATGCAAATACCTGCCCGTGGGGTCCGCTATATTCCGAGCACAGACAAAGGGGAGATTGCGTTTAAAAGCTATCAGAACACCCCGACGCTTCTCAGGAGCCTAGGCCGTGTAAAAGATGGGATAGTGAGGTGAAAGATAACGCGGAGCGGAGGACTGAGAAAACCTGGTCTCCTGTAGACATACCACATCAATTTGTTGCGACTTGAGGTGATGAAAAACTTTAGCCCGTTTCTGAGGCGAATTGAAGCCTTGAACATTTTGTGAATGTATTTTCAAAAGGGGTGAGGCCATGGCGGTATCAACGCAACACGCTCAGCAGAAAAAAGCCCAAAGTAGCCAGCAATTTACACTCCCAATGGTGATCAGACCATGGCGTCCCAGAACCCTGCAGAAAACAAAAACAAAAAAACAGAAAAAAACAAAAGAAAGAAAAAAGGAAAAAGACACAAAAAATATACACAACAGTGCAATCGTATCACACCAATGGTGACGTGCATCCTACACACGAAGGATACAGTTAGGGGTAACTCTACCACCGGACACATGGCTGCAAATGGAAACATCAAAACAGAAGCCCTCAGGGGGCAAAAAGGCAATGAACATAATAGAATATAGTAAATCTTAATAAACTAAAAGTCCCAGGAGCAGGAACCTCCGCGATAACCTCCCCATAGAAACCCGGAGAACCATAGGGGCCAACCCCCCTCCACCCAACCAGGCCCACCGGGTCAACCTCCCACCCCGGAGCCCAAGGAAACCATCACCCAATGCCACCAACGTAGACCCAATTACCATCATATGGACCCAAAATAGGCTGCGGCAGCAAAAAGTCCCGATTCCTAAGTCCTGGAAGAGACCCCCCCCAACCCGGGATGAAACCCAAAAGGGCAAGCCGGAGAAGTCTCAACCTAGAATGTCGACAAACCGGGGAGGCCCTAAGGGCCAAACTCACGATCTCGTCAGGGTAGTCCCTCGGTGAGACGGTATTTGGGAGTTCCAAGGCGCATCTTCAGCCTGGAGAAGAACAGGAAGGACTTGATCGCGAAGGGGCCTGAGGGAGAGCCCCCCTCCTGTTGGACGACTGCTCCCAGATGCGGCCCAGAGGAGGTGGGCTTGCCAAGGATCCAGATGAATGAGCCGGGCTCCGATCAGCAGCTTCCGGCGAGAGAAGATGTAGAGATTCCAGGAGAGAATGGGCCTCCTCCGGCGTAGCCACAGAATGACTGCGGCCCTGGTAGGTGAAGGTGAGGCGGAACGGAAAGCCCCAGGCATATTTAATTCTGTGTTTCACCAGGCCCGAAGTGAAGGGCTTCAACTGGTGTCGCTTCTGGAGAGTGGTCTCAGAGAGGTCCGCGAAAAGCTGGTAGCGGTGCCCCTGGAAGCTAAGATCAGGGCTATTTCTGGCCGCCAAGAGGATAGTTTCCTTAGTGCGGTAATAAGTAAACTTGATGATAATGTCCCTCGGGGGCCTATCCGGTCGTTTGGGGCCCAAAGAATGATGTATGCGGTCAAATTCGAGCCGGTCAATGGGAATAGCGGGTGTCAGCTCCTGAAACAGAGCAGTAGCAGTGGAGGTAAGATCCGTGACCGTTTCCGGAATACCCGTTAACCGCAAATTGCCACGGCGGGAACGGTTTTCGAAATCCTCAAGCCGCAGTAGTGCATCCGCCAATTCCTTCTTAAGGTCGCACAGGTCCTGTTCGTGATTTTCAATGACCGTGGCCGCAGCGTCCATTTTATCCTCGAGATCATTCATCCGATTGCCCAAATCCCGAATTTCCCGCGAAAGACGGTCGGCCAGCTTGGAGGTAGCGGAGGACAATTCTGATTGCAGCATACATTTAAAGCGGCGCAGGAGCTCAGCATCCCGCAGGGATGGAATGTGCGACTGCCGGGATGGCTCGGAATCCAGGTCCTCCCCACTGCCAGGATCCATCTCACCTGCAGGTAGTGATGGCAGGGGACCCAAACTTGCAGCCAGGGCTTCAGCTGTTGTCCCGGGCGGAAACCGCGAATCCGCGGCCGGGGTCCTGGAAGCCTCCGGCGGCCGGCCCAAAATCGAGGCCGCGGCTTCACCCGCGATCTCCGGCGGGTAGGCCGCAACCTCCCGAACGGTCCGCCGGACGCTGGAGGTGCGGGCGGCCGGGGTTTTTTTTCCCCCCATCAGGGTGCTGGAAGGACAGGGGGCCAAGGAGGAAGCGGAGGGACCCCCCCTGAGGGTCAGAAATCGGCCGATGTGTCCGGCGGCCGAGACAGTAAATTAATAGGCAGCCATCCTGGCTGCTGCTCACGAGCGGGACCCTTACTTTTTAATATATTTATAAACTATATAGGGTCTGGGATTAAAAATACCATTTCAGTCTTTGCAGATGAAACCAACTGTGCAGTGGAATAACGTCCTTTCAGGATGTCTCCAGCTTACAAGCCAACCTCAATGCACTGTTTAATTGGGCAACTATGTGGCAAATTAGATTTAATGTTGATAAATGTAAGGTTATGCACTTGGGGGCTAAGAATATACATGCATCATACATACTGGGGGGGGGGGGGTACAACTGGGGGAGTCAATGGTGAAGGATCTGGGGGTTCTGGTAGATCACAAGCTTAATAATGGCATGCAATGCCAAGCTGCGGCTTCTAAAGCGAGGAAAATCCTCTCTTGTATTAAAAGAGGTATAGACTCCAGAGAGAGAGAGAGAGAGAGATATCATATTACCCCTGTACAAATCATTAGTAAGACCTCATCTAGAATATGCAGTTCAGTTTTGGGCACCAATTCACAAAAAGAACATTAAGGAACTGGAGAAAGTACAGAGAAGGACAACCAAACTGATAAGAGGCATAGAGGAGCTCAGCTATGAGGAAAGATTAGAGGAACTGAATTTATTCTCTCTTGAGAAGAGGAGATTAAGGGGGATATGATCAACATGTATACAGTTGCAAGAAAAAGTATGTTAACCCCTTGGGATTACGTGGAGTTTTGCATGAATTGGGCATAAAATGTGCTCTGAACGTCATCTAAGTCACAACAATAGAAGAACACAGTCTGCTGAACATAATACTACACAAACATTAGATGTTGCCATGGTTTAATTGCACATAACATGTAAACATTCACAGTGCAGGGAGGAAAAAGTATGTGAGGCCCTAGCTTAATGACTTCTCCCAGAGCTAATTGGAACCAGGAGTGAGCCATCCTTGACTCCAATCAGTGTGATGATATTGGATGTGTTGCTGACAGCTTTCCTGCCCTTAAAAAACACACACCTGTTTTGGGTTTACTGGTTTCAAGAAGCACTGTCTGATGTGAACCATGCCTCGCAGAAAAGAGCTCTCAGAAGACCTATGATCAAGAATTGTTGACTTGCATGAAGCTGGAAAGGGTTACAAAAGTATCTCCAAAAGCCTTGATGTTCATGTTTCCACGGTAAGACAGACTGTCTACAAATGGAGAAAGTTTAGCACTGTTGCTACTCTCCCTAGGCGTGGTCGTCCTGTAAAAATGACTGCAAGAGCACAGCGCAGAATGCTGCATGAGGTAAGAAAGAATCCCAGAGTGTCAGCTAAAGACCTACAGAAATCTCTGGCACATGCTAACATTTTTGTTGACACATCTACAATAAGGAAAACATTAAACAAGGACGGAGTACATGGGAGGACACCACGGAGGAAGCCATTGCTGTCCAAAAAGAATATTGCAGCACGTTTGAAGTTTGCAAAAGAGCACCTGGATGTTCCACAGCACTACTGGCAAAATATACTGTGGACAGATGAAACCAAGATTGAGTTGTTTGGGAAGAACACACAACACTATGTGTGGAGAAAAAAAAAGGCACAGCACACCAACATCAAAACCTCATCCCCACTGTAAAACATGGTTGAGGGAGCATCATGGTTTGGGGCTGCTTTGCTGCCTCAGGGCCTGGACGGATTGTTGTCATTGATGGGAAAATGAATTCCAGAGTTTATCAAGACATTTTGCAGGAAAACGTACAACCATCTGTCCGCCAACTGAAGCTCCGCAGAGGATGGGTGATGCAACAGGACAATGACCCAAAGCATACAAGTAATTCAACAAAACAATGGCTGCAACAGCACAGAATACGCCTTCTGGAGTGGCCCAGTCAGAGTCCTGACCTCAACCCGATTGAAATGCTGTGGCATGCCCTTAGGAGAGCGATTCACACCAGACATCCCAAGAATATTGCTACACTGAAACAGTTTTGTGAAGAGGAGTGGTCCAAAATTACTCCAGATCGTTGTGCAGATCTGATCTGCAACTACAGGAGACGTTTGGTTGAGGTTATTGCTGCCAAAGGAGGGTCAACTCAGTGTAGTTATTCACCCTGAGGTCATCACAGAGGACAAGGGGGCGCTCTTTACGTCTCGAGGAAAAGAAATGTAATCTCCAAATACGGAAAGGTTTCTTCACAGTGAGAGCTGTGAAAATGTGGAATAGACTCCCTCAAGAGTTGGTTCTGGCCAGTTCAGTGGATTGCTTCAAAAAAGGCCTGGATTCTTTCTTAGATACACAGAATATAACTGGATACTAACATTTAAAGGTAAAGTTGATCCAGGGAATATCCGATTGCCTCTCGGGGGATCAGGAAGGAATTTTTTCCCCTGCAGAAGCAAATTGGATCATGCTTTGCTGTTTTTTTTGCCTTCCTCTGGATCAACTGTGGGTGTAGGATTATAACTTTTTTTTTTTTTTTTAAATGGCTGAACTAGATGGACTTTTGTCTTTTTTTCAGCCAGACTAACTATAGAATTAACTTTTTCATGATGTTCTAATTTTCTGAGATACTGAATTCTGGGTTTTTACTAGCTGTAAGCCATAATCATCAAAACTAATAAAAAGAAATTCTTTAAATATATCACTCTGTGTGTAACAAATGTATATAGTATAGGAGTTTCACTTTTTGAATTGAATTACTGAAATAAATTAACTTATTAATGATATAATTGAGCTACATTTGTATTTTTTGCGACAAACAAGGCTTTATTTTGCTGTGAGATAACATTTTTAGTAGACTTTATTGAGATCACACAATCTCTAAATCGATACTACAGAATAATATGTATTAGGACAATAATTTATCTATATTTTAAATCCAATTAAAAAAAAATTACATTCTGCATAGGAATTACTTTGTAATATGTAAAATCATGCATATTTGCATATAAATGTGGTTCTCCATCTATAACTATGGTGCAGTTCTTACAAATTGATCTAGAATTAATCATCCTAACAAAGTGTTATAGCCAAATATACATTTTTTTCTTATATTTCATGAATTATGAAACACACAAATCATACATTTGTCTCCCACTGAGGTTTGTTTATAGGAAAATATGTGGTACTGTATATAATGACTTATTAGAATCAATTTGAAACATAACTGGATGCTAAGGGAAATCGCAAAACAAATACTGCAATTAGCTCCTGGGCCACTAGATGGCCTACTTACATCTGGAATCAAACTTTGCGCTCAACTGCAGCCTTCCACATTGCTGGAATTTATAAATATGTGATGTGCTGTTGAGGGGATTAAAAAGCTGCATTCTTTGATGTGAGGCAAACAATAGTCCTCTCTTCCATAGAAGTGAGTTTTAATAAAACACAGGTTTCCCATATAAGGTTACCTTACTGCCCTCCGATTCATCAAATTGTCGGTCGAGGACCTCTGTAGCCATATTAAACTTTCCCTTCTCCATGCAAACTGCTACAGCCTGCAAATAAAGTATTGAAAGTGTACATTTAAGCTAGAAATGTGAAATTTAAAAAAAAAAAAAAAAATCACAATCACCTTCAAATATTCAGTCGGCTACTAATTTTTACAGCTAGATCTATAATAGTAATAACAACCTATAACTTTCTAACACTTTAAAAGCCAATTAACTAATACAAATTATCCACTTCAGTTCTGGAAGATTTTACCCCTTTCATGACCAGGCCATTTTTTGCCATTTGCACTGCGCTATTTTAGCTTGCAGTTATGCAACACTGTACCCAAATTAAATCTATATAAATTTTTTTCACAGGAATAAAACTTTTTCTTGGTGACATTTGATCACCACTGGGTTTTTTTAAAATTTATTATATAAACAAAAAGACTGGAAATGAGAAAAAAAAATTGATATTTTCTGTTATAAAACATATCCAATAAAAAAAAATCTAGTTTCTTCATAAATTTAGGCCAAAATGTATTCGGCTACATCTTTGGCAAAAAAGAATCCCAATAAGTTTATATTATTTAGTCTGTAGGAAAGTTGTAGTATTCACAAACTTTGGGTTATATATTTGAAAATCAAAACACTACTACTCTTGAAGGGATGGGGGGGGGATCAGTTTGTTTTTTTTTTTTTACGCTCTAATTGTTGTTACAATGAAAGGCTTTGTGACAGCAATATTTTGAACTGTCCTGATTGGGTTTCATTCATGACAGCTGTCACTGCTATTGACCTGTGTTTGGCTACAGCTGATCACATGGTACAGGGTGCTGCGATTGGCCCAGGTACCATGTGACAGCTGTGGGCCAATCACAGCTCACTGGCAAAGGAAGCAAAGCGGTTATAAATTACATTCATAACAGCTTTGTTGACATTGTGATCATGTGATCGCATAGCAGTACTGTGAATTACAATCTCCTGTGTCCAAAAATGTGAGAAGCGTGCAGCGCCTTCCTGAGTCAGTAAGCGGTTATCTTTGTGTATTTGTAGGGATGTTATTGTTTTATCCTCTGGAAATAAACAGTTAATGAAAAGGAAAACTACAGAATAATCTCTTGAAATCAGTAGCTTCAAAGAACTACAAATGTATAGAAGTGCAGTAAAATGCTGAATTTCACATCAGATTATAGCAGAGTAGCGACAACAATAAAAGCCAGTCTAGTATTACAGCAGCTGTTATAGATTACTGGATTTTGTCCTATTTTGTGCGCCATTTAGACAGTCTAAGATACATTCATATGGCATCTAGGATTTAATTACCTTGTATTGTTTGGGAGGTCTTCATTGTCTTTTCTGAACTCACACACTGAAAATGCTCAGTTGTAACAAGCCAAGTAGATGAGCCCCAAAAATACCATCTTTTTAACATTTTTGGATGTAAAAATGATCACAAATAACCCAACGATGAGCATTAAAGTTTTAAAAACCTTACTTCTATTTATAGATAGTAATTAGAACTGCTAACAGCCTAAAGATTTACTGCTGTTTAGAGGCTCTGGGCTTCAGGAAAATGGTAGCCTGCAGCAAGAAGAAACAGGAACAATGCTGGAGGCAATTTACAGCACACACTAATTTTTCTAGCATAATTATTCATGAGGAATACATGTTCCATGCTAAAGAACACAATTTTGTATCAAATTGTTATGGATAAAGTTCCACTTAAAGCAATGCATCTGCAGAATAATCAAACTATTACTTGTTTAGCACATTGTATAGAAGAGGCTAATAACCACAGTCACCTGAACTTTCAATAAAGTTTTTATTTCTTCTTGAAGAGTCTTGAGAGTTTCTTCTTCTTCATCAAACTCATAGAACACCATTGCAGCCGTCTCCAAAGGTGTAAGCTTTTCATCTGCTTCAAACTGGCAGTCTAGATTTCAAAAAGGTTTTGATAGGTGAAAGTATCATTTTACATGACTTAAGAAGCTATCTGAAAATGTTGTTTATTAAAGAGGACCTATACTCAAAATGTGAAGATTTGGAATGTTTTTTTTTTTTTTTTTTTAGGGAATATTTATAGATCTCATAAGTAGAACAATTTACAAAAGTTTGAATTTTTTAATTCCTTCTGAGAAATAGCAGCCCCCTCCTGGCATTTGATTTGTTTTGTAGCCTAACAGCTGTATATCTAACACACCGCTGTATATACAGAATTAGTCAGGTAAAAGTATAATAAGTTCAACGAACAGAAAAATTAATAAATAAATACATTGAAAACCTCCATATATAGATTCCTAATCCCCACCTTAAAAAACATGTTCCAATTTGCTTCAACAGGGGAAAGAAAATCTCTCCTGATCCCCTTAAGCATTGGTTCCCAACATTTTTTCACATGGGATGCTTTGGCAAATTATTAACATAAATTGTACCCTTCAGTGGGGGTGGAAAACAGGGCAGAGTAGAGGCAAGACTCATAGCTGCACACCTGTATGGTGGTTGTGGCCAAATTGCACAGTTGGGCAGACTTAAAGAGATGGTTTTTTACTATAAAAACTGCCATTCAGATAAGCGGCATCTGTAGATATAAACTTTGCATCTCTGACCAAATCTGATTAATGCCCTTGCTATAGGAAAGCACTGAACAGTAAGTATATCATGTATATTATTTTGCTTTAAAAAAAAGTTTAAAGCTTTACAATCAATTTGTTAACTCACATAGCAGGAGGTGGACACCTGTAGCTACAACTGGTGGGTGGAACCTAAGCAGGAGGAGGGTGCCAGGGTTTGCAATGCTGCTACTAAGTGTCGCTTTGTGACCAATGACATATGGGCACAAGTACACAACTACGGCCACTTTTTTTTTTTTTTTTAAGTACTCCTGAATGTCCTAACACATAACCCTGGGGATACATGTACCGGAGGTTTGGAACCACTGCCCTAAGTCAACCGGATATTCCCTAGATCAACAATCTCTGGTGTTATTACCTGTAAATTAGTGATGCACTGAAATGAAAATTGTTTACCAAACAATTGGGGTATATATTGTGTTTTTTTAAATCATTAAAGTGTATTTTTTTCCAAAAAAATATGAATTTTTAAAAACTGTCAATCGTCCAAGTGCATCCTGAATGCAAAAACCGAAATGGACTGTTTTTAAAAATTAATATTTTTTTTTTAGAAAAAAATACACTTTAATGATTAAAAAAAACACACAACATACACCCCAATTTTTTGGTAAAATATGAAAGATAGTGTTACGGCAAGTAAATAGATACCCAACATGCCATGCTTTAAAATTGCGCATGCTCTTAGAATGGCGTCAAACTACAATACTTAAAAATCTCCACGAGTGACTCTTTGTAACTTTACACTGGTAACCTGTAGAAATTTTTAGAGGAGGTCTAGTGCAAGAATTATTGCTCTTGCTCCGACGCTCGTGGCGATACCTCACGTGTGGTTTGAACACTGTTCACATATGTGGGCGTGGTCTACGTATGCGTTCACCACTACATGCGAGCACAGGGGGACGGGGACACTTTAAACTTTTTTTTTTAATTTGTTTTTTTTTGTATACTGTCCCGTTAAAAAAAACTTTTAATCACTTTTATTCCTATCACAAGGAATGCATGCATCCCCTGTGATAGAAATAATTAGTGACATGTCCTCTTTATGGAGAGATATGGAGTCTACAATGTAAAGCATTAGATCAAAAAAGCATTGACCTAGTACTTTAAAAAAAGAAAAGGCTTTGTTTACAAGGTGCCAGAACAGGAAGTGACATCACTCCGGTCCCCCAAGGGTATAGAGATGAGTGGAGATCATCTTTCCTTTGCTTATCTCTATGCCCAGCGCCGGGATCGTTCGGTGGTTTCTCAAGTGAGGCTGAGAACTACCAAGCGGCGGTGGGATGGGTTATTTTTGCCACCTGTATCAGTGGTTATTTTCATATCGGCCAATAGGGGTATGTTCGGCCAAAACTTCTCGGCCACCAAAATTTCGGTGCACCCCAACTATAAATGTTAATAGCCAGTTATATTTTTTGCATTTATGAATGAATTCAGCTTTTTTTAAACAATAAAATGAGTCATCTAGGACTAGCTAACTGCTAGTCTCAGAGCATTCGAAGTGAGACACCATTATTGTGCTGTTCATTGTTCTCCTGGGAGCTCGCTGGAAATCTGTACCAGAGGACTTGGCGTGCAAGTATCTCTATGCTTTACTCACTGTAGTAAGCTGTGCTTTTCCACATCTACTGCTACTTCTTCAATATTCCCCCTCCAGTCATCAGGGGGAAACCCAGATTTTAAAGGGCCACTTCCACACAGAGACAGAGGGGTCGATTTACTAAAAGCAAAAGACTGTTCACCTTGCAAAGAAATTTGTTCCAAATCTTAGTAAATGTGGTGAAACACAGCCTTTTTGTTTGCACATCATTGGATGGTGGAATTCAGCAAAGCTTCACTTCATTCATCAAACTCTGTGGCATATTCCCTTGCAGAATTCAATTTCCCTTACAAGATGAAAGGCCTATTTGCCATTAGTAAATAAAACTCATGTGAAAAAAAGGAATGGTAAGTCAGTAATACGGAAAAGGTCAGCTACAGGTAAACTTCAGGCAACAGCAGTGATTAGGCTTTGTCACTGTTTGACTTTCTTGCACACAGCTTCCAAAGTACAGGTTCTCTCAGTTCAGTTTCCTATTAGGTGAGATTCCCAGCTATGGATCAGTACATGTGCTGTGATAAGTAGTGCTTCTGCTTTGAATATAATCACACGCCCAGTCCTAAAGTTGCAATAAGAAACACTGCTCTTATCAAATATAAAACTACTGTTTTAGAAGCTCTCTATGAATAGAGGAGGAAGATTTTTCATTCATCCGCCCATCCTCCAATTCATAGATCCTTTTTCATTCATAGAAGCTATAGTACAGCCTCTATGAATGCAGGGGGGCAAAAAGGTGGGCATAGTCAGCACTGCTGATGAGCGCATAGGAAATGCCCTTCACCTCGATTAACCCCTGCTACAGAAAGACTGCAGAGGTAGGAATCAGAAGAGGAAGATCTTAACTAAAGCAGAACCCTGCAGCACATTGTAAGGAGTCATGTCCTTTGAGTTGATTTATTTATTTAGCTTTAAAACAAACAACTACCCAGATGTTTTCCTTGCTGAACACGGGTAAGGAACTGTGCAATTGACACCGCTTTCATTTTCTCCAAGTCCAGTGTAGGCATGGCTTCCAGAAGTACTGCGAAAGAAAAGACATCAGATGACATACAACAAATTTTAAACCCAAATAATTCACTAGTCTCCATGTATACATGCATGACTTAGAATCTATCAAAATCAAATTGGCTGGGCAGAGGTAGATGTAAACCCTAACAGGATGACATTGGGTTTGCTAAAAAAAAAAGCTGCACAATATTTCACAAAGTGGGTTTCCTGATGGTGACAACAGTTTACCATTTCTGCATAATGTGTGTTAAAATATCCACTTGCAGCCTCCTTCAGAGGACCAATGCAGGAACAACTGGATTGTCTTCTTCTAACAGGAAGTGCCAGAAAAAGGACCTACATGGCAGGATCACCAGTTATTTTAATGAACATTAAAAGACTAAAAATGACTTCTGAAGTTACATTACCGTGCTACTTTTAATGTTTAAACATGAAGCAATTTTTAGGCCATTATTTGTCTCAAACAACATCAGCTATTAACCAACATCTGACTATTTTATTTGGTGCACTGTTTAACAAAAAAAGGAAAAAAACACATCTCAACTCCAGAGTGTTGGACAATTTATGCTCCTGCTGGTTGTCCCACTCAGAGTTCCCACTGATCTGCTTTTTATTTGCCTTCCCGGGTTTCCTCCTTTTCCACTTCATCATTTCAATTAAATTATTCACGTGGAACTGCAGTTCTGCTGTAAGAAACAGTGAGCGGGCAGGCTTTTTAATTGCAGAAGAGCCATGAACTGTCTTTTCGGCAATAACTTGCCTGTTTGCAGTTTTCATCGATTCATACGCAGCTCAGATTACAGTGCCTAGTTGGTCTCCGAGCGCCGGATGCGTATGTGCAAAAGTGATGCATCCCCCGCCAGTCAATGAAAAGGCCAGAAGACCGACATTAAGAAGATGCTGGTGTTGGTGAGGGACTGATGGACAGGTAAATATTCACTCTTTAGCTCCACTGTTTTCTAATCAATACATTTTTAGTTTTACAAGTTACAAAATAATAGCTGAATACACAGACAAGAGACCTGGTGTTGGTTAAGGGTATAGTCCCAGACCAGGAGCTTTGATACCCAAAGTCATATTATGGCCACATCGGTTGTATCCCGTACATTAAAATGTTATTGGGGCAATCCAACTGCCAATTACCACTGGCATTGACTGCCATCTAATACCTTTGTGTTTTCCTTACATATCTTATTTTGGATCCAGTGACTTTAGGCTTCTCAGTGAAATATAGGCAGATCATGGCTGATTGGGATTGTGGTGTATATAGCTTCCTGAAAATAGGAAGCCCTGAAATAGCTCACGTGATGCTGAGTCTACACTGAAAGAACTAAAATACAAATAAATACAGGCTTGGGAGCAAAGTACTAGATGATGCTGGATGTCCTCCAGCTAGGCCATGGGGAAGGCTTTGTCTAACTTGTTGCAGCTTCTAATGCAGACAGTGAAAAGCTCACAGTGTGCAGGGAAAGCAGAGAAAGCAGCTCCAGTAAAGGAGAGGAGCCCATACAACTGTACAAAACCATAGGGAAGGCTGAAGTTCAGCTATAACAGAGCTGCTTAGCAAGGCTGTGGCTCCCCCCCGCTTTAGTCCACTATCAGCTGAATCTGGCTCAGAGGAGTGCAGAACTAAGTGCACTCCTATGACCCACAGGAGAAATCGGGCCAAAAGACTTTGGGCCATACTTCTGATGACTGCTACTTATTGCAGTACTCCTTCTGCAGTACTGTTCTTTTCCTTGAAAGCCGCAAGTCTTTGTGGATCAGTACCAACAGCCCCTTACAGGTGAGGAACTTGCAGCCCTCCTGAAGTCAACGTAGCTTCTTGTAATCTACATGCAGAGATGTCTCCTCTCCCCTGTAGAACTGCTCCCAGCTCCAAAGCCTGCAGACACTACCAGCCCTCCTGTCTGCTCTGAAGATCTCCCAGCACAAGGATAAAGGACTATGCCACGTGTCACAAGCTTTCAAAGGACAGCGTTGTGCTATCTCTCCCCTTGTAAATCTCAGGGTGTGCTGATATACTCACTGTACTCCTTGCTCCCACTGCTCTCAGGCAATGATCCTGTTCATGCCATACTGCTGAATGGATCCTCCGGAGCCAGCCTGGAAACCAACCCCCCCAGACCTAAGTGACCCCTCCCAGGACAGTTTCCTCAGCACTCGATCTTCCACCCGACTCTCCTACCAGCCTGACTCTCCCATTTTTATGGGCTCTTCCACCACTTTACTAGGACCTCCAAACCTTGATTGGTTAGACTCCCATAAACATGCAGGTTAGGTCTCCACCTCTTCCGCCTACTGTCTTCTGGAAGGTTCCCATTGTCCTCCAGGACCAGGTGGAGGCAACAGAGTCCCAACCTGTTAAGTCATCCAGCTTGACCTGCAGTACCCCGACCTTAATCACAGACTTACACAGTTACCATGAGTCATACACAATACATTTTGCCTACACTATTTTAGTAGCACACTAGAAGGTGCTACATACGTACAGTATATCATGATTGTCTGTTTGCTACTCATGAATTTTGTCAATTGACAGAATGCCTCTCACATTGGTTGTTCATCTTCTACTACCGTCTGTATTGTCCATACCTCCTGACCTTACGAGATGAGAAAGAGGGACACCTTTCAAGACAGACTATTAGGGTAGATGGCACATCCCTGTCACACCCCGATCATGCAGGGCTATGGCCCATTCACACCAGAACACTGGTACATTTTGAGTGTTCATATGAACTATATGAAAAGCAGCATCGTTCACATGTGCCTGTCAGATTTACCAGCCAGTTCAAACACTGCTGCTGGGTGTTGGGTCACTGAAAAGAGCACGTAAAGCCCAACAATGTAGCCACAGATGTTTCCAAGGGCCACCCGCCAATGTAACAAATGCAGCCCTGGAAAACATTTGTGACATTATAAGTGTTGGTTCACTGCAGTGCTATTATTTGTAAATGGCACTCCAAAGCTACAGTGTTGGAGAGTGGTACTGAGGCTGGCGTATCCATACTGAACACTGTCCTCAGTGCCTGTTTAGCCCCTGGGTGGTAACCCAACACAAAATAGTGTAATGCTTTTATTAGCAAAAGATACAATGAATGTTGAATATTAGTGAAGAATAGACTATATAGTAACCATCGCCTCACCTTAGACAACCTAAAAACAACAAAAAAGACATCATTGCATGACCATAGTAAGCAATGAGCTAAATTGACAACAATGTAGTCTTCTGCCAAATTGCAACAAAAATATCGGCGTGCACCACCGGGATATACACTGTGAACCTGGTATATAAGTAGTTGAGTGAAACCAGCAGGGTATGGCTACTAATTATGTGGCAATTTGGCAGAAGACTACATTGTCATTGTCAATTTAGCACATTGGTTACTATGGCCATGCAATGACATCGCTTTTATTGTGGTTTTTAGGTTGTATAGACTATGTTGTCTAAGGCCGTGCTTCTCAACCTTTTTACAGTCGGGGCGCCCTTGAAAAGTATTTTCAATCACGAGACACTCCTGTAAAAGGCTTGGTTCACGTTACTGCATGTCGTGGAACACACGCAAAATCGCGCTCATTCCTGACACAAAGACAAATTCTCTGCTCTTTAGGGGTACCCCCATACATTGGCAAATGAGGGGTGTTTTTGGTGTGGTGCAATATTAAAACTAAGGTCAAGGACAACTTTCCCTGCATTTCCGCGGGCAAAGCAGCCCATTGAAATGAGTGGGCTGCCCTACACACAGCCACACAGATGTGAACCAAGGGCCTGTTCGCCTGTGTGGTTGGAGGGCGGTAAAACCACACAATTGAGCTGCTTTTACCACCCCCAACTGCTCCCCCTTTAGCTGCAGAAACAGCAGCTAGGGGAATATACATACTGTTGCCGCAGCTGGAAGTATATCTCCAGGTGAATGGGGTTGAACTACAACCACCCGGCAACTGAGTTGTGGTAGAAACCACAGGTAATGCGCACAAAAGACTCCGTGCTGCACCCACACTGGCCACACTGCAGGAGGGCAACATTTAAGCAGAATACAAAGTAAAAAGAAGTGCAGTACAAAATTATAGAAAGTAGTGAAAACCACATAGCATTAAAATTAATATATATATATATATATATGTTTTTTTTGCTATGTGGTTTTGATTACTTTCTAAATGTTGTTCTGCACTTTTTATTTTGTATGCTTCTTACACATTGCCCTGTTGCAGTTTGGCCACGGTGTGGGTGCAGCGCAGGGTACCCGTGTTTTTTGGGCACATTACCTGCAGTTTCCCATGTGGATTCTACAGGAAACTGCAGGTAATGCAAACGGAAAACATGGGTACCCTACGCTGTACCCACACTTTGGCCAAACTGCAGCAGGGCAATGTGCATGAAGCATACAAAATAAGAGCAGCACAACATTAGAAAGTAATGAAAGCCTCAATAATGAATCACCATCATAGTGTGTACCTCCCACAGCTCAAATGCAGCGCACCGAAGAAAAGCTGTCTTTTCCTTCCCTCGCACACACCAGCAAGTGCAGCCTCAGCTGCCAATAGAAGAGCGCTGAAGAAAAGCTGTCTTTTTCTGCCCTCTCACATGCCAGCATGTGCTGTCTCAGCCTCAGCTGCTGACAGAAGAGAGCTTCCACCACAGCTAGAGCAGGTCGCTTATCGCACTACCAGAAAGCCACGTGGGATGTGATGATGTCATTGGTTGCCTGCAGAGCTTCCTGAGTGCTGGTGACATCTGCATGCACTTTTTACTCAGTGGACTGGCACCGATGTAAGGAAAAAACTCCTGGTGGTGAGAAAAGTCTATTTTGCATAGATTGGGGGATATTTTGGTAATTTCCTCACGGCACCCGGTTGAGAAATGCTGGTCTAACGTGAGGTGATGTCTACTATGCAGTGTATTTTTCACTAATATTCGGTATACATTGTATCTTTTGCTAATAAAAGCATTACACTATTTTGTGTTGGATTACCGCCTTGTCCTTTTTGTAACCGCTTTGCTGTGAACATCCTGCTCACACCTTTTTGCTTTATGTTCTTATTGTGACTGGACAGCACTAACTTAGTGTAGCGGAACCCATTAACACTTATACCTCCTCTAAGTTTGTTTTTCTTTAGAAAAATAGCAGCCTCTATCCAGAAGAAACAAGTTAAACAATGCAGATAAATTACAGCACACACTAATTATTCATATGGAATGTATGTTCTTTGCTAAAGAACATTCTTTTTTTTTATCAAGTGGTTTTGTGGAAAGTTCCACTCGTTCACAGGTGATTAGTCCCATCGTCAGGGCAGAGTCTCTGGCAGATGTATGTGATTCTACATCAGACCAGCATACAGGCCACCCATAGAAGTGGATGCAGGTGCAGCGTCTGCACGGACACAAGCGCACATCAGATTCTGGTATGTAGGCTGGGGGCAGGTGCATGGATCTGAACGCAGTGTCTACATTTGGATCCAGGACCCACATTAGGGTTGCCACATCATCCCTTTTAAAACCTGAACACATTAATTACACGGGTACTGAGGCTGATTTTTTGCAGATAAGGCACTGAGTTTAATTAGCACCTTAATCAGCCACAGAACCAGTGTAATTAATATGTGTTCAGGTTTTAAAGGGATGAGGTGGCAACCCTAGTGTGGGTGCCTGGATCCAAACGTAGACACTGTCCTTTCAGATCCATGCACCTGCACCCTGAATTTGATGTGCACTTGAGTCCATGCAGACGCTGCACCTGCATCCACTTCTATGGGTAGCCGGCTTGCAGTTCCCACGTGGAATCACACACATCTGCCAGAGACCCTGCCCTGAGGATGGGACCCTAAAGCAGTGCTATGGAGTCAACATAGAAAATCTATCAGGGAGATTTACTAAAACTGGAGAGTGCAAAACCTGGTGCAGCTGTGCATGGCAGCCAATCAGCTTCTCACTTCAGCTTGTTCAAAGCTTTGGCAATAAAACCTGGAAGCTGATTGGCTCTTGTGCCAATCTGCACCAGATTCGGAGTGCTTTAGTGAAACTCCCCCCCATGTGTCCTTGTGTTGGCCTTGATATGTACAGATGAATGGACACGGTGTGAGTGGAGCCCGGATTATCCGACCTGATCCGGGTCAGGGCATACACACTCCATGCAGGCGGAGAGCCCATATAGCCCGCACTGCACGGCATGCCAGGATGAACAGGTCTGTTTTTGGAAATAACCAACTAGAGCAGTGACAGGAGGGCGTGTCCGTGCTACCCAATCACCTCCCCCACCCCGCCCCATAACGTCACTCCTCTCTATAGACCGGAAGAAGAATGAACACTTCGGCTCTGGCTCCGAGCAGCGGCGCTGACACTCTACCTTCTATCGCTTTACAGGTCCGCCGGAACTCCTCCTCCCGGTCCCCCGCTATGAAGTGATGACACAAACAGGAGAACATGTAGTCGAACACCCAGCCTGTGGCTACTTCGACCACCTCGTGAAAAGGAGCCTCCCCCGCACCGTCCTCCTCCATGCGGCCGCTCTGCTCCATGTCTGTCAGAAAAGTGGAAACAGGCGGGAAGGCAGCTCTGCTGTCCCGGGCTGATAAGAGAAACGCGACAAGGTGGTAGGACGCATGCGCAGAGCTGAACTTTTTCCCGCCAGAAACATTCAAATCCGGAGATGATTGGTGCTCGGAGTGATGACAATGTGTGTCAGCGAGTACACCGAGCCCTCAGACCCTCTTCTCTATTATTTCACTGTAAACAGACTCGTTTCGGTACCAGCAGGCTTTTATCACACCGAAACTTTCATCTGACCTCTCAATAAAATTGTTTTTATATTAAAAATGCAGTATAAGTAGTAATGATAAGACATCTCTGTGAGTTCATGGATCAGGGTTGGTCTGTTCTCCATGACTGGCATCAACAGCATAGTTTGGGCTAAAAGGCGTCCCCCTTGGTCATGTGTGAATATGAGGCGTGTAGGCTGCGTCACACCTTCACAGTCCGTGAAAGCGCAAAACTACACGTTTCATATTCCCGGAAACATGCATGGCGCTTGCGGCCCCGTCATTTCCCAAAGAGGTATTAAACCTGAAAGAAAACATTGCAGCTTACCAAGTCTTACCCGATTCACATCTGTGCGGGTGGTGCCACTGCGGATCCGCACACAAATCCGTGCAGAAACCCAGCATCACAACTACAGCATGCGTATAGTCATGAGCAGCTGTATATTTAGTGTTCAAGTGGGTGGTCAGGGAGCGATAAAACTGCAGCTCAACCACCTAGTTTTACTGCCCCATGGGGGGGGGCCTGGTACTGAGGGGAGGGAGATTCCATACTGTGTGTGTGGCACTGTACAGTGTGTGTGGGGATTCTGTACTGGGGCTGTATACTCTTGTTTGTGAGGGGGGGGGGGGTCTGCACTGTTGGGGGGTCTCTACTGTATGAGAAGCTGTGTACTATGAGTGGGGGCTCTGTACTGTACGGGGAGCTCTGTATGAGTGGGGGCTCTGTACTGTACGGGGAGCTCTGTATGAGTGGGGGCTCTGTACTGTACGGGGATCTCTTTATGAGTGGGGGGGCTCTGTACTGTACATGGAGCTCTGTATGAGTGGGGGGGCTCTGTACTGTACGGGGAGCTCTGTATGAGTGGGGGGGCTCTGTACTGTACATTGAGCTCTGTATGAGTGGGGGCTCTGTACTGTACATGGAGCTCTGTATGAGTGGGGGGGCTCTGTACTGTACGGGGAGCTCTGTATGAGTGGGGGCTCTGTACTGTACATGGAGCTCTGTATGAGTGGGAGGGCTCTGTACTGTACGGGGAGCTCTGTATGAGTGGGGGCTCTGTACTGTACATGGAGCTCTGTATGAGTGGGGGCTCTGTACTGTACGGGGAGCTCTGTATGAGTGGGGGCTCTGTACTGTATGGGGAGCTCTGTATGAGTGGGGGCTCTGTACTGTACGGGGAGCTCTGTATGAGTGGGGGCTCTGTACTGTACATGGAGCTCTGTATGAGTGGGGGCTCTGTACTGTACGGGGAGCTCTGTATGAGTGGGGGCTCTGTATGAGTGGGGGGGCTCTGTACTGTACGGGGAGCTCTGTATGAGTGGGGGCTCTGTATGAGTGGGGGGGCTCTGTACTGTACGGGGAGCTCTGTATGAGTGGGGGGGCTCTGTACTGTACATGGAGCTCTGTATGAGTGGGGGGGCTCTGTACTGTACGAGGAGCTCTGTATGAGTGGGGGGGCTCTGTACTGTACATTGAGCTCTGTATGAGTGGGGGCTCTGTACTGTACATGGAGCTCTGTATGAGTGGGAGGGCTCTGTACTGTACATGGAGCTCTGTATGAGTGGGAGGGCTCTGTACTGTACATGGAGCTCTGTATGAGTGGGGGCTCTGTGCTGTACGGGGAGCTCTGTATGAGTGGGGGCTCTGTACTGTACATGGAGCTCTGTATGACTGGGGGCTCTGTACTGTACGGGGAGCTCTTTATGAGTGGGGGGCTCTGTACTGTACATGGAGCTCTGTACTGTACGGGGAGCTCTGTATGAGTGGGGGCTCTGTACTGTACATGGAGCTCTGTATGAGTGGGGGCTCTGTACTGTACGGGGAGCTCTTTATGAGTGGGGGGCTCTGTACTGTACATGGAGCTCTGTATGAGTGGGGGCTCTGTACTGTACGGGGAGCTCTGTATGAGTGGGGGCTCTGTACTGTACATGGAGCTCTGTATGAGTGGGGGCTCTGTACTGTACATGGAGCTCTGTATGAGTGGGGGGGCTCTGTACTGTACGGGGAGCTCTGTATGAGTGGGGGCTCTGTACTGTACATGGAGCTCTGTATGAGTGGGGGCTCTGTACTGTACATGGAGCTCTGTATGAGTGGGGGCTCTGTACTGTACGGGGAGCTCTGTACTATATGTGGAGGGGCTCTCTACTGTGTGTGTGGGGGGTTCTAGACTGTTGGGGGGTTACTGTATTGTACGGGGAGCTTTGTACTATGAGGGGGAGCTCTATACTTGGAAGGACTCTGTACTGTATGGGGAGCTCTGTATATGAGTGGGGGCTCTGTACTGTGGGGGGCTTTGTACTGTATGGGGAGCTCTGTACTATGAGAGGGGGCTCTGTACTGTGGGGGCTTTTTATTGTACAGGGAGCTCTGTATATAAGTGGGGGCTCTGTACTGTATTGGGAGTTCTGTATATAAGTGGGGGGTTCTGTACTGTACGGGGAGATCTGTACTATGAATGAGAGTTCTGTGCAGTATGGGGAGCTCTGTACTATGAGAGGTGACTCTGTACTTTTGGGGCTGGGCTCTGTATTGCACAGGGAGATCGGTATATGAGTGGGGGCTCTGTACGTTTGGGGATCTCTGTACTATGGGTGGGGGCTCTGTACTGGATGGGGAGCTCTGTACTGTGGAGGGGCTCTGTACTATGAAAGGGGGCTCTACTGTGGAGGGGCCTCTACTTTGGCAGAGGGGGGCTCTTTACAGGGAGCTCTGTATATGAGGGGGGGGTCTGTACTGTGGAGGGGTTCAGCACTGTACGGGGAGCTGTATATGAGGGGGGGGGGGGTCTGTACTATGAGTGGGGGCTCTGTACTATGTGTGGGGGCTCTGTACTATGAGTGGGGGCTCTGTACTTTGGGGGGCTTTTGTACTTTGGAGGAGCTCTGTACTGTGGGGGTGCTTTGTACTTTGGAGGGGCTCTGTACTGTATGGGGAGCTCTGTACTATGAGAGAGGGCTCTGTACTGTGGGGGCTTTTTATTGTACAGGGAGCTCTGTATATGAGTGGGAGCTCTGTACTGTTTGTGTGTGGTGGTGGTGGTGGGGGGGGGATTCTGTAGTGTTCGGGGAGCTCTGTATTATAAGTGGAGCTCTGTACTGTGGGGGGGGGGGGGGCTCTGTACTGTATGGGGAGTTCTGTACTTTATGGGGAGTGCTGTACTATGAGAGGGGGCTCTGTACTGTGGGGGGCATTAACTGTATGGGGAGCTCTGTACTGTGGGAGGCTGTGTACTGTGGGGGACTCTGTACTATGAGAGGGGGCTCTGTGCTCTGGGGGGGCTCTTTACTGTACAGGGAGCTCTGTATATGAGTGGGGGCTCTGCACTGTGGAGGGGTTCTGTACTGTATGGAGTGATCTGTACTATGAATTGGGGCTCTGTACTCTGGAGGGGTTCTGTAGTATGAATGGGGAGCTCTGTACTATGAGAGGTGGCTCTGTACTGTGGGGGGACTCTGTAATCTACGGGGAGCTCTGTATATGAGTGGGGGCTCTGTACTTTGAGGGGGGCTCTTTACTGTACAGGGAGCTGTGTACCATGAGGGGTAGTTCTGTACTTTGGAGGGGCTCTGTACTGTACGGGGAGCTCTGTATAAGAGTGGAGGTCATGCTCGGACTAGAACAAAAAATAGGCATTTTAGACTGAGCAGCCAAGTTCCAGTCCTCTGCACTGTGATATAAAGGGGACTGCACTGTAAAGGGGTACTGTATTGATTACAGTGTGCCCCTTTACTCTTAGATTGTAAGCTCCAAGGAGCAGGGCCCTCTTAACCCTCTTGTAGGGAACTGTATTGTTGCTGTACTGTCTCATGTTATATTGTAAAGCGCTGAGCAAACTGTTGGCGTTATATAAATCCTGTATACCCATCCAGCAACATACTGATAATTTTCAGTAGATGTCACAGCTTGCCTGCTCCCCACATTCGTATTGGTCATTTGTTATGATGGGCTTCCTCTCTGGTCAAATATGCATGGGGTGCAAGGGTGTGTGCAAACTCCATCGCTAAAAACAAATGCCAGAACTTCTAGGTAGCAGGTACCTCTACAAACAAGAACTGGAAATAGAAGCACACGGGTCGCAAACACCTAGAGCATTATCCAAGGTTTATAGAAAATATAAAAACAAAAAACACTCACAAAGTGAGATGCATATAGAAGCCTGTAAAACCACTGAGATGTTCCAACGTGATAGCAGAGTACCCAACTGGTGGTGAGCGCGGCCTGTTGACGCGCTTCAGGAACATATCCTCTTCATCAGGACTAAAGCTGACAAGGTTTGTGCCCTACTAAATATGTGTATCAAAGGTGCTGCCTATCGCATAGCCCCTCCCTTCTGTAGACACTTCGAGGGCCAGGTGTAGGCGCCTTTTTATATTCTTTCATTCTTTTATTTATTTTTATATATCATTACATCACTTAAAAATCATGTATAATTAGTTTGTTTTTATTTGCGTTTTTATAGATTCCCCTCCCTTGTAGAAGGGAGCGGCTATGCGATATTTAGTAGGGCACAAACCTTGTCGGCTTTAGCTCTGAGAAAGGGGATACGTCCCTGAAACGCATCAGCAGGCCGACCTCACCACCAGTCGGGTACTCTGCCATCATGTTGGGCCATCTCAGTGGTTTTACAAGCTTCTATATGCATCTCATTTTGTGAGTATGTTTTTTTTTGTTTTTATATTTTCAATAAACCTTGGATAATGCTCTAGGTGTTTGCACCCCCTGTGTGCTTCTATTTCCAGTTCTTGTTTGTAGAGGTACCTGCTACCTAGAAGTTCTGGCATTTGTTTTTAGCGATGGAGTTTGCACACACCCTTGCACCCCATGCATATTTGACCAGAGAGGAAGCCCGTCATAACAAATGCCCAATACAAATGTGGGGAGCAGGCAAGCTGTGACACTACTGAAAAATATCAGAATGTTACTCATTCAGAACAGTCAGGGTTTTGCCATAGCAGAGGTGAATGAAAGCTGCTACAGGTATGGACAGGCACCTCAAGGGTACAAAGGGGACATACAGTGCCTTTAAAAAGTATTCATACCCCTTGAAAGTTTCCACATTTTGTCATGTTACAATCAAAAATGTAAATGTATTTTATTGGGATTTTATGTGAAAGACCAACACAAAGTGGCACATACTGTAATTCTGAAGTGGAAGGAAAATGATAAATGTTTTTCAAAAATGTTTACAAATATCTGAAAAGTGTGGTGTGCATTTGTATTCAGCCCCCCTGAATCAATACTTTGTAGAATCATCTTTCATTGCAATTACAGCTGCAAGTCTTTTTGGGAATCTCTCTGCCAGCTTTGCACATCTAGAGAGGGCCATTTTTGCCCATTCTTCTTTGCAAAATAGTTCAAGCTCTGTCAGATTGGACGGAGAGCGTCTGTGAACAGCAATGTTCAAGTCTTGTCACAGATTCTCAATTGGATTTAGGTCCGGGCTTTGACTGGGCCATTCTAACACATGAATATGCTTTGAGCTAAACCATTCCATTGTAGCTCTGGCTGTATGTTTAGGGTCGTTGTCCTGCTGGAAGGTGAACCTTCATCCCATTCAGGGGCTGACTGACCATTTGGAAACTCGGGCACTGTCCGAGGGTCCGGGGTCAGTAGGGGGCCCCATGAGATGCCCCTGGAACCTTTTTCATAGGCTTTTTTGAGTTTGGGCAAGGACACAGTGGCCCCATGATCCCCTATTGCCCAGGGGCCCCATGACTTTTCACTCCGCCTCTGGTCCCGTCTCAAGTCTTTTGCAGACTCTAACAGGAATTCTTCTAAGATTGCCCTGTAATTGGCTCCATCCATCTTCCCATCAAATCTGACCAACTTCCCTGTCCCTGCTGAAGAAAAGCATCCCCACAACATGATGCTGCCGCCACTATGTTTCACGGTGAGGATGGTGTGTTCAGGGTGATGCACAGTGTTAGTCTTCCGCCACACATAGTGTTTTGCTTTTAGGCCAAAAACATCAATTTTGGTCTCATCTGACCAGAGCATCTTTTTCCACATGTTTGCTGTGTCCCCCACATGGCTTCTCAAACTGGTAACAGGATCTCATATGGCTTTCTTTCAACAATGGCTTTCTTCTTGCCACTCTTCCATAAAGGCCAGATTTGTGGAGTGCACAACTAATAGTTGTCCTGTGGCCAGATTCTCGCACCTGAGCTGTAGATCTCTGCAGCTCCTCCAGAGTTACCATGGGCCTCTTGGCCGCTTCTCTGGTTAATGCTCTTCTTGCCTGTCAGTTTAGGTGGATGGACATGGCTTCTTAGGTTTGCTGTTGTGCCATACTCTTTCCTTTTTCAGATGATGGATTGAACAGTGCTCCATGCAATCCATGCTTTGGATATTTTTTTATAACCTAACCCTCTTAACCTTTATCCCTGGCCTGTCTGGTGTGTTCCTTGGTCTTCATGATGCTGTTTGTTCACTAATGTTCTCTAACAAACCTATGAGGGCTCCACAGAACAGCTGTATTTATACTGAGATTAAATTGCACACAGGTGGACTCTATTTACTAATTAGGTTACTTTTGAAGACAATTGGTTCCACTAGATTTTAGTTAGGGGTATCAGAATAAAGGGGACTGAATACAAATGCACCCCACACTTTTCAGATATTTATTTGTAAAAAATTTTGAAAACCATTTTTCATTTTCCTTCCCCTTCACAATTATTTGCCACTTGTGTTGTTCTATCACATAAAATCCCAATAAGATAAATTTATGTTTTTGGTTAACATAACAAAATGTGGAAAATATCAAGGGGGTTGAATACTTTTTAAAGGCACTGTATGTGTGGGCAAGTTTTCACGGTGCGATCTCAGCCCCCTTGAGTGCAACTTTGTTTAGCGGTTTAGCCGCTATTCAAGTATGATTTGTCGAAGTGTATGACAGTTAAAATCGCACCTGAACCAGGCTCAAAATTGTACCAAATTCTTGTTGAAAAGGCTGCAGATTTACATGTCAAGCTAATCAGATGTGGTTCAAAATGCATCCTATTTGCATATATGTGAAGCGGGGCTTATGGTTGGTATAGGAAATATTTTTCTCCAGTCAGTTTACTATGTTTCAGAAAAAATGAGGAAGGGTTGTAACAGCGCAAACACTGCAAAGTCCTGGGAAATAATAGTATGGGGTGATAGTGGTATTTGTGGCTACTGTATGAAGAGCGTAGGATTCCGTGTGGCACTGAGAGCAAGGCTTCCAAATAAGCTGTAGCAAACTTTGTAGATGAGAAAAGGAGAGAAGCGCCTCTACGTGCAATAAGTCTCTTTATTCAAGTCTAACTCCACCTTTTGGGTTATGTTATGCCTATATTTAGGGTGTAAGATGACGGCTCTTCACCCAGGCTACCACCCCACCGTTAACTATTGTTAACCACGGTTTTTATGCTTATCATTACTTCACACATGTGAGTGTTTCTACAGTTAGACTTGAATAAAGAGACTTATTGCACTTAGAGGCACTTCTCTCCTTTTCTTGTTTACTATGTTTCCCAGACTCTAAATTGAGCTAAAGGTTTCTCTTATAGTATTAGCACCTGATATTGTCTGTATCATCAGGCCTGAGGACACCAACCATTTAGGTTGACTCACATGTCAGTTCCAATACTTCAGAAGTGGTGGATAGGTTCCTGCAGCACATTTCTGGACGCTCCTCTCTCTGCATGGCCACATGCCATTTGGATAGTGCTGAGGGCTAAGGGGTTCAACGGAGGTGGAAAGAGAACATTCAGATGCAAGTAATAGTCATCAACCAGAACACGGTTGGGATACTGGATCCAAGTATGTTGTATCTTGTCCCTGTGGGTAATGCTATTTAAAGTGTTATTAAAGCTGTTTAGTTACAGCTGGTCCAGCTTGGACCAATGTGAGTATTCATATGCCATACCTGTGGGACAGCTGGTAAAGTAGAGAATCGCTGTAATAGTAGCTACTACTACAATAATTGAGGCTGTATTCTGCTTCCCGTGCCGAGCGACTGCTCCCCCTGCATAGTAATCACAAGAGGTTTCTCGCTCAGCATGGCCATGATTCACAGAATGCCTTGCATTATTCTCAGTGAAGGAAAGTGATTTGACAGGGTGTGAGGTCGCTGCCTTCCACACACTTAGATATTTTTTGTTCAGCCTACCTGAATATAAAATATCTAACAGATTCTTCATTCCAGGCTAACAATGTGGATGGACAAGTCCTTCCTTCTGGGCTATTTTATTCTTACCTTTCTTTAATTTTCCCAGCCATTGGTTGCTCAGGCATCCAGTACTGTCGCATGGCAGGGAGAGTCCTCAAGAGTCCATGCAACTAGAGTCCTCATCACTTGGAGGGCTTCTGTGCATTCCTGTGTGAGAACAGAGCCAGCATTAAAATGAGCCTGTTGCTCCACCAAGTTTTGTCAAAGTTGGCCAGAGACTGGGTAGACTCACCATTCTATTTGTACTGGTGACAATTGTCATAATATAAGAAAGTGAGAGGAAATCCAAAATGCTAGAGTTGTCCCCAGAACAAGAAGTGAGGGAAATTCTTCCAAAGGGGAGCCCTTTTCTAGAGGGAATTTCCCTTCAATTTTCCTCTATCTCTGGGACAGGAAGTGAAGGGATATTCTCCATGGTACACAGACAGCATAAAAAGTAGTCTGGTAGGGATTTTAACCCCTCCCTACTCTACCCAAAACTAAGAAACAGGTTTTAGCCATACATAAACTTTAAAGACTAAGTCCATCCTTTCCAAAAATAATAACAATTCACACATCTTTTGCAGAAAAAAAAAATGGTGCATTTATTATTTTTTCTGCAAAACATTGCAACCATGATCAGTGGATTGCGAGTGCAGTGCCAGGCTTCTGCAGACTCTTCCTCCAGCTCTTTGTGTATACCGAGGTAAGAACTTTCAGTTACAGAGCTGAAGGGAGCGTCATTGGACCACAAGAGCACAATTCACTGAACTCACGTTCCATGGAGAACCACATGTCAGTCTGCTGCAGTGCCAGATGGGACTTGTAGTTCATTTATTCACAGATGAACTACAGAAAGAAAAGTGAAGCTGCTGGGGGAGAAGAACCCGCACACATTGTCAGAGGAATGGGAAGGCTATGATTTGCACCATGTTACATGTTACACCCTAAATATGGGCATAACATAACCCAAAAGGTGGAGTTAGCCTTTAAGTCATAGTGTCGCCAAGACTGTTATCAGTATGGGGTGTCTACAGGAGTTCTGGCGGCAAGGGTATCCTCAGTCACAGAGGGATCTGTGAATGCCATCAGTCTGAGGTGAATGCTGCATACTGTATTCAGTGCTAGAAGGTATAATAGATTATATTTAGAGATTCAAACATTTTTTTAAATTGAAATTATAGAAAAAAATTATTTTTTTTAGTTGGAGTTTATTTTGAAATATATAATATGTATAATGAGACATTTAAATTCACCTTTTGAATAAAATTGACTAGGCAGTCAAGTGACCCCAGTAGGTTAAATAAGTGTGTAGCTTGCTGAAATG
Source organism: Staurois parvus (assembly GCF_062004578.1). Taxonomy (NCBI): domain Eukaryota; kingdom Metazoa; phylum Chordata; class Amphibia; order Anura; family Ranidae; genus Staurois; species Staurois parvus. The sequence continues at coordinate 10,829,781 of NW_028319098.1, forward strand.
TTGCTCAATGTGACTGCCATACCTGTAAGCCAGCACCTCCAATCCTGGAAAAAAAATGCCTATAGTTGGCATTCTCCATTTATGCCTTGTTGTGCCATAGGCTGAGCACCCCCGCCCCCCCCCCAGCATCAAAGGAGCAAGTGATCTCCCTCTCCAACAGCCGACACATGTGCAGTGCACACTCTCTTGCCCTTTAGGTTAGGTTCACACTGCTGCAAACAGATTTTGATTTGACTTTCAGTGCGACTGTGCAATGCAACTTGGAGGCTACTTGGATGTGGTTTGCATATTCTGTGGGGCCAGAATCGTGCTAGAATTGCATCAAAGTAACACGGGGCCCATTTCCAAAATTTCACTGCACTGTGCTGCATTGATGTGAACAGACACCATTGAAAACAATGTAATTTTGTTGTCATGCAATTCTGTGTGAATCAAATCTGAAATCGTACTAGTGTGCACCAGGCACAGGGGAAGAGAGAGCGCACTGCACATACACGGGCTGGGGCGAGTGCTCAATATACGGTGTGTCCTAGCAACAAGGCAGAATGGAGGAATTCTAACAATGAGAGTTTTCTGGCCTGGCTTTGGGGGTTGCCTACAGGTATTGCAGTTATATTAACCACTTGCCCTCGAGAGCATTAACCCCCTTCCTGACCAGGCCATTTTTTGAGATACGGCACTGCCTTACTTTAACTGACAATAGCGCGGTCATGCAATGCTGCACCCAAATAAAATGTATGTTCTTTTTTCCCTACAAATAGAGCTTTCTTTTGGTGGTAATTGATCACCTGTGCATTTTTTTTTTTGTGGTATAAACAAAAAAAGACCGACAATTTTGAAAATAAAACAATATTTTTGACTTTTTGCTATAAAACATATCCAGTAAAAACATTTAAAAAATCAAATTTCATCTAAAATTTATGCCAAAATGTATTCTGCTACATGTCTTTGCTAAAAAATCCCAATATGTGCAAATTAATTGGTCTATGTGAAACTTATACCATTTACAAATGGCGGTATATATACTGGAATAAAAAAATCTACTAGTAATGGCGGCGATCAGCGACATATAGCAGGACTGCAGCGGGCAGGAACTGACTTGGTGTCACTGACATCCCCATTGACATCAATACAGTGATCAGTGCTAATAAAAAGCACTGACACTGTACTAATGGCACCAGGTAGGAAGGGGTTAACATGTGGGGCGATCACAGGGTTAGCTGTGTGCTGTTTTACTATGTGGTCTGTGTGTGTATTTCACTGTAAGCACACTGCTTTGTATGGCTCTGCCCAATCATAGCGGTAGAGCTGTGTTGTTTACATACAGGTCTCTCCCCCCCCCCCCCCCCCCGTCGGAAATCCTCGGAGATCACTGGGCCGGGACCCGGTGATTGAAAGCCAAGGCCGCGTAATTTTGCGCACCTGTTCCATTCTGTAGCAGTATTTCTGCTATATTGTGACGCGGAGGTGGTTAAGCAACATTTTGCAAAGCTGCACAATGTTTTTATAACTAGTTGCAGACTTTGGGCATGCTACACACACCCAAAAAAAAACTTCATCATTGTACACAGGGCATGTGTAGTATGTCCAGTCTCTTTGCCCTGCTTCTAGGTTCCCCCCCCCCCCCCCCCGGTATACAATAATTGGTGGCTGTGTTTATTCAAAGCCACATTACTAAATACTCAGAGAAGTCAGCAGCTCTAGCTGTTAAAAAGCAGTCTGAATCAGTGTTTATAATCAACACTGCTCCAGATGGATTACCCATAGATACAATGTAACATGTTGTTACTCTTGTATCTTTCTGTTCAAGCATCTGCAAATCAAAGGGTGAACTAAGATCTGCAAATTATGTCAGTTAAAGAAACATAACAAGCAAAAAAAAATTTTTTTTGTTTAAATAAAATATTTTTCTGTTTAACCCCTCATTAACCCTTGGTTTACTCTAATCAGCCCTAATTAACTCCTCAGTCTCCTTTTCTCTTAAAATATTATTTTCCTGCTGATTTGTTTGTTTCTATTTTTTTAATTAATAATATTTAAACTTTTTTGTTTTTATTAATATTTTTTACATATATTTACACATTTCCCGTTTTTTAAAAAAGAGTTTTATTTTGCGTTTTATTACCTAAGGATTGTGAAAAAAGTCATTGTTGCAAGACAATATCATGAAAAGAAAGCCTTGTTTGTCCGTAAAAAAGAATATGTGTATTACCTTGTTATCATTACTAATGACAAAGTTATTGATGAATAAACAGGTCCATAGCAGAATTGTAAATATTGCTCTTGTCCGTAGGGGGTGAAAAGGTGTGAGAGGCAAAATGGTTAACCTACTGGTGTCTCTTGAATTGCCTTCTAGAAACAAAGGGGCAGTAGGGAAAAGAATTTAAAACTGATTGCTGGACTTGGAAGCTGTCTCTCCATGCTATTCTGGGGGATATACATGGTGCTTCCCAGTGTTACACTCCACAGCACAGTTGGGGGAATTTAAAAAAAATCCCTGACACCTTTCTGGCACTATGGCCCATTACAGTGGGGAAGGGGGCATAGCAAGGTTTAAGGTGGGAGAACTACAGAATTTTCTGCAGAGAAACTGTAAAGGACAGAACTGGGCAGAAAACATTATACTGGGCAACAAGGAACAGGAATAATTTGGTTTACTGAGGCAACTGCACCCACTGAAATATATATTTAAAGGTTGATGGGAAATCAGAAGCTATGATTTTTGAAAGTTGCCTAACTATCTAGCTCTAGTCCCACTTTGTATCAGTATGTTGATGGATTGTTCAAACCTTTGCAAGTTTTTAATGTTTTATATCAGTTATAAAACCAAATGTCAAATTGGGGGCTTTCTCCATAGGAGTTAAATTCCAGCTGACTGGTCTATTGTAAGTAACACAATCAAAGGAAGTGACTGCCAATGACACTCTTTCCCTTCCCTCTGGATTGTACCCATAAAACATTTGGCTTGGATTACAAAAAAACAAAGCTGAAGTAAATCTGTAGCTCATCGCAAATAATCATGATCCATAATTTGAATGACTTAAAGCCCAAGTCTGGGAAATGTGAACATTATTCCTCGCAGTGGAGCTGCACCTGCTCTGCAAGTGTTAATTGCTCATTTAGTTTAGGGGAGAGGAGAAGCACTTTAATTGCCTGATCCTCTGCTCCCCCTGGCAGATGGTGCCCCCCCCCACACACACACACTCTGATGGTGAACTGTCCCTTTGCATCATCAAGTCCAGAGCAGGGCTATGAGCATTTGCATCTTTTCAGGTCCCTAAATTGCTGGAGCGTGGGGGAGAAGACACTGAGGGAACCGATCTAGCAGAGTGGGAGATTGGGAAAGTAAATCTCCTTTAACAAGTGCCAAAGGCACAACCCCACTGTATGGGATACTTTTTTAAAGGAGAAGTAGGGCCAAAGCTCTTTTGGCCCTTCTTTTAATGGGGATCATAGGAGTGCACTTAGTTCTGCACTCATGTGACTCATTTTCTGCCAGCAGTGGATTATAGCTTGCTGTCAACTTATGTCACAGAGCCGGTCCAGAAAATGGAATGATCCTTACTTTAATGTCTGTATCCACCCAGATGCCTGGACTGGAAGCAGGCTCAGCCTCTCAGCAAGCTGCTCAGAGCCTGAGCTAGCCACTGCCACCTCCTCCGCAGCCTGGCACTTCAGTGAGTACTGGAGGGGCAAAGCAGAAAGCTGCTCTCTGCTGAAGACCAAGAACTGAACAGTCATCGGTCTCTGATCACTCAGTTCTTGGTCTTAGAAGTGTTTAGGGGACAGATGCAGTATCAGTCCAATGCTGCATCCATCTGGGTGAGTATAGATTTTTTTTTTTTTATTTCTGAACTTCTCTCTTAAGTTTCCTGGAGTTGGGCTTTGACCATGTTATGAGTCATGGCTTCAAATGTGCTTCAGTTTTTAGAAAGTAGCATTCTCAGTGTTGTAAAGAGTAAATAGACTTAAAGTGTTACTAAACCCACAACAGTAAAATCAGTCTATATATGCAGTAAAGCATGCTTATTATACTCACTTTGAAACCTAAGTGATTAATCCTGCACATTGTGCAAAAAGGATGCTTGATCATGTCTTCTCTGATCCTTCTTCTGCTGTCCCCAATCCATCTGCTGATAGAACAGAGCCTTGGGAGCAAGTTGCACATGCTCAGTTTGGTGTGTATTGCTAGAGAGGTTTTTTTTTCTTGACAGAATGCATGTGATCAGCACAGGGCCAATTAGCGATGTCCAGACAGAGGGTCAGGGGTTATGCAGCTTCACAGGACAATCAGGGGAGAATGACAACTCCTTCCACAAGCTTTAACCAATGCTCTGCTGGACACTGATAGAAGTCACAAGACTGCTCTAACTGCTGATGAGAAAAGGTATTTAGCAGTTTATATTTACTAAAATAATTGGATTTCCATGTGTACTGTGGGAGACTAGATATAGTGAATGCAGGGTCATGGGTTTAGTAACACTTTCATATATTCTCTCTGTATACTCCTCTTTAAGTTGTCCCGATGTACTGATCTATACAGGTTGACCAGTGCTTACATCCCATGACTTTTTGCTGAACCCTGAACAATGGCTACAATACCTAGGCTGGAGATACCTATTATTCTATGAGGTTAGGCCCAGCACATGTGCCCCATTACTTCAGAATATGCAGCAGTGAGTCATATTTACCCCTTAAATTACAACTGGATCACAATCTGGGCAAACATATACAACACAGAAAGTATAACATTTAGAGCCATGTAAATACATCCTCCTTTAAAATGGTAATATGCTGCGATTATGTGAATTGCCTCCTTTTGAAATGCACTACAGCCCCCCATGGCTATGATGGAATTAATGTAATGCTCATGTAAATGACAGAGAACTGAAATGAGTCAGAATGATTCATTTATACATTTATTTCTATCCTGCATATGCATTCAGACTGAAATGAAGAAAGAAATGCAGTCATTGTACAGACATTTGACATAAATGTTTAACAGTTACATGCATGCATACAGAATTAATAGGACGATTGATATGGAGGTAATAAACATTCTAGTCATTACAATGTCACATTTCCTCTTTCTGTACGTCAAAGGCAGCCAGAATGGAAACACTGATAAAAGCGTCATAAGATAGGATTGAGAAGACATTATCGATGTAGATGAGGAAAAGCAGGAAGAAGTTTGCCAGTTTGTTCAGCTGAAAGGGTGACACAATGGTGGCATAAATAATGAAACCAGTAATACATGTGAAACGATGATGCCATTGGTATCAATAATTACAGACATTGACCTGAGCACCCTGTACGGATGAAACAATTCAGATTTTACTGACACTTGTGCTCTTTGCAACTAGGTTTGTAAACATCTTACATGAAGAACTTTTTTAAACCTTGAAACTAAACCAAACTCTTTTTGGGTTTGCTAAACAAAAAGATCATGTATATGCCAGGCCATTAGACCTGTACTCATATCAACAACCCAGTTGGAAGAATGGGATAAGAAACACTAAAACACATTTTAATTTTATACTCCTATTTGAATTGAATAATGGTTCGAGGTGCTGGTTTAAAACATATAACCTTTAAGGATAATTCCACCTGAAACTGGTATGTCACTTTTAGATAAGTAGTCATGTTTGATATCACTTGTCAGTTTCTAACCATTCTCAGGACATTGATGGTAAGATCACCTCGCTGTAATGTAAGACTCATCCCTCTCTGCTGAGAATGTAAAGATCTTACTCAGCTTTCAGCCAAGCGATAGTGTCACACAAGCTTGATGTCACTTATTAAGGAATATTATAGTGGAAATAAACCCAATGATTTAAAGCGGGACTAAACCTAAGTTTAAGAAAACTGAGAACATGCAGCTATTTATTGCAAAAGAGACAGGCTATGTCTCTTCTGCAATAATAGACACTGCTGCTGTACTGGAGTGAATGACTACTATGAGCATGCGCAGGATTACGTCATCCCCAGCCAATCAACAGGCATTCAGGAGAAGGGGGTATGTAACCACTGAAATGCAAGAAGATAGAGGCAAGTATAGAGGGGAGTTTGGTTCCTCTTTAACTGTTTCTGAAACAGTTAAATTGTAGGCATTCCCTGAATGATAACTGTCACTTTTGCTTTTGATCAACTGACCTGTCAAGCCATCAGATAGCTAGTGTCCTAAATGATCACACGTGCAGAACCATGGCAATCGCAGATCAAACAGATGCTAAGATGCCATCTTCCTGTAATGAATAGGAGGGTTTAGTTCCACTTTAAGCAGAAGTATTACACGACTACTGGGTCAAATGCCAAACAAGATCTTTATGGGTGCAAAAGGTGTATCATAGAGATGTAAAGAGCCAACAAGTGATTCAAAGCATTGGAGTTTTTAGGTGGACTTACCCTCTTGGTATTCCTTTGACTTACACAGATATTGTTTTACTTGCAGTCTTAATAAATTAGAAGTTGCAGTGTGCAAAGTTATCTAATTCATTCCAAAAGCCGGGAAGATCAGGTATCTGTGATTAAGCTGAACTGCTAACTAAAAGTGGGCATGGACAGGTAGCGTTTGTGCTTTTGTTTGTTATCATTTGCAGCATTGAGGATAGTTACTGAAACAAATATTGTACAAATATAAATTTATATGTATATACATATATATATTTACAGAGCAAAAAAATAAACATACTATTTGACAACATAAATAATATACAGAAAAGAAAAATACAATTGCTCAAAAACTTGGTGCTACTGATGTTTTTTTTTAAAGGGTCGGTTCACATTTATTGATTTTTGCCAACAACATTCTCAGGTATTACAGCATTCACAGTACGTTACTATGTTGTACTCTTAAATAATGCTCACTTTTTCAGTTGCTCATTTCAATGCCCTCTCCTCTATTACTCTTGCAGAATGTTGAGCTATGAGAGAGTGGACGAGTGCTGGTTTGTGAGTTTCCAGAACTGTGCATCCAGCGCTCAGTACATCCTGCCATCGGCAGAACAGATAGGAGAGGGCAATGGGCACCTGATGAAGTAATCATTATTTTAAAAAATCCAGCACTGCATGGTTATTTACTGAAGATTTGTTTTACTGATACTGATGTTTGTGGATGTTTTTGGTAAAAGTCAGTAGAGGTGAACTAACCCTTTAAACATCATGACTGCTTAAGTTTTGTGTATGGTCCATTCTAGTCCAACCATCTTCGCTACACTCTGAAATAGAGAATTGGTACACTCTTAGGGCTAACCTATTCAAGTATTTTGATCTTGTGCTACTCAGGGATTTAACCATTTGTTGCCAATCACCATCATTTGCAGCACATTGATTTTCGTGTGATAGGCAATAAGAGGGCAAATCGCATAGTAGCTCATGAACATATAAAATCTTCTTATGTACCTTGGGATGATTAAGTAAGTTACCTTGTGCCATGGTACCATACACTTTAATGCTCTTTACTATGTATTTTTAAACATTCTGCTTAATGGCATTGCCATGTGTGCTTTCTTTTACTGATATTCCTCATTAAACCATATATGTAAGAAATATGGATGTTTGTACAGGTAACAGTAAACCGTTAAAGATTGTAATATATACAGTATGGCTCTTATGTTTTGTATCTTTAGTCATTTTTTTGAGTAAATTGTGCAATAAGCTTTTTTTATGTGTATAGATACTGTGTGCTGTTATGTTATATAATATATTATTGCTTGTACCTGTATATTGTCAGTGCTGCTATTTTGATTTGTTCTATTTTAGTCTTTTTGAAGTCTATCCAACCGACCAATATAAATTCTGAGTGACTGAATAGTGTTGGTAGATTTTGCCCCTGTAAGTTACATCTTGCTCCATGATGCTTTAGTATTCTAATAAACAATACATAGCATTATACCTAGATGAAAATCTAAAAGGGCAGAACTACAGTGTAAATAATATCTGCAGTGCTCTCATAAGACGCCAGTGTAATGAATGTCAAATACAGGTCACGGCATAGGATTTTACCCCATACATCTGCAAGCCTTGAGCTCATTTACTGAAACCTCGCCAGAATAGCACAGCTAACTTTATTTACAAAAACAATAAGCCATGTTAAAGCCCAATTAAATAGAGTCCAGGTGCAATAAAATGGTAAGTGATCAGATTGTTACTATTTGTTTAACTGCTTAAAGTATATGTGAACCCACACCTTGTAAACAACCCATTCAGTTTAAAATAGAAATAAAGGCAAAACATTTGTGTATAGATATAAAAAACATTATAAACACATTCTGTCCCTTTTTTATAAGTGATCACATACCTTCTTTTCTCAGCTGCATAAGGAGCTCAGAGAGCTGGGAGAGGAGAAACAGCACTACACTGGTCTTCCCAGTGAATGGCTGTGCAGCGAGTGGGGGAGATGTCAAGACAAAATCTGATCATTGGAGGAGAGCAGACTGAGTTCTCAGCACAGCTAGAAAACTGCCCATGCTGTGCTCTCATGCCTAGTGTAGTCAGTTTTTAATAGAAAAGCAGAGGGATTGGCAGGAATACCAGGGATTTCACACAAAGGAAGCAATGCAAAGAGAATAGGATACTCTTGATAAAAATACATGATATAACAGGTATTTTATCAGTAATATGAAATGTTGGGTTTACATATTCTTTAAGCAGAAAATCACAGGGGGTGTGTTGGACCTGTTCAGAGAGGCCACTGCTTCCATACAGAGAGTAGTGGGCCTTCTCTTCACCATGACAGCAGGGGACAGGCTTCATTACTACAGGTGCGATGCTGTACCAGCTAAATGGACTGATAAACTATGATCACTTACTAGTTTACTGCACCAGAAATCTATTTTCAACAGTTTAAAGGATAAATTCACCTTTGGAACATGTTACATGTTCCACCCAATTTTAGGGTGCCCCCCTCCTCCCTCTGACAGATAGTATGGGGAGTAGTCTCCCCGTACTGTCTGTCAGATTTGAAAACAGTGGGGCTGTGCGGGGCTCTGCCAACATGTGCCTACAAGTCTTAGTGGATGTCGGCTTGTAGTTTTCAATGAACTACCATGGTGCTGTGGAATGTCTGGGTAGTTCATTCAAGATTCCTGTCAGTATGACCGTACATCCCGTATGGCAAGCAGTTATTCTGATAGGTCTGCAGGAGACCTGCATGGCATCAGCGATCTACTGATCACTGGTGCAATGCTTTACAGGCTCCTTTGGACAAAAATCAATAAATGCACTTTTTATTACCTACAAAAAAATGTGCATTTATTTTTTTTGTCCAAAAGATGAACTTATCATTTAAATCGAATTTCAGTCAGATTCTTTCTAAACTTAAATTGAGTGGCTGTTTGTAGTTAACTCAGATTTGTTGGTCAGGAACATTGAGCTAAATGTTTTCTATGCACTGTTTTAATCATCGTCATTAAGGTGTACCAGTGGTTTCTTTAAGGCTATGTACATAAGAAATGTTCCTACTCATTAGGAAATTCTTGGCAGGACTTTCAACTTGTGCATGTATGCTTTTATTTATGTGTATCTGTGTTTCTGCTGAGCAGATGTGATATACCACATACACATAGAGACATATCATTCTAATATTAATTACAGAGCAGGAGACCAGTGAGGCAGGAAAACTGCGGTATATCAGATTAGGAGTGGTTCTTTATAATGTAATCCCTCTGATAAACATCTCAAAATACAACCACTCAGTGGGTCAACCTGTTGGAAGCTAGTATATGCATGACCAGTGCTAAAATTGTGCTAAAAATATTGGGAAGTTGTACGAGTGATGTCCCCTTTTACATAAATGAACTGCTTCAACATTGGCAACTATTAAAAACAGCATTCATATGTTAATTGGATATAATGTTTGGATGCAGCATGCACATGCGTGTAGTATGAATGAATGAGTTATAAATCATTCTTAACAGGTTAACATTCCAGTCATCATTGATGTTTTTGTCTATTTTATTCATCTGCAAAGAATCGACAATTTATCTAGACAAAATGGCACTTCACTTTTTTCTTTGCTTGCCAGATATGTCACTATAAAGAAACATAATTGGTTGTGCGTGTAAGACTTGCCACTCCAAGAACAAAGCTATGTGGGTCAGAAGCATATAAAAATTGTAGATGTCATTAAGTAAGAGCTAAAGTGCTGCCAACGTTTTTAGGATTATTTTGAGAAAATGCCATGGATATTAGTTTTATAATGGTTCAAACAAATGATGGCTCAAAAAATGATGAAATAGAAAATATATATCTATATAATTACTTGATAGTACAAAGAAAGAGAGGATTATAGCCATTCGTACTGAACCACAGCTTTCAATGCTTTTTGTGACGCATCATCATAATTTTGATTTAGTAAAAACATAATGTATTATTTATTGAAGTATTATTTTGTTTTCTATTTATTCTAACTATAGCTATTATATTTGTAATGGTTTCTATATACCCTTGGTCATGTTAATAAAATATTTTTTTTTTTGTGTAAAAATTCAAATTTAAAATTTAAATATTAGAATTTTGTTGATGCCATATTCTCTTCCGCCTGCACTAGTGTTTTGAGTCATTTTTCTATAAATATATAACATTTTAGTTTTGATATCTGGTCTTGTTTAAAGCTTTGTTCAAAAAATAATAGCTGTCTAATACAAAACACAGGAACATGCAGGTTCTCAGGGCAAGGTAGGTTATATCAAGTTATATAATTATATATGTATTTTAATTTTACAATGTGAAAATGTGTAAATATGAAATATTTCTTTTAAGGAAATAAACGCTTAATTGACTGATTATTCACCTGTACATTCAGTATAAGCTTCATTGATCCCTGTCTTTATTTAGGATCATACTATACAATCCAAAATAAACACAATCCCATTTACTATTGAATCAATTCTTTTTGCCGTTTCATTTCATTTCAGCTTGATACAAACATGTTCATGTTTCCACGTTTAAAATATGTTTTTTGTAACCAACTTGACATTAAGTGAATTTTTTTCTCTTATATAAAGTTAAAAAAACAAATTCCCTAGTCTATCAAACTGACTTACAAAAGGAGACATATCCATTATAAAAATACATAATGTTACACTTTCTATGTCACCTAACTGAATGTTACCTAAAACTTATGCTATGCACTAAAAGCCCGATCAAAAGGAGGAAGAGGATATGTTCTTATTGATGATAATATGTGAAGTAATCATATAATATTCATTAATTATCCAAAAAAAGAAAAGATAAGTAGCACTGATTTATTTCAACTGATGGAAAGAAGTGAGTTTCTTGCTCACTGCTACCAGTTCATTATATTCTAACTGGTGGCAGTGGGCAAAATGTCCACCTCCCTGTCTTGGTTAAAAAATTAGTCACTATAAATGACTGTTTCAAGTTTTGAAGCTGAATAAAAAGTCATTTAGGTTTATTCCTATTCTGTAAAATAGTTGTGGCTGTGCGACTCTGAAATGTGTAGAATCAAGCAACTTTTTCTATATCATAGATAATTAGCATTGACTAGTAAGAAATCCAAACTAGCCAAGGGTATGCTACGATTCACTGCTGTGCACAACTGTGACTGCCTTAAAAAGACACAGTCACCTTGCCCATTCAGACCAACGTAACAATGTTTTTTGCAAAGGGGTTCCCCAACCTACTGATAATCACTTTGCCAAGATGCCCATGCTACTCCTCCCTCCATTGCAGTCAGCTACAATATCAAATTCTTTGAGGCATGAGGCAGCATGTGACCTCTCCTCATGTAACAATGGCCCAAGTATTGTTTGTACACCAGCCAACATTGTTGAATTTAGTGCCACAGGGGAGCACTGGCAAGATTAGTATTAGTAGGTTGGGGTGACCCCTTTGCAAAGACACCGCAAGCTTGCCCAAAATGGGGCGGATAACGCTACCTCTTTAGGTGAACCAATGCTGAACAATACAGAAATGGTTAGAAATGGTTAGATTAGGTAGATAACTTGGTAATTATTAATGCAGAAGATCTGGGCATACATGTGTTACACATAGGAATGATATGGCTGTCCATATCAGTCATTTAAGCTGGCCATAGAAGCACCAGAAATTGTCTGGTTTAGGAAGGAATTTTCTTTCAATCAGTGCATGTACTGAACCAACTTCAGCGCTGATCAGTGTATTCTGACAGCAGAGGAGTCCCTACTGTCAAAATACAATGACAAAGTGGGGAGGATTCCTCCATCTACTTTGATTGTGTTATATGGGGGAATCCATTCTTTTTTCTTTTTTTGTGATCAGCCCACTGATTCATTTTTTTTTTATTCATTCAGCATGTTGAACGAAAAAGTAACCCGATTCCCCCATCCACACTTTTGAGGTGGACGGGGGAATCCCCCTACTGTGCCATTGCATTCTTATGGGGAGACTTCCCTATTGTCAGAATACACAAATCAGTGCTGCAGTCTATAGCCTGCCTTGCTGATCAAATGGAAATTTTCCAACAGGGCAGTTGTGCATAAGTTGATTGCTTGATCAACTTCTGTTTAACCGCAGTGGCCATACGCGGATTAAAATTTCAATCCATGAATGACTAGCTTAAGTCTATGAGTACCTTCAGAGAACATTAGACACTCCTAGCTAATTGTTTTGAATGGGTGGGGGATACGGAACAGTTCATCTGGATGGATTTTCCCTTCCGCGATGTAAGGAAATATGAACACTAGAGCAAATAAAACATAAAACATATTTATCTGTGATCAGCTCTAGTAGTCATCTCGAAAACTCTGACCCCTTTATGGTGTGTTGTAGGTCAAGTTGCATTAATGCAATAGGATAGGGCAGCCAGATGCATGTATGTAGTGTGTGCTGGGATGTTACTTGATTACACGGGCAGCACAGTGGCTAAATAGTTAGCACTTTCGCCTGGCAGTACTAGGGTCATTGGTTCAAATCCCAACCATGGCACCACCTGCCTGGAGTTTGAATGTTCTCCCTGTGCCTGCATGGGTTTCCTCTGGGTACTCCACTTTCCTTCAACACTCTAAAGACATGCTGGTAGGTTAATTGGATCCTGTCTAAATTGTCCCTAGTACGTGTATGTATGAATGTGAGTTAGGGCCCTTAGATTGTACACCCCTTGAGAGTTAGAGACTGATGTGAATGTACAATATATATGTAAAGCACTGCATAAATTGACAGTGCTATATAAGTACCTGTAATAAATAAATAAAAATAAAATAAATTACAGATAGTCTATACAGAACACTGTAGCTTTCAGTGCTCACATGAAGTTTAGAGTATTAGCTCTTGTCATGGTATTTCTTATAAACAAAGGATGCTATAGGTGATGTTTGTTAGAAAACGTATGTGTGATGTGAACCAAAAAATGTAACATCTGTTATACACAGGCTGTAGTACAAGTAGTACATTTTCTAACGTTGTTTGACAATTATACATTTTAGGCTTAGCAACAGGAAACAGATAGTGTGTTTAATTGTACATTTTAACTTCACCACTTTGGCCTGCACTACATTTGATTTCAGAGAGATCTGCTATCTGACAAAGCAATATTGCATACCCGTATTTGTCACAAAATTTAGAATTGATCCACTTTTAAGTATAAGTGAAAAAAACTGAAAGTTAAAGATACAAGAAAGGATAAAAAACTACATGTATGGATTCTTAAAGGGAACTAAAGCAACAAAACAATTTTAAATATACATAGCAAGGCATTGGCAACATAAAATTTTTTTTTTGTACCTTTGTCTATGGCTTTACTTGCAGCATTAATAATAAGATGATACATGATTGAAAATATGATTTAACCCATTGCAGTACCTGAAGCTACAGTTCATTAATTTGTATCTTTTTGATTGTTATGGCTTTCATTTCCTAATAAAAATATTAAAGAAAATAAAAGAACAAGAAAAAGAAGAAATATTCTTTCAAATAATTAGATAGATATTATTAAGAACATATTACAAAAAACAATAATCACAAGACATTACTTGTGGATGTTTTCTGTTTTCTGTGGAGCAAATGGCTTCTTGAACTATCAACCCTAAAATCTGGGAAACACTGACCTTGTTTAAAAAAAAATAAATAAATAAAATCTAAAAATATCAAATAAACCACAAGCAGTAAAAGCATTAGAACTTTAGAATAAGCCCTTGTTCACTTCTAGCTATAGGCATTGTGGAGAAATTCATCTTAAAAACAGAGGAATTAAAATCTGAGCTCCTTTCTGTAGAGGGCAGAACCTTAGCAGCCTGCCAACGTTCCAATGTAAACGCACAGTAGGCGTTCCTGAGCTGTTAGAAATTCACTGAAACCTGAGTATTTGTTATGAATCTTTGATGATTTTGAGAATAAATTACTTCATAGAGCAAGCACCTAGAGAGACAAGGGATGGCTAGTTTCAAAGTTCGATTACTAATTGTTAAGAATATGTAAATAATTTCTTGTCCATAGTCTGAACACAGGTGCACAGTAGAACCTATTTTTGCCAAGGCAAGACTTTGACAATCTCTTTAACAGGGGCACAACAGTAATGTATTCACTTTTTTGAAGGGTTGGAAAAGGGAATACAATCTCATTCAGCTTTTAGTTCTGTCAGTGTCCTTGACAGCAGAAATAACCAAGAATAAACATTTTACAAGGGATCTTTTCATCTTTCTTCCTCTCTTAAACAAAAAAAATGGTTTCCCTGAAGTTACGTTTTATGATTTGTGGCTAGATTTTATATTAGGATTTAAGTGTGGAGGAGACAGAAGATGTTAACACTGCAATTTTAGCCTGACTAAGGATTTTTAAAAGGAAGGGACGCTGGCAGGAGAATTCATACCTGGCTTAGATGAAGCTGTTATTATCTTACCCCAGGCCGCTTACTTATCTTGTGGCAGCAAAATGTCTATTCAGCTTCCCTGTAACTAGTCATAGCCCTGGGACTTGGTTGGGAAGGGACACTTTCAGCACAGTATTAGCATAGTTACCAATGTCTTAAAGCAAACTTGTACTTTACTCAAACTAAGCAAAGCAAACAGCTTAATAGGAAGCAAATAAAACAGTTTAAACAGTTTATACTCATCATCCCTGTACTCCAACATCACTTGAACTCCCTTCATATCCCCAAGATATGTACAGTATTTCCAGGTTGGGGAAAACACATGGCACTCCCCTGCCAATCACCAGACCTGTCACATGGGACTAGAAGATGTCTGCTAAACCTTATCCAAGCTCTGACTTTCAGAAAGTTGAAACATAAACATATGTTTTATTAGGGAATAATAGGGGGTTATGGTGCCAGAGGAGTATGAGGAGGATAAATAAAGGCATCTCATGGTGCCTGATATGCCATGGATCTGTTATTGTGCCTAGCATGGGAAAAGTACAAGTTGTAGGTCAACTTCTTTTAGAACATTTTCTTCGACTACTATATGTGCAGTCATGTCTAATTTAATAATGTTAAAATTCTTTTGCATGAAGAGAAACTATAATGTTTTGGACAGTTTTGGTTTTTCTTTTACTGTCAAAAGAGTCAGGAAGAAAAAAGGTTAAAATCTAATATTCTTTATTAGAAACAATGTTGGGGTAAATCCAGGAACATAACAGTTGACACGTTTCAGCCTATGCAGGCCTTAGGCTTTGGTTATGGCTAAGGCCTGCATAGGCTGAAATGTATCATCTGTTCTGTTCCTGGATTTTTACCCCAACATCATTTTAATAAAGAAGATTGGAATTTAACCTCTTGAGTAGCCAGCTCTTTTGACTGTTGTATACTTCTGGCTTGCACAGGCTTTGAACGGGGCACCGACTAAGTATTTAATCTCATTTGAAAAATTATCACAGTGTAGTAGTGCTGTCATTTTGTGTTATTTTTTTTTAGGGCCCATTAACACCATTGCGCTACACTAGCATAAGTAAATTAATGTATGTTGAATTTTCAGCCCATTCACTCAAATGAATTGCGTTACACAACAAAACACACCAAATAAGGTCTATGTAGCATTTTTGACAACGTATCACATTGCATATGAGTGAGTTACAGTGTGTTGAGCTGTAATGCAATGCATGTCTGTTGGCAAGATGTGTTGGGTTGCCATTCAGAATATTAATAAATGGCACCACAGTGCACCAATGAGTTAGCACAATACACAGTGATGGTGTCACAGGGTTCATAGGGTGCACATTGACCTTTTGTATCAATGCTTCATTAAATACAAAAACATGTTTTTAAATATCCAGTGCTATGAGACTAAATTTACTTTAGGAAGGATTTGCTATAGTATAAATTGATCCCCCTTGATTGCCTTTTATTGTTAAACCAAAATCTGTAAATAAGGTTCTGTCAAGGAGATTCTTAAGATTTATGGCATTTACTTGGTCACCAACAACACTGATATTTTAGACAGGAATTTTCTTAACTGACAAAGGAGTTAGATAGTGCTCGATGACGAGTAGGGGAGACTATATTGCAGCACTAATTATTTCTGTGCAGTCACAGATTTCATAGGACACAGCATTTACTTTGAGCTAATAATTTGCTTATTAGTTTTAAGTATTAAATAAAAATATTTATGCGTAATATTTCATATTTTTTGTTAAAATGCATGAACCTTTTAGAAATACACATAAATTTGATAATTAAAAAAAATCTTAAAATAATAGGTCTGATATGATCCCAAGGTAGCCCCGATTTTTCTCTGTTTCTTACATTTTGTACAGAGTAATTTGATCTGTGTTTATTGTGACCATCCGCTGTAAAAAGGAAGCTTTGCATTAAATGATCCACTTAGCAGTTACTGTATCTTAAATGACCACATTATCAAATTAGAACAAGGGCACAACTTTCTGTGAAGGGAATTTAGTTTTACGGTGTTCTGTGCCTTTAACTATAAGGGCTAATCACAGAGGAATTTGTAAAGAGCTCAAATCCCATCATAAAATTCATTGCTCTTGGTATTTGACATGCTGACACGTGATTGAAGTCTCCCAAAGCTGGCCATAGATGGATCAAAAATCATCAGGGACCAGTCGAATTTTGATCCATCTATGGCCCTTCCTGTTTGAGAGGAGTCAACCTAATGATTAAGGTGTCCGTTTATGGACCAGCGGTAATAGATCGCTGCTCAGTTCTCCGGCATTCTCGGAGAACACAGTTCTCCTGTGAATGCAGTTTATGAAGCAGTTCTCCGAACGAAGGGAGAACGGTCTCCAAACGTTGGAGAACGGTCTACAAACTCTGGAAAACGGCTCATTTTACTATAATCTCGTGAGATTACAGTAAAAGATCAGTTTACTAAGCAGAGGTAAATTATCTCTGCTTAGTTTTCGGTCCCTCTGATTCTCCAGCTCTGGGCTGGAGAATCTGGAGGGAGAACACAGATCTCCAGCGAAGGGCTGACATGATCTCCTGAGTGTCATAAACTGTGAATGACCAGAGAATAGCTGAGATCCGTTGAATCGCAGCTATTCTCTGTGTCATAAACGGACACCTAACTCTTTCCAAATGAGAATGTTGAGAAATTATGTTCGATCAGTGCTGAAGCTGTTGATCAGTGTATTCTGAGAGAAGAAGAGTCCTCGCTGTCAGAATAAAATAGCGCTGTGGGAAGGATTCCTCTATCCACCTCAAATGTGTGGATGGGGGCACCCTTTCATTCATCTGTGGGAAGATTAGGATATTTCATTCACGTAAGCACACCGTATACCTTGTTTATTTGCTAATGTTAAAAATCCTTAATTCTTGCATGAGTTTTTTAGATTCCGTGACCTACTACTCATCATCTATGAGATGATTACTGAGGAAAGCAGAAAAAAGGGCTATTTTAAATGACCAAAAAAATACCAATTCATGTTCAATCGAGACTTTGAAAAGTTACATGTTCATTTCATGCTGCAAAATTCCATTTCCACAACTGATTGATATTTAAACTATAACTTCAAAGCATTAAACATGTAAAACTATAACTTCAAATTCTGAAGCCTTGTAAAACTACAGGGACATTTTTATAAATCGGTGCATTTGACATATGCCACACTTTCACAGGCGGCTAATCATTCTCTGTAATTTAAAACAAATGTACTGGGAAGATTCACCTGCAGTGAATATTTGGTGACTGCCACATCAGTTGCTTTATAAATATCCCCTATATCTTTAAAAATAAATCATGCATTTTAATTAATTTATGCTAAGGTATGAAACGGCAAAAAGTAGACAAACATTTTCATTATATTTGGTTAGTTTAGCAGCTCCACATTTTGAAAGTACATCCTGCTTTTTAATTAGACTTCAGTTCTTGTATAGCCTAAGGTATATTAAAATATTTTGTGCTTAAAGTTCCCTTTACAATGATGATGTTAATTAATATATCATTTAAGAAATATTCCGAGTGGTCCCTTTACATTCCAATTATGTCGTTAGAAGTAATTCAACATTAAAACACTGCTTAGGTCTCCTAATCAAATACACCTAAAGTAAAATGATCTGAATGCTTAAAAGAAACTGTTTTGCTCTTTTTTTCATGATTAGCCATACCACATTGAACTTCTGTCTTTGATTCAATACAATGTAAAGATGCAATAGGTTGTTGGAATGTGCCAGACATAAGTGGTCTTTATTGGTAATGAAATCTATGTGGAAATGTTGAACCTGATTAGTCACTTATCCATGATCATAAAGAAAAAATATTGACTGGAAAATAATACACAGTAGGACATTAATCATGTATATTGCAAACTCATGGCAATTGGCACTATTTACGTGGCGTTCAATTACTGTACTTTGGGTAATCAACAGTGGGACATTATCATTGACAACGTTTTTGGCAAGTTAACACATTAAACATCAGTCTTCACACTAGTATTTGTGGTTGTTAAACCTTGCCTGTTTTTTTTTTTTACTTTATTATTTTTTAATAAGAAATGCAAAAAACAATCTTTTATGCACAGCAAAAATCTGCAGTGAATTATAGCACAAAAAAATAAAAAATATTCTCTTAATTGAAACCAACAAAGACCTCTCAACAAAAACATTTTACTTTAGTTGCATAACGATTCCAGTGTTGGTAAGCTTTGCAACACAAATAATCATCCAATGTGTTGTAACGCCAACCTTTCCGCCACCGGACCAGTTAAATGTAAGGTTGCAGTTTTGCAACATAATTTAAGTCTGTACAAATCCTCAAAGCAATATACTGTGAAGGAAGTACCTGTGCCCCAATTGATGGGCTCCATGTATATACCTTGTTTATCTATACTCCGTCTTCTAGCTAACATATATATATACACATATAGGCTTCCTTAAAGCTTACAGCACCTCATTTCCACCTGCTTTTTTCTTAATGCATGCATTGACACTTAATCCTTCCCTTTGCAAATGCTACATTGCCTTTAAACGCTCCAAAACACATCTACAGTCGTGGATTAAAGGATCAAGAATGTCAGGCTTTGCAATACACTGGCTCTTAAGAAGGGCTTTCATTATTACACACTGCTGCTGAGTCATTATATATTTTGTTACAAAAGGTAGTTCCTGAACTATTTAACTAAGCAGTTCTTCATGCCATGCAAAATTAATAGTTTATGGATGTCTTTGAGGCTTTTCCTTTTGCGTTCGCAGGCATTACCAACCTTAGTGCTTTTAAGAAAAAAAGTCTTTATTGCTTTTGCAACTAGTCACATGCTGGTCTCACGTGTCTGACAATAACCTGTTTCTCCAGTCTCTGAGTGAATTTCTGGGACAAATAGATGATTTTCTACTTTGCTTTCCTCCTGATTATTGTCCCGTTTAATGTCCTCTCCTGCCAGGTAAATGTCCTGAGTACAGTTTTGAGTGATGTTTTTCTGCAGGGAGACTGTATCAGTTTCTGCGGGTACACTGGTTCCTTCGTTCTGCTCCTCAATGCAGTTAGTTTTGATCTCCTCCTGAGTATCATGCTTTGAGCCACATACCTGCATGAAATCATCATCTTCTGTGTCTATTTCTGTAAAGCTGCTTCTCTTCTTTGAAGAAAGTGAAAAAAGTTTTGGATTTCGAGAAGGTGATATGGGAGGTCTTGCAAGTCCACCGGGTGATTCAGCTTTTGCCTGTGTGGGTCCCTCTGAGGAAGAATAGTCTTGCAAAAAAAGTGTGCTTAGCTGAAGATGAGTGTACAGTGGGTGTTCTATCGTGTTGGTCGGCAAGGTACTTGTAATACTTGCTGGATTTTGGAGAGCACTGCTTTTTGCTTGTTTTGAATTTAATCTCTGAGATCTTGATCTGAGAGGGTTACTTCCCTTCATGGAATCCTGATCACTTTCTACCTCATTATTGATCTGATCTTGCAGAAGTATTTTGGGGGTTCCAGAAGGTTCTGACAACTTATACTCAAATGTGACATCTTTTGGAGCAAAACCTGTATATTTTGAGCGTGGCAAGAATTGAGACACTTTGACTTCATGGCTGCCTTCTTCAGGCACAGTATATGAAGGGAACCTAATTTCTAGGTTACTTCCAGGAAATGGTGTAAGGGGGGATCGTTCAGCTTCTGTGAAGTCTGTTGCACAACTGGCAAAACTGTCAATGCTAGACACACTTCTCATATCTGTAATGATATCTTTTGGGGCAACTGATAGCTGGTTCCTCTTTGCTGACACATCCTCCATTTCTATTTCCTCCTCATATGCAGGAGGGATGACAGACTGCTCATGATATGAAGAATTAACACTAGGATGTGACTGTGCTTTTGTGATCTCATTGTACAGCTCCTCTAGCTTCTGGGCACTGAGATGCTGTGGGCTTGATGAAGAATTGTTTAATAGTTCCTGAGAGTCATGTTGACTGACCTCCTGATATTTATTGTCAAATGATTTATTTGAACTTGTCTCTGACATTGTCCTCCGTGCCCATTTCCATCGGCTTGGGGACAAATGATTATCATTACCTTTCTCTATTTTATTAGTTCCGTCTGCAGACTTATCTACAACAATATCGATCAATTCCATGCTGCGAGCAAATGCATCTTTGAGATTCATGGAAACAATACTTCCATTCCTTTTCGCTCTTTCAAGAGCTTCTCTCCTCTTAATTGCCTTTTCTTGCCGCTTTTGCTCTTTGTAAAACTCAGAAAAATTGTTTACTATGATTGGAATAGGCAGTGCAATCACTAAAACTCCAGCAATGCAGCAGAGGCCCCCAACTATTTTGCCAAGTAGTGTCTTGGGATAGATGTCTCCATAGCCCACTGTGGTCATTGTTATGGTAGCCCACCAAAATGATGCTGGTATACTTGTAAATTTTGTAGCATCTTCATCCTTCTCAGCAAAAAATACCAAACTAGAAAATATCATTATCCCCATGGCTAAAAATAATATCAGTAACCCCAATTCATTATAACTTCTCCTAAGCGTGAATCCCAGTGACTGAAGACCTGTTGAATGTCTGGCAAGTTTGAGAATACGCAATATCCTCATGATTCTGAATATCTGAACCACACGTCGGACATTCTGAAACTGAAGCACACTTTTGTTGGATTCTGTTAGGAAAATTGTTACATAATATGGCAAAATAGCCAACAAATCTATAATGTTTAGTGGCCCCTTAAAGAACTTCCATTTGTTTGGGGATGAAAGAAAGCGCAGGAGATATTCCATGGTAAACCAAGCTATGCATACAGCTTCAACATGTGCAAGCTGTGGATTGTCATTTAGTTGTCCAAACTCATCTGGTTCCTGCAAGTCAGGCAGAGTGTTCAATGATAATGCAATGGTTGAAAGCACGATGAACAGGATTGATATAATTGCCAAGATCTAGAAAAAGAACAAAAAGGAAAATATGTCAGCTGTTTGTCATATGTATTTTCAATGCATTATACGGTAGATTGAAGAGCCATTATACCTTTAATTTACAATATCATTTGAAGCTGTAAAATTAAATTGTCACTGCAGCTAATCTGAGACAGCTGAAGCCAAGGGAGTCCACACAGGTATAGGCTACAGCCTCTATGAGGTCTATGTGCAGACCCTGGCTCCCTGACCTGCAGATGTCCAGTATTGAGGGGAGATTATTTTAATATTCCTGTATTCTATGGATAAACGTGAAAGGGATAATGCACCTTTAGGTCACATAATTTTTTATCAATTATTTCTGAACCCCCCCCCCCCCCCCAAGATTTATAATTGTACACTTTGTACACCAGAATATGCATAAACAACTTTGATTTTTTAATGAAAAATAGATACATTTGAGGTTTTATTAATAAAATCACGTATATGCTCCTCTTCCACTGATTAAAAAGGTCAGTCCTGTAAATCTGTGAGATTGAAGACTTACATTTTCTAGATCTAACATTTGCTGCAGACAGATGATGGATATACATAAAGCAACCCTGGCAGGTTTAAAATACATTCAGATTAAAGGTCCCTGAAATGGAAGAACACTATACTCACTTCTACAGCTAAAACCTCCATAAACCTCTTTCACATCTGACGCTTCCAGGAGTATAGGATACCTTTGTCCTTCAACAAGTACCTTGGTTCTACCACTACTTCCCCCCCCTCCCCTTTCCCCTTACTGCAGAACTCAGTAGTGCTGTAGGGGTCTAAGAGTCGAAGGATGAAACCACAGCATGCAACCGGACACATTGGCATCTGACACTTTTAGAAGTGTAGAATACCAAAGCAGCTTATATAAGTGGAAGTGCTGGAATGGAAAGAAGACGGGTGGTAGCCACAGAATTCCAGAGCAGTGAGTATAAATGCCTTTCTGTTGCATGGACCTTTAATCTGGATTTATAATAAACTCGACAGGGTAGTTTTTAGACACAACTCTAGCTAAACTTTGTTAT
Source organism: Staurois parvus (assembly GCF_062004578.1). Taxonomy (NCBI): domain Eukaryota; kingdom Metazoa; phylum Chordata; class Amphibia; order Anura; family Ranidae; genus Staurois; species Staurois parvus. The sequence goes on from NW_028319098.1 coordinate 10,852,568, forward strand.
CTTATTTTGGATAGATTAGGAAACAGTTAGAGCTCCTGGTAGAATTTTTTTGCCATCTGTGTCCCTCTTGGCAAGATTTCCTTTCCCTTCATTTCAGGACAGGAAGTGGTAGGAAATGTCTCCAATGGGGCACAGACAAAATCCATTTTTAGGACAGGGAGGAAGGGATAGAACTTTGGACAATGTGTTGATTGCTGTCCGTGCCTTCTTGCCTGGGTGTCACAGGCACAATAGGAAAGGGGAACTCTCTCCAATTAAGTCACAGACAGGAATAACAATATAATGTAAATTTGAATTTCTCCCGCACTATCTAAAACTAAAAAAAATGTCTGGAAATGTTCAACAATAACCATAAAAAAAGAATAAAACATATTAACCATAATGTTCATATTTACATATTGTGGGATAGAAAGAACAAATATGTTGATAGGTACAAGGAAACGTAATGAATAAAGAGTCACTAAGGTCTTATTGTAATTAAAAACAAAACAAAAGAAAAAACAGTGCCTTTCTGAAAATAGCACATTTAGCATAGTAAAGTACGTTCCAATTTTCCATTAAATTCAGCACCAATAGACTCTATTACTACAGCATATAACAGATCAAACCCAACTGGTTTAAACCTGTACAGATCCAGCAAAAGTAGGGAGTCTGTAGAAACATAGCTTACATGTACAGAGATTAATTGCATTATTTACATGTATTATTGCAGCCTTGTGCCTGCTGGGGAAGCTTAAAACTCCGCAGCAGCAGAATGCTAAAATATAAATGGCAGATCAATAGCGTCTACCGGATTTGTAAAGTTTAATAACAGCAGCACATACAGAAATATGACTAAGCATTGTAATAATATAATTAAATGCAGCGGGTTTCTGGAGTTAGGTACACGATGTTAGGAAGAAATTAAAAAAAAAATACTACTGGAAATATAAAATAGATGAAGGTTAAAGAAGAGCTCTGTCATATTGACGCCTTACTTATAAAATATCCTATGCAACTAATCTTTGTTCTGTGTCTCTCATGCTTTAGGGCTCATTCAGATGAGTGATAAGTCCCATCCTCTCTGCAAAGCCGGTAGCAGAGGAGTGTGCATCCACCTCGGAGCTATGTGCAGGCAGCCAATAGAAGTGGATGCACATGCAATGGCTGCATGAACACAATCGCATGTCAAAATCTGACATAAGGGCAGGTGTGGGTGCATGGATCGGAATGCACAGTGTTTGCTTCTGGATCCGTGTAGCTGCTCCTGTTCGCATGTCAAATTTTGGCATACGGTTATGTATGTGAGGCTGCTACATGTGCATCTATTGGCTGCCTGCACGCAGCTTCAAGGTGGGTGCGCACACCAACGGCTCTGCACAGAGGATGGGACTATTCGCCTGCCTGATTGAGCTCTAATTTCTACTTGTAGACATAAGAGTGGGATCTCATTTTGTGAATAAGCTATTTATTTTCTAAGTAGTCTGCACTGAGACTGCTTTACTTAAGGATTTGAAAATGTTAATGCAAGAAAATGTTTGAAGAGCAACTTCAATTACCTATAGCACCCTCTAGTGTGCTAATAGTGTTAGTGTAACTGTGTGAATCTGTAATTAGGTCAAGCTACTGCAGGTCAGGCTGGGTCACTCAGCGAGTTGGGTCTCTATCGCCTCCACCTGGTTTTGGAGGACCATAGAAGCTTCCAGAAGCCAATGGGCGGAAGGGGTGGAGAACTAAATCTGTATGTTTATGGGAGTATAACCAATCCCAGGCTTGGAGGCCCTGCTAATGTGGTGAGGCTAACCCATAAATATGGGAGAGTCAGACTAGCAAGGAAGTCAGGTGGAAGATGGAGTGCCGAGGAGGCTGTCGGTGGCCTGGGAGGGGTCCGTTAGGTCCAGGAGGGCTTGGCGTCCAGGCTGGGCACAGGCTTGCTCAGAAAGATCCATTCAGCATCACAGTATGAACAGGATCATTGCCTGGCAGCAGTGGGAGCCAGGAGGACAGAGTGAGTACATCAGCACACCCAGGGATTCACAAGGGGAGAGACTGCCACTTGTAACAAGCTTTCAAAGGACAGCGTTGTGCTTAATCCTTTATCCTTGTCTTGGGAGATCTTCAGAGCAGCCAGGAGGGCTGGTAGTATCTGCAGGCTGTGGAACTGGGAGCAGTTCCACAGGGGAGAGGAGATACCTCTGCATGTAGATAGACTAAATCTGAATATTTATTTGCTTAGAGTTGTTTCAAATACTAATGGGCAGATTTTCTAAAACTGGTGCACACAGAATCTGATGCAACTGTACATAGTAACCAATCAGCTTCTAATTTCAGCTTCTTCAACTAAGCTTTGACAATAAAACCTGGAAGCTGACTGGTTACTATGCACAGCTGCACCAGATTCTGTGTGAACCAGATTTAGTAAATCTCCCCGTTAATATCTTAGCAGTTTTCATAGATGGGCTTTGCACTCCCTCCTCCTTTCAGATCAACCTCTACCAGTATCTAGCGGCTGGTTTGATAGGTAAAGGTGACTCTCGAGTCATAAGGGGAAGAAATGTGCCAGTTTTAGTATATTTCCCCCAAATGCTCCAGAAAACAAACTAATATTCAGGTAGGTTTTACATCGATTTTCTCTATGCTTTCCAAAGCTAAAAAAAAAAAAAGCCTTTGTAGGCTTCTACTTTAAAGGATAAGTTCAACTTTTGTAACTTATTACAAAAGGACCGGCACCTGCTCCCCCCCAATCCCATGTAGTTACAGCTATTGGGAAATATTCTCCCTCCACTAGCTGTCACTAGCTGTTTTTTTAAAAAAAAAGTGGCTGTGTGGGGCTCTGCCTGCCTGGGCGCATCACTTATTCACAGTATTCTGTGAATGAGAAAACTATAAGTTCCGACAGCCTTTGCGGCTGTCAGCTTGTAGTCCTAAATGAACTACCACGGCACTGTGGAGCGCTGTGGAGCATTGTGGTAGTTCACTGATTCTTCCTGTCAAAGTGTATCTGCTTGCCCGTATGAGGTAGGAACACACAGATACACTGACAGGTCTGCAGGAGTCCTGCATGGTACCAGCGATCTACTGATTGCTGGTACAATGCTTTCCAGGCTCCCAAAACAAAAGATACTAAATGCACATATTTTTTTTACCTGCAAAAAATGTGCATTTATTATTTTTTAATAAAAGTAAACTTATCTTTTAAAAATCGGCCCATACTATTTTTAGCTCACAGTGGTTCCTGTGATGACCAGTAGATGGCACTGGCCTATTTTACTTACAAAAGGCAAAAAGGTTGACATTGTTTCAAAAGTCAACAGAATCTCACGAATGTACTAATAACCAAAGGATAAAACAACAACCTTCAAGCCTTAATATATTTATCAGCATGCATTGATTTGACTTGCTATTATAGATTTGCCCAAGCATTTTAATAAAACAATCAATAAATAAAGCAAGCCTTCTGGACTGTATTCTGAATATTGATAAAAGAAGCAGCCTTGTAAATGGCAAACAGAAAACCCCAGGGCTTTGTTCTTCGAGCTGTGGATGTGATGAAAGTGTTCCCCTGGGCTGCACACCAAAAGGAACAGTCTCACCTGGCAGCTCGGCATATGCTTTGTTGTGTTTGCTTGTGCAAACTAACTTTACATATCCATTCTTACCTCCCCACCAATTTCCCAGTGAAATCATCTGTTTGCCTACTAATGCGTAAATAAAAAAAAAAGAATTCATCAATTGCTTCTGATGCCTGCAAAGGATGCAAAGGATAGGAATTCCCTCTGAATCAGAGTAAACTAATAAACGTATTTGCTATTTTAATAAATCAATGCAAAGAGCAGAGATGATGTACAACCAAACAATTCATTGAAATATAGTAGAATAAATGAAATATGACATCTAGATGCCATGGGATGTTGTACTTTTCACATCTCCATTGCATTCTGTTTTGTCTCTCTTATTAAATGACTAATTGTCGTCATACATGCTTTGATAAATTATCTATTTCTTTATCACTCCCGATAGGAATAATCGATCTGGAGGTGGGTGAATGTAGATGCAGAAAAAACCATCTGAATGAGCTCTTAGGGTATTTAGCACTTGAACTAAATAAAGAAGTATTTTAAGTTCCCCAAAACCTCTTTGGATATTTTAAGTAAATTGAGACCAATGTAAAAATCTGATTTTAACAAATCAACCAGTATATTCAGATAAAGAGCAATAATGCCTATTCAAATTAGCCATTAAATAACCTGTTCCAAGGACTATTTCTAAACTGTGCATCGGTATGTTATAAGAGAATTCCTGACAAGGTAAAGCCTACCATTTGCCTTTTATTAAGAGGCCATTGCCAGCCTCCTTTTGAAAATATTAGTATGCTGGCTGTGTCTGATTTCATTATTTCTGGAACAAACATGCAGAAAATGAAATTCTTAGAAATATCTTCCTTCCTTACTTGTTCCAGGTCAGTGAAAGGTTAAAGCCAGAGCATCAAAATGACAGCCATACATCCAGGACTAATAGAAGGCCAGCAATGGTAGCCTGAATAGTTTTCTCCTGACAGACTTCCTTTAACCTCCCTGGTGGTATTCCCGAGTGTAGCTCGGGGTAAAGTTACAGTACCACAAGTGGTAACCCCGAGCTACACTCGGGAATACTATGCGGCGCTGCTCCGCGATCCCTCGATCACTTACCTTGTCCTGCGCTCCCGCGATGTCCCTCCTGCAGTGTCCCCAGCAATGTAATCCAGCGGATGCCGGCATCTGTCATCTGGGTTCCGTCCCCTGCAAGCGTCGGGACGTACGGGGGACGGAACAGCGGGAAATTTGAAAATGACAAAAAGTGACATTCACTAAAATCACTAAAATTACATAGTAAAACATTACTGTATCAAACCATTTCACATATATTTTGTCCCTAGTGCTTTGTCCTGTGCCCTGCCTGCATTTTTACTGTTCTTTCTGCCTGGAAACTGAGAAACGTCCATGGCGTCCAAAAAGCGTCCCTTTAGATCAAAAGTTTTAGACCAGCTAGAGAACAGCGATAGTAAATCAGAACCACTTGCAGAATTGAGGGATAATGATTCGTGGGGGAAATTCGTCATCAGACACTGAAAATGATTTTGCGACTTTGCTCAGTGATGTGCGAACTTGACGCTATATTTCAGATTTCAGTGTTTTTGGTTTGATTATATTATTGAATTAAATTTATTATTATATTATTATTTTTTATGATTATTTATTAAATTATAATTTATGATTTCGTGTTTCGAGTTCTATCCTACCCGGGATGTTTACTAGACTCTTGTTCGGACAGATTTCAGTGAGTTATTCCTAAAAATTACAGGCCTTCAATAAAAAAAATACATATTTCCATGCAAAAAAATTTACCGCTTTGAGCACTGCAGACCGCTAGGGAGGTTAAATGATCTCCCAACAATATTACAAAAATTTACATTCAGATGCTAGATCAGGGGTCTCCAGCCTTTCTAAACAAACAGCCAATTTACCGTCCTTCAGGCTTTAGGAGGGCCAGACTGTGGCCAGTGGGAGTGGTGCCCCATCATTGGTGACAGTTGGAGGAAAAGTGTCCCGACGACAGCATCTGGCCCCTGGGCCACAGTTTGGTGACCGCTGGGCTAGATCAAATTATATTGTGTGCAATAGCTAGTTGTCTCTGCAAACTCACAGAAGCAATATAGTGTTTTAGGCATGTTTCTGATTTTGTGAAAGGACCAAACGTGTACATAGTAGTTGTAATTTTTCATCCAAAAGGCCGAAGCATTCAAAACAAAAACTAGACTCTGTTAAATAGCTGTAGTGCTTTTACGACTGAAATTTGTGATGTGTCTAATGTTGTCTTTTAAGACTACAGCTCCCGTTTGTACCAGCAGGATTATACAATATTTTGATGATTGACTTCATTTAAAATGAACGGCAACTAGCTATGGGTACATCACATGGTGTAATAATCCCAGTTCTATTTGTGAATTCAATAGCACAATAGAAATGCTATTGTTTCACTCGGCATGCTATAAGCCATTGTGCTTCAGTTCTACCCCTGTAGTGAATCATTACAATGTAAAGTGGTTCAAGAGAGAAAAAAGTACATAGGTTTAAATGTTGCCGATTTCCAGACAAACTGATTTATATTCATACAAGCTCTAAGTGAATTCTGATTAATATGTTTCCTCTGTGATAAGTGTATTCTTTATAACGGTAAATTCAAAGCCTGTTGCCACTTGGGCTTAGTCATTTTGTATTGCTGTGAAGCTTTTTTTTTCCTATTTCAACATCCTTTTAAATATTCTCTATGCAAACAAGATGTTTGAAGCTGTTCTTTGAAATGTTTTGTGTGAATTTTAACCAGATTCTATTCGGAGGGAGCAGCACTCATTTTATTACCAAGAGTAAGAGATTATTATTACTGATACAAAGAGCGAGGTTCTTACCGCATTCTGCATGAATCGTATATAATGCAAGAATTTCCTGCTTTTAAACTGAATGAATTCATAGAAAAAAATAACATAAAGAAAACTGCAACGACGAATGCCAAGCCTCAGACTTTCTATTGTTTCATTTCCATTGTCCAACTTCATATTGAGGGAGAATTGTTCACATTTTTGTGGTAACATTGGGACTAATGATTCCAGAAATGACTTATAACCATTATTGGGTGATACCAGACAATTCCTGGCTGAATATTTGTAAAGCAAGCAAGAGTGGACTGTTGCTCATTGTTAGGGTCTCTCAACTGGGGTTCTGTGGAACTCTAGGGTTTCACAAGAGGTCCAAAGGGATACCTCCACTGTTGCAGTGAGTACATTTCCACCCAACAGTGATTTAATTCTCCCCCTGCAGCTACTGCTTATTCACTACCACCAAGGGATAGTCAATAAGCCCAATGCTAGTCTAGGTTCCTGACGTCATACTGCAGGAAGCCGATGAGAAAAGCAGTTTGACTTTTGTATCAAACCTGCGTGGCTTGGGGTGCTAGAAAGACATTGGTCAGTGCTGATAGGGCAAGGCTACAGACCAGTGGCTGGTGAGGAGAGCGCATCATCCCCAGCCATGAATTTCCTGAGGTTGCTTGGCCCCCTGGAAGAGATCTACAACTTCATTGCCAGGCTCCGATGCCCAAGATAGAGCAGTTATGATGCACGGTTCCATGTGTGCCTGGGAGAGAGAACATCTTGACTAATCTGTCCTGTGCAATCCTATATACATATCAAGCAGTCTTTGCTACTTCTGAAGACCAATGCAAAATTTAAGGATTTCCCCTTAGCACCAATGCAATTTTTTTCCCCCTTATCACCAATGCAAAAGGTTGTACTAAACACCAATGCAAAAAAAAAAAAACTAATACATGTGCCGGGAATGTAACTATCACATTTGCTGGTACTCTCAACCAAACCGTCAGACCATCAAATGGCTGGTGTCATAACTGATCACATGTGCAGCATCATTTTATTTTTATTTTTATTTCAGGTACTTACAGTTGTGTCCAAAATTATTCAACCCCCACTGAAATTGAGTGTTTTGGCCAGTTTGACATTGCTTTTGATCATTCAGTCATCTTGCTTACATTTACATTAAAGAGGCACTTGTAGGTCAGACAAATATAACATAACAGTTATAATGAAATAACCACAAATGTCTTTTCTGTGCTCACAGCATTATCAGTTTTATTCAACCCCCAAGTGACATTCAATCTTAGTACTTAGTACAGCATCCTTTTACAGTTATAACAGCTTTTAAACGTGAAGCATAGCTTGACACAAGTGTCTTGCAGCGATCTACGGGTATCTTCGCCCATTCTTCATGGGCAAAGGCCTCCAGTTCAGTCACATTCTTAGGCTTGCGCACTGCAACTGCTTTCTTTAAGTCCCACCAGAGGTTCTCAATCGGATTTAAGTCTGGTGACTGCGATGGCCACTCCAAAATGTTCCAGCCTTTCCTCTGCAACCATGCTCTAGTGGACTTGGAGGTATGCTTGGGATCATTGTCCTGTTGAAAGGTCCAACGTCTCCCAAGCCTCAGGTGTGTGACGGACTGCATCACGTTTCCATCCAATATCTCCTGGTACTGAAGAGAATTCATGGTACCTTGCACACGCTGAAGCTTCCCTGTACCTGCAGAAGCAAAACAGCCCCAAAGCATGATTGACCCTCCACCATGCTTCACAGTAGGCAAGGTGTTCTTTTCATCATAGGCCTTGTTCTTCCTCCTCCAAACATAGCGTTGATCCATGGGCCCAAACAGTTCTAATTTTGTTTCATCAGTCCACAGAACACTATCCCACAACTTTTGTGGTTTGTCCACATGGCTTTTGGCATACTGCAGTCGACTCTTCTTATTCTTTGGAGACAGCAAGGGGGTACGCCTGGGAGTTCTGGCACGGAGGCCTTCATTACGCAGTGTGCGTCTTATTGTCTGGGCTGAAACTTCTGTACCCACATCTGACAAATCTTTTCTCAGTTCCTCAGCAGTCACACGGGGACTTCTCTCCACTCTACGCTTCAGGTAGCGCACAGCAGTCGAAGTCAGCATCTTCTTTCTGCCACGACCAGGTAGCGTTTCAACAGTGCCCTTTGCCTTGAATTTGCGAATGATGCTTCCTAAGGTGTCTCTTGGTATGTTTAACATCTTTGCAATCTTCTTATAGCCATTGCCCTTCCTGTGAAGAGAAATCACCTCTTCTCTTGTCTTCCTGGACCATTCTCTTGCCTTCACCATGTTTGTAACCACACCAGTAAATGTCTAGAAGGAGCTGAGTATCACAGTCATTTTAAAGCTGCCTAATTGGTGCTTATTATGCTTGATTGCTGCTCGGTGACATCCACAGGTGTTTTCAATACCTGATGGAAAGCACCTGTATGAACCTCTGTTCTTCAGAGTGGTAGTCTTTAAGGGGTTGAATAATTGTGGCAATGAAGAAACCACATAAGAACCATTTACTACTGTATTACATAAACAATTGATGTCATTTTAGTTGCATTTGGGTAGTTACAACGTCCTTGTAGGATTTGATTCTGAATACAATTCCAAATGTACACTATAGTCCCTAAACCCCTTTACAGCATTGGGGGTTGAATAATTTTGGACACAACTGTATATAGTGCTGTCAACGTACGCAGCACTTTACATATATATTATACATTTACATCAGTCTCTAACCCTCAAGGGGCGTACAATCTAAGGTATCACGGCAGTTAAAGATCAAAGAGAGACTAAGGTGGCAGCTTCCTCAGCTAAAAAAGATAGGAGGGTTTAGTTCTGCTTTAATGTGGAGTTATTCTTTTCTCAAAGATAGTCAAAGATCACAACAAAGACTCTAAAGTCAGGTTTCAGTTCATTTCTGAAAGCTTAGAAACCATCTGATTGTTCACAATACAGGGCTGGCAGGCTGACAAGGTTTTAATGCAACAGAAAGTGATAGGGAAATAGCTAAGATTTCAAAGCCTATGTTGTGACCTTTAAAAAATAATTTCTACCAAATGCTTATAGATACAGAGATAAATGAGAGCTTGTGTTAAAAAGCTTCTATTGTTTGTTCAGAATGCGTACATACTTAGTGTGCATGATCTTGACACAGGTTCAATTTAAGGTGCCCGTTAAACAAAGGGTAAAGCCATTCACATCTTACTGTTGTTATAACAAGTAGATCACATTTTCTTGAACATTTGATCACCTTGCAAAACAGCAACCACCAATTTCCACAGATGCCCAATACATTCTAGCCATTACCCTACAGCTATGCCTGACAAATATAAACCAGAATCTCCACAAACACAATAAATCCTCCAACATGTCAGACATTGTTTAAAAAATAACTAGGATTATTAATACATGTCATACATTTCAAGACTGAATCTTTAGGATCTTTAATCACATCTTCATGAAAATGTCCTAAAAGTCAAGTTATCCTTTGTTTCATATATAGTATTTACCTTCATTGTAATGATGAGTTAATTCACATGACTAACTATATGTGTGTGCATGCACATATGTGTACAATGTGTGTATATATATATATATATATATATATATACACAAAATTTCCAAAACTGATTTCAAATTTTATGCATGTAGATATGCTTAAAAGTTTAATCCAATTCATGTAACTAATTCTACTGACAAGCACTCTCTTAAAGAAAAACTTTACTTTCAGGACATTTTTATTAAAGCCCAACTTCAAGCTCTATGCCCCCCACCATCACCACCACCACCACCAAATTGATCCCTCTCTCCCACCTGTGGCCCTCACTTGCAATTTATTTTTATAATACTTCCCTCTTCTTATGTCTTTGGGCCACGCCTTACATTACAGGGTTCTCTTCCTCTTTGGGCCACGCCTTACATTACAGGGTTCTCTTCCTCTTTGGGCCACGCCTTACATTACAGGGTTCTCTTCCTCTTTGGGCCATGCCTTACATTACAGGGTTCTCTTCCTCTTTGGGCCACACCTTACATTACAGGGTTCTCTTCCTCTTTGGGCCACACCTTACATTACAGGGTTCTCTTCCTCTCCTTCAAGCTGGGCGTTCCTTATGGGTGAGAAAGCATGCACCCGTACACTGTGAACGAGGAGTGCCATGAATGAGGACTCCCTCAGGAGGTGGGGCCCTGAACTCACACTATATGTTCAAATCCCTAGGTTTAGTAAACATTGTCATCATTCGATTTGGAAAACTGAGAACATGAATAAATGTAATTAAAGTGTTACTAAATCCATTCACTATATCTGGTCTCTCACAGTACACAGAACATGGAAATGATATTATTTTAGTAAGTATAAACTGCTAAATACCTTTCCTAATCAGCAGTATATAGCAGTCTTGTGACTTCTATCAGTGTCTGACAGAGCACTGGTTAAAGCTTGTAGGAGGGGTTTTCATTCTGCTCTGACTGTCCTATGAGTCTGCGTAACCCCTGACCCTCTGTCTGGACGGTGCTAATTTGCCCTGTGGTGATCAAATGCACTCTCCCAAGAAAAAAAAAAACCCTCTAGCAATACACACCAAACTGAGCATGTGCAGCTTGCCCCCAAGGCTCTGTTCTATCAGCAGATGGATTGGGGACAGTAGAAGAAGGGGAGGATCAGAGAAGACAGGATCAAATGTCCTTTTTTCACAATGTGGAGGATTAACCACATAGGTTCCACAGTCAGTATAACAAGCATGCTTTACTGCATATACAGACTGATTTTACTGTTGTGGATTTAGTAACACTTTATAGAGAGTTGTTTAACCTAACGAATAATGTTTTTGTGTTTATCCAGTGCTGAAAGTTACACAGTCATGCCAAAAAGCACACCCGGGTTGAGGACCCGACTTTTCTTGACTGCGGTTAGGCAGCCCAGCTTGGAAACTTCATTAAACTTTCTCCTCTCATGAGCTTCATCCTTGCCAGTACATGTGCATGCTATACAGATGCTTGACCGCTAGTGCTGCCCCACCCTCATCATGTATGGGCTGCACTGTACAGGGGATGACAAGAGCCTGTACCAAATCAAATTCTAATACAGTAGCTGCATTTAAAAAACATTTAATGACTTTTACTACATCTACTAATGAAATAATAAAATAATTAGTATTTTTCCTGTCTGGGATTGAGCTTTACTAAAGACATTCACATCTAGACATATTTGTCCATCTAGATTCTTTACAGTTCTCTCTCTTATTTTCTTATGTAGTGCACCCCTGCAGAAGCCACTCTTTGGTAATCCCTCGGGAGTTATTCTTCTTTCACTGAACTGAGTGGTGTAATACCTTGACCACTCTGACACACCCTTTTCACAAAGAAACCACACTAGTTTAACTAGTTCCCGGGACTCTCTTTGATCCAGGTGGGGGTCATATGATGTTGGATGTCCCTTGGAGACAGCCGATGATAGATCTGTGTACCGCCACATTGCCAGTACCATGTGACCACTGTGACCAATCACAGAAGGTCACATGGCAATCATAAACAATGGATGGCTTCCTTTCATGCCACCCATTGTATACAACGGTGTCACTTGCTGCGATTGGTCATAGTAATCACATTACAGACTGGGCCAATCACAGCCTGTGTCCTGTGATTAGCTGTGGCCAATCACAGCTAATCACAACAAAGATCCTGAATGAATTGATTTCATTCAGTTAAATTCTTGTTTATAGCAATGACATTCTTTGTTATAAGCAATCATAATATTGAAAAAAAAATAACTTCTCCAGAGTACCACAATGTTACTATTAGAGATGAGCGAAGAAATGAAAAATTCGATTCGACTGATTCGGCGAATTCGTGGACAATATTCGATTCGAGTCGAATAAATTCGCTGTGAATTTAACTTAAAAAAGGGTGTTTCTAGGCTTCAGAGAGACTTAATATTAGTGCAGAACACTGTACCTTTAATTTAAATGCCCTTGGAGTCTGCTGGGGAAGAGAAATAATACTGTCTGTCAGTATGACATGCAGATGAGTGCCGTCGATCTTAGAATCACTGCACACTTCACTCCTTTGGCCAGTCACGGGGCCAAAACCAGTGTTTGGAGCCACAGTGTGGCGGTGGAGGCAGCAGCAATGGGAGGCCATACAGCAACCTATGACAAAATGGAAACCAGCAGGAGCGTGAGGAGACCTGAAAGTGGCACATGGCAGAGTGGGAGCAATGGGAGGCGGTACAGGGACCCAGGTCACACTATGGGCCCAGCAGCAGCGTGACCAGGCGGTACGGGGGCCCATGGCCGATATGGGGCTTGGTGGCACCTATGGAAGGCCTGTAATCTGCCAGCAACCTATGACAAAATGGACAACCGCAGGAGTGTGAGGAGATTTCAAAGTGGCACATGGCAGAGTGGAAGCAATGGAAGGCCGTACAGGGACCCAGGTCACACTGTGGGACCAGCATCAGCGTGAACAGGCGGTACGGGGGCCCATGGCCGATTTGACCTCATTCATCCCATAGTCCTGCCGACTCACGAATAGCGTGGCCTCCTCAAAGGGCCTGAGCAAGCGCAGGTGTCACACATGAGCTGCCAATGGCTGACATCTAAGTTACACAGGGAGTACCTTTATCCGCTTTTAACATCAGGAAATCTGTGATGGCCTTTAGCTGTTCGTAAAGGCGGTCTAACATATGTAGGGTTGAATTCCACCTTGTTGCAACGTCACAGCATGAGGAGTCGGTACGGGGGCCCATGGCAGATTACATGTCTGGCAGCAGCTATGTGAGGCCCGTAATCTGCCTGCACCCTATGTCAAAAAATTTAACACACCAGCAGTGTGAAGAGACCTGAAAGTGGCACATGGCAGCAGAGTGTGGCGATGGAGACAGCAGCAATGGGAGGCCGTACAGGGACCCATGAGAGACTCTGGACTTGGCAGCAGCATGAGGAGGCGGTATATAGGGGCCCATGGCAGATTAGGGGCCTGGCAGCAGCTATGTGAGGCCCGTAATCTGCCTGCACCCTATGTCAAAAAATTTAACACACCAGCAGTGTGAAGAGACCTGAAAGTGGCACATGGCAGCAGAGTGTGGCGATGGAGACAGCAGCAATGGGAGGCCATACAGGGACCCATGACAGACTCTGGACTTGGCAGCAGCATGAGGAGGCGGTATATAGGGGCCCATGGCAGATTAGGGGCCTGGCAGCAGCTATGTGAGGCCCGTAATCTGCCTGCACCCTATGTCAAAAAATTTAACACACCAGCAGTGTGAAGAGACCTGAAAGTGGCACATGGCAGCAGAGTGTGGCGATGGAGACAGCAGCAATGGGAGGCCGTACAGGGACCCATGAGAGACTCTAGACTTGGCAGCAGCATGAGGAGGCGGTATATAGGGGCCCATGGCAGATTAGGGGCCTGGCAGCAGCTATGTGAGGCCCGTAATCTGCCTGCACCCTATGTCAAAAAATTTAACACACCAGCAGTGTGAAGAGACCTGAAAGTGGCACATGGCAGCAGAGTGTGGCGATGGAGACAGCAGCAATGGGAGGCCGTACAGGGACCCATGAGAGACTCTGGACTTGGCAGCAGCATGAGGAGGCGGTATATAGGGGCCCATGGCAGATTAGGGGCCTGGCAGCAGCTATGTGAGGCCCGTAATCTGCCTGCACCCTATGTCAAAAAATTTAACACACCAGCAGTGTGAAGAGACCTGAAAGTGGCACATGGCAGCAGAGTGTGGCGATGGAGACAGCAGCAATGGGAGGCCATACAGGGACCCATGACAGACTCTGGACTTGGCAGCAGCATGAGGAGGCGGTATATAGGGGCCCATGGCAGATTAGGGGCCTGGCAGCAGCTATGTGAGGCCCGTAATCTGCCTGCACCCTATGTCAAAAAATGTAACACACCAGCAGTGTGTGAGGAGACCTGAAAGTGGCACATGGCAGAGTGTGGCGATGGAGACAGCAGCAATGGGAGGCCGTACAGGGACCCATGAGAGACTCTGGACCTGGCAGCAGCATGAGGAAGCGGTATATAGGGGCCTATGGCAGATTAGGGGCCTGGCAGCAGCTATAGGAGGCCCATAATCTGCCAGCACCCTATGTCAAAAAATTCTACACACCAGCAGTGTGTGAGGAGACCTGAAAGTGGCACATGGCAGAGTGTGGCGATGGAGACAGCAGCAATGGGAGGCCGTACAGGGACCCATGAGAGACTCTGAACCTGGCAGCAGCATGAGGAGGCGGTATATAGGGGCCTATGGCAGATTAGGGGCCTGGCAGCAGCTATAGGAGGCCCATAATCTGCCAGCACCCTATGTCAAAAAATTCTACACACCAGCAGTGTGAGGAGACCTGAAAGTGGCACATGGCAGCAGAGTGTGGCGATGGAGACAGCAGCAATGGGAGGCCGTACAGGGACCCATGACAGACTCTAGACTTGGCAGCAGCATGAGGAGGCGGTATATAGGGGCCCATGGCAGATTAGGGGCCTGGCAGCAGCTATGTGAGGCCCGTAATCTGCCTGCACCCTATGTCAAAAAATTCTACACACCAGCAGTGTGAGGAGACCTGAAAGTGGCACATGGCAGCAGAGTGTGGCGATGGAGACAGCAGCAATGGGAGGCCGTACAGGGACCCATGACAGACTCTAGACTTGGCAGCAGCATGAGGAGGCGGTATATAGGGGCCCATGGCAGATTAGGGGCCTGGCAGCAGCTATGTGAGGCCCGTAATCTGCCTGCACCCTATGTCAAAAAATTTAACACACCAGCAGTGTGAAGAGACCTGAAAGTGGCACATGGCAGCAGAGTGTGGCGATGGAGACAGCAGCAATGGGAGGCCATACAGGGACCCATGACAGACTCTGGACTTGGCAGCAGCATGAGGAGGCGGTATATAGGGGCCCATGGCAGATTAGGGGCCTGGCAGCAGCTATGTGAGGCCCGTAATCTGCCTGCACCCTATGTCAAAAAATGTAACACACCAGCAGTGTGTGAGGAGACCTGAAAGTGGCACATGGCAGAGTGTGGCGATGGAGACAGCAGCAATGGGAGGCCGTACAGGGACCCATGAGAGACTCTGGACCTGGCAGCAGCATGAGGAAGCGGTATATAGGGGCCTATGGCAGATTAGGGGCCTGGCAGCAGCTATAGGAGGCCCATAATCTGCCAGCACCCTATGTCAAAAAATTCTACACACCAGCAGTGTGTGAGGAGACCTGAAAGTGGCACATGGCAGAGTGTGGCGATGGAGACAGCAGCAATGGGAGGCCGTACAGGGACCCATGAGAGACTCTGGACCTGGCAGCAGCATGAGGAGGCGGTATATAGGGGCCTATGGCAGATTAGGGGCCTGGCAGCAGCTATAGGAGGCCCATAATCTGCCAGCACCCTATGTCAAAAAATTCTACACACCAGCAGTGTGAGGAGACCTGAAAGTGGCACATGGCAGCAGAGTGTGGCGATGGAGACAGCAGCAATGGGAGGCCGTACAGGGACCCATGACAGACTCTAGACTTGGCAGCAGCATGAGGAGGCGGTATATAGGGGCCCATGGCAGATTAGGGGCCTGGCAGCAGCTATGTGAGGCCCGTAATCTGCCTGCACCCTATGTCAAAAAATTCTACACACCAGCAGTGTGAGGAGACCTGAAAGTGGCACATGGCAGCAGAGTGTGGCGATGGAGACAGCAGCAATGGGAGGCCGTACAGGGACCCATGACAGACTCTAGACTTGGCAGCAGCATGAGGAGGCGGTATATAGGGGCCCATGGCAGATTAGGGGCCTGGCAGCAGCTATGTGAGGCCCGTAATCTGCCTGCACCCTATGTCAAAAAATTTAACACACCAGCAGTGTGAAGAGACCTGAAAGTGGCACATGGCAGCAGAGTGTGGCGATGGAGACAGCAGCAATGGGAGGCCATACAGGGACCCATGACAGACTCTGGACTTGGCAGCAGCATGAGGAGGCGGTATATAGGGGCCCATGGCAGATTAGGGGCCTGGCAGCAGCTATGTGAGGCCCGTAATCTGCCTGCACCCTATGTCAAAAAATGTAACACACCAGCAGTGTGTGAGGAGACCTGAAAGTGGCACATGGCAGAGTGTGGCGATGGAGACAGCAGCAATGGGAGGCCGTACAGGGACCCATGAGAGACTCTGGACCTGGCAGCAGCATGAGGAAGCGGTATATAGGGGCCTATGGCAGATTAGGGGCCTGGCAGCAGCTATAGGAGGCCCATAATCTGCCAGCACCCTATGTCAAAAAATTCTACACACCAGCAGTGTGTGAGGAGACCTGAAAGTGGCACATGGCAGAGTGTGGCGATGGAGACAGCAGCAATGGGAGGCCGTACAGGGACCCATGAGAGACTCTGGACCTGGCAGCAGCATGAGGAGGCGGTATATAGGGGCCTATGGCAGATTAGGGGCCTGGCAGCAGCTATAGGAGGCCCATAATCTGCCAGCACCCTATGTCAAAAAATTCTACACACCAGCAGTGTGAGGAGACCTGAAAGTGGCACATGGCAGCAGAGTGTGGCGATGGAGACAGCAGCAATGGGAGGCCGTACAGGGACCCATGACAGACTCTAGACTTGGCAGCAGCATGAGGAGGCGGTATATAGGGGCCCATGGCAGATTAGGGGCCTGGCAGCAGCTATGTGAGGCCCGTAATCTGCCTGCACCCTATGTCAAAAAATTCTACACACC
Organism: Staurois parvus; assembly: GCF_062004578.1. Taxonomy (NCBI): domain Eukaryota; kingdom Metazoa; phylum Chordata; class Amphibia; order Anura; family Ranidae; genus Staurois; species Staurois parvus. Next base: position 10,869,685 of record NW_028319098.1, read on the forward strand.
AGCAGTGTGAGGAGACCTGAAAGTGGCACATGGCAGCAGAGTGTGGCGATGGAGACAGCAGCAATGGGAGGCCGTACAGGGACCCATGACAGACTCTAGACTTGGCAGCAGCATGAGGAGGCGGTATATAGGGGCCCATGGCAGATTAGGGGCCTGGCAGCAGCTATGTGAGGCCCGTAATCTGCCTGCACCCTATGTCAAAAAATTTAACACACCAGCAGTGTGAAGAGACCTGAAAGTGGCACATGGCAGCAGAGTGTGGCGATGGAGACAGCAGCAATGGGAGGCCATACAGGGACCCATGACAGACTCTGGACTTGGCAGCAGCATGAGGAGGCGGTATATAGGGGCCTATGGCAGATTAGGGGCCTGGCAGCAGCTATAGGAGGCCCATAATCTGCCAGCACCCTATGTCAAAAAATTCTACACACCAGCAGTGTGTGAGGAGACCTGAAAGTGGCACATGGCAGAGTGTGGCGATGGAGACAGCAGCAATGGGAGGCCGTACAGGGACCCATGAGAGACTCTGGACCTGGCAGCAGCATGAGGAGGCGGTATATAGGGGCCTATGGCAGATTAGGGGCCTGGCAGCAGCTATAGGAGGCCCATAATCTGCCAGCACCCTATGTCAAAAAATTCTACACACCAGCAGTGTGAGGAGACCTGAAAGTGGCACATGGCAGCAGAGTGTGGCGATGGAGACAGCAGCAATGGGAGGCCGTACAGGGACCCATGACAGACTCTAGACTTGGCAGCAGCATGAGGAGGCGGTATATAGGGGCCCATGGCAGATTAGGGGCCTGGCAGCAGCTATGTGAGGCCCGTAATCTGCCTGCACCCTATGTCAAAAAATTTAACACACCAGCAGTGTGAAGAGACCTGAAAGTGGCACATGGCAGCAGAGTGTGGCGATGGAGACAGCAGCAATGGGAGGCCATACAGGGACCCATGACAGACTCTGGACTTGGCAGCAGCATGAGGAGGCGGTATATAGGGGCCCATGGCAGATTAGGGGCCTGGCAGCAGCTATGTGAGGCCCGTAATCTGCCTGCACCCTATGTCAAAAAATTTAACACACCAGCAGTGTGAAGAGACCTGAAAGTGGCACATGGCAGCAGAGTGTGGCGATGGAGACAGCAGCAATGGGAGGCCGTACAGGGACCCATGAGAGACTCTGGACTTGGCAGCAGCATGAGGAGGCGGTATATAGGGGCCCATGGCAGATTAGGGGCCTGGCAGCAGCTATGTGAGGCCCGTAATCTGCCTGCACCCTATGTCAAAAAATTTAACACACCAGCAGTGTGAAGAGACCTGAAAGTGGCACATGGCAGCAGAGTGTGGCGATGGAGACAGCAGCAATGGGAGGCCATACAGGGACCCATGACAGACTCTGGACTTGGCAGCAGCATGAGGAGGCGGTATATAGGGGCCCATGGCAGATTAGGGGCCTGGCAGCAGCTATGTGAGGCCCGTAATCTGCCTGCACCCTATGTCAAAAAATGTAACACACCAGCAGTGTGTGAGGAGACCTGAAAGTGGCACATGGCAGAGTGTGGCGATGGAGACAGCAGCAATGGGAGGCCGTACAGGGACCCATGAGAGACTCTGGACCTGGCAGCAGCATGAGGAAGCGGTATATAGGGGCCTATGGCAGATTAGGGGCCTGGCAGCAGCTATAGGAGGCCCATAATCTGCCAGCACCCTATGTCAAAAAATTCTACACACCAGCAGTGTGTGAGGAGACCTGAAAGTGGCACATGGCAGAGTGTGGCGATGGAGACAGCAGCAATGGGAGGCCGTACAGGGACCCATGAGAGACTCTGGACCTGGCAGCAGCATGAGGAGGCGGTATATAGGGGCCTATGGCAGATTAGGGGCCTGGCAGCAGCTATAGGAGGCCCATAATCTGCCAGCACCCTATGTCAAAAAATGTAACACACCAGCAGTGTGTGAGGAGACCTGAAAGTGGCACATGGCAGAGTGTGGCGATGGAGACAGCAGCAATGGGAGGCCGTACAGGGACCCATGAGAGACTCTGGACCTGGCAGCAGCATGAGGAAGCGGTATATAGGGGCCTATGGCAGATTAGGGGCCTGGCAGCAGCTATAGGAGGCCCATAATCTGCCAGCACCCTATGTCAAAAAATTCTACACACCAGCAGTGTGTGAGGAGACCTGAAAGTGGCACATGGCAGAGTGTGGCGATGGAGACAGCAGCAATGGGAGGCCGTACAGGGACCCATGAGAGACTCTGGACCTGGCAGCAGCATGAGGAGGCGGTATATAGGGGCCTATGGCAGATTAGGGGCCTGGCAGCAGCTATAGGAGGCCCATAATCTGCCAGCACCCTATGTCAAAAAATTCTACACACCAGCAGTGTGAGGAGACCTGAAAGTGGCACATGGCAGCAGAGTGTGGCGATGGAGACAGCAGCAATGGGAGGCCGTACAGGGACCCATGACAGACTCTAGACTTGGCAGCAGCATGAGGAGGCGGTATATAGGGGCCCATGGCAGATTAGGGGCCTGGCAGCAGCTATGTGAGGCCCGTAATCTGCCTGCACCCTATGTCAAAAAATTTAACACACCAGCAGTGTGAAGAGACCTGAAAGTGGCACATGGCAGCAGAGTGTGGCGATGGAGACAGCAGCAATGGGAGGCCATACAGGGACCCATGACAGACTCTGGACTTGGCAGCAGCATGAGGAGGCGGTATATAGGGGCCCATGGCAGATTAGGGGCCTGGCAGCAGCTATGTGAGGCCCGTAATCTGCCTGCACCCTATGTCAAAAAATTTAACACACCAGCAGTGTGAAGAGACCTGAAAGTGGCACATGGCAGCAGAGTGTGGCGATGGAGACAGCAGCAATGGGAGGCCGTACAGGGACCCATGAGAGACTCTGGACTTGGCAGCAGCATGAGGAGGCGGTATATAGGGGCCCATGGCAGATTAGGGGCCTGGCAGCAGCTATGTGAGGCCCGTAATCTGCCTGCACCCTATGTCAAAAAATTTAACACACCAGCAGTGTGAAGAGACCTGAAAGTGGCACATGGCAGCAGAGTGTGGCGATGGAGACAGCAGCAATGGGAGGCCGTACAGGGACCCATGACAGACTCTAGACTTGGCAGCAGCATGAGGAGGCGGTATATAGGGGCCCATGGCAGATTAGGGGCCTGGCAGCAGCTATGTGAGGCCCGTAATCTGCCTGCACCCTATGTCAAAAAATTTAACACACCAGCAGTGTGAAGAGACCTGAAAGTGGCACATGGCAGCAGAGTGTGGCGATGGAGACAGCAGCAATGGGAGGCCATACAGGGACCCATGACAGACTCTGGACTTGGCAGCAGCATGAGGAGGCGGTATATAGGGGCCCATGGCAGATTAGGGGCCTGGCAGCAGCTATGTGAGGCCCATAATCTGCCAGCACCCTATGTCAAAAAATTCTACACACCAGCAGTGTGTGAGGAGACCTGAAAGTGGCACATGGCAGAGTGTGGCGATGGAGACAGCAGCAATGGGAGGCCGTACAGGGACCCATGAGAGACTCTGGACCTGGCAGCAGCATGAGGAGGCGGTATATAGGGGCCTATGGCAGATTAGGGGCCTGGCAGCAGCTATAGGAGGCCCATAATCTGCCAGCACCCTATGTCAAAAAATTCTACACACCAGCAGTGTGAGGAGACCTGAAAGTGGCACATGGCAGCAGAGTGTGGCGATGGAGACAGCAGCAATGGGAGGCCGTACAGGGACCCATGACAGACTCTAGACTTGGCAGCAGCATGAGGAGGCGGTATATAGGGGCCCATGGCAGATTAGGGGCCTGGCAGCAGCTATGTGAGGCCCGTAATCTGCCTGCACCCTATGTCAAAAAATTTAACACACCAGCAGTGTGAAGAGACCTGAAAGTGGCACATGGCAGCAGAGTGTGGCGATGGAGACAGCAGCAATGGGAGGCCATACAGGGACCCATGACAGACTCTGGACTTGGCAGCAGCATGAGGAGGCGGTATATAGGGGCCTATGGCAGATTAGGGGCCTGGCAGCAGCTATAGGAGGCCCGTAATCTGCCAGCACCCTATGTCAAAAAATTAAACACACCAGCAGTGTGAGGAGACCTGAAAGTGGCACATGTTTGAGGCATGATTCATGGCGGATTTAGTCAGTTGTGTCAGGAACTGGTGGTTTGAAATCCAGACTAATCCACGCCTGATTCATTTTCACAAACGTGAGTCTCTCCACACTTTGGGTGGACAGTCGTGTCCTCCGCGGAGTTACAATACCTCCTGCCGCACTAAACACGCGCTCCGATGCCACGCTACTGGCCGGGCATGACAGCCTTTCAAGGGCAAATTCAGCTAGTTGGGGCCAAAGGTCAAGTTTCGTTGCCCAGTAGTCAAGGGGATTGTCTACCTCGGTTGGCAGGGTGCTGTCCAAGTAGGCCCAAGCCTGTTGTTTGAGCTCCTGCTCCAGGTCCACCTGATGCTGCTGCTGCTGCTGCGGCTGGTTAGTAGTTTCCTCACTGCGCTGGTGAAGAAAGCTACTCATCATCGACTGCAGACTGAGGCAGCCGCTGCTGGTGGAGCTGCCACTGCTCCTACCACCCCACCCCTCCCCTGCTGCCATGCCAGCGGAACGCGAGCGCACAGGGCCCACAGTGTCTGAGGATGGACGTTGGCGCACAAAGGCAGAGACCAACTGACTACATAGGTGGTTTTTATAGTACGTAATTTTGGCCTCCCTCTCAGCAGGTGTGAAAAAGGCCACCATTTTGGACCGGTAGCGAGGGTCCAACAAGGTGGACAGCCAAAAGTCATCCCTCTGTCTGATGGTTATTATTCGGCTGTCGCTACGCAAGCAACCGAGCATGCTATGGGCCATTTGTGCCAAGGAATGCGAGGGACTCCCTGCCTCCATCTCCACAGCATACTGCCACGGTGCGTCTGGGTCCTCTGTCTCCTCCTCCTCCTCTACCAGATGCTCCTGCTCCTCCACTCCTGTCCGCTGAGTGGAAAAACCACCCATTTCACTCAATAATTCCTGAGCACAAATGTCCTCCTCTACCTCCTCCTCTTCTTCCTGTCCTGCCCCCACAGGGGTCATGTGGCGTTGAGATCTGTGCGCCACGTCTACCGCACCCTGACCAGCCATTGTTAACAGCATTTGTTCCAGGACGTGCAACAGAGGAATGACGTCGTTCATCCCATAGTCCTGCCGACTCACGAATAGCGTGGCCTCCTCAAAGGGCCTGAGCAAGCGGCAGGTGTCACGCATGAGCTGCCAATGGCTGACATCTAAGTTACACAGGGGAGTACCTTTATCCGCTTGTAACATCAGGAAATCGGTGATGGCCTTTCGCTGCTCGTAAAGGCGGTCTAACATGTGTAGGGTTGAATTCCACCTTGTTGCAACGTCGCAGATCAGGCGATGCTGTGGAATTCCGTTCTGCCGCTGCAGCTCAATGAGGGTGTTCTTTGCGGTGTAGGAATGGCTGAAATGCATGCACAGTTTACGTGACATTTTAAGGATGTCTTGCAGTGGGATGGTGGATTTTAGGAACCGCTTGACAACCAGATTGAACACGTGAGCCATGCATGGCGCATGGCACAACCTTCCTTGACGCAGAGCAGACACCATGTTCTTTCCGTTGTCAGTCAACATGGTTCCGATTTTTAGTTTGCGCGGAGACAGCCATCTGTCGATTTCTCTGTTCATTACACTCAGCAGTTCCTCCCCTGTGTGACTACGTTCGCCAAGGCATACCAGGTGCAGCACAGCGTGACACCGTTGCGCCCTGCACATGTGATATGCCGGTCGGGTAATGGGACTTGGCACGGGGGTGGCGGCTGAGGACACGGCGGAAAAAGAGGTGGTAGAGGCGGACATGCTTGCTGGACCAAGGACGTGCAAACGTGGAGGCAAAAGCGTCGTGACCTGTCCAAGTTGCTGGTGCGGCTGTGCCGGCACCACGTTCACCCAGTGGGCCGTAAATGACATGTACTGTCCCTGACCGTAGTTACAGCTCCACACGTCGGCGCTGCCGTGCACTTTGGCAGAGACCGACATGCTCAAAGACTGGCCCACCATCTCTTCTACATGTGAATGCAGGGCTGGCACTGCCTTTTGGGCAAAGAAATGACGGCTTGGCACTCTCCACCGCGGCGCGGCACAAGCCATCATTTCTCGGAAAGGTGCTGAGTCCACCAGTTGGAAAGGGAGGGACTGCAGCACCAGCAACTTGGACAGGAGGACGTTCAGCTTTTGCACCGTCGGGTGCGTGCTCGCAAACTGTTGTCTCTTGGATACGGATTCCAAGAAAGACTGTTGACGGAATCCGAGAAGAGGAGTAGCAGGAGAAGGAGCATCTGAACGAGCGGAAGATGCCAATGAGCGACAACTCCCCTCAGCAGAGGTGTTGGAGCCTTGACTGGCTGATAGAGGGCGATTGACGACGTCGGGTGACGGAGCAAGTAACGGAGCGGGTGATGGAGCGGGGGCTGGGGCAGGCAGAACCGCCGTATGTTTATCACGGTTTTCCCAGGCCACCGAATGGTGACGCTGCATATGCTGACGCAACGCTGTAGTCCCAACATGGGCCCCCTGGCCACGCTTGCATTTCTGGCCACATAGTCGACATACGGCTACGTTTACTTCCTCGGGCGGCTTGAGGAAAAATTGCCACACCACCGAGTAGGAAACTTTGCCCCCGCTACTCTTCACTGGCTGACTGCTACTTCCTCCGTGCGCAACGGCACCACTACTGGCCGTGGTGGTAGGCTGCAGTGGAGCTGGTGCTCTACTCCGTGGACATTTGGCTCCACTGACACTGATGCGACCCTGCTGCTGTCTCCTGGGCAACCCACCGACTGTTTTGCTCGCTGCCAAGCTGCCACCCTCTTCTCCTGATGATGCGGAAGAAATTGCCTGATGACGACGAGGCTGCCAAGTGCGATCAACCTCCTCATCATCAAGTAGGGTCTCCGCCTCACTACTAGCCCCCTCGGCTGCGTCTGGGTCAGGAGACAGACCTGTCTCTAGACCGGCTACCGAGCCACTCTCCTCGCCAGTACTTGTTCGCTTGGCTGCTGAAAAGGCCGATGTCTCCCCCCGTTCCTGACCGCCCTCTGTTAGCTCTTCCTCACTGTACAGTGGGGCTGAGCCCACAGCATGCGATACTTCGCTTGGTGAGGGAACAGCAAAGGACAGGGGCAGGTAGAGGACACGTGATTTCAGTGGGCTTGGTCCCGGGCCATGCCAACTAACGGTTGTGTCTGACGTACCCACCGACCGTTGGCTGTAGGTGTCAGAGGTGACCTGGGAAGAGGAAGACGACCGAGCCAACCAATCAATGACGGCAGGGTTGTCGGTGGAGACACGACCGCTGGATGACACCGGGAGCACTGGCCTCTGGCTGCGAATACTGCTGCCTCGACCCCTTCCTCTGCTGCCACGTCTGCTCGCTCCTAAAACATTGCCTCCTCTGCCACTCCTCTGCATGTTGTCTGACATACTATTTAATTCAACGATTAGGTGTCCCTGAGTAACAATTCTCTGGCACTCAGTAACAATTCTGTCTGTCCCTGAGTATGAATTCTGTGGCCCTGAGTAACAATTCTGTGTCTGTGCGAGTAACAATTCTGTGTCTGTGCAAGTAACAATTTTGTGTCTGTGCGAGTAACAAATCTCTGGCACTCAGTAACAATTCTGTCTGTCCCTGAGTAACAATTCTCTGGCACTCAGTAACAATTCTGTCTGTCCCTGAGTAACAATTCTCTGGCACTCAGTAACAATTCTGTCTGTCCCTGAGTATGAATTCTGTGGCCCTGAGTAACAATTCTGTGTCTGTGCGAGTAACAATTCTGTGTCTGTGCAAGTAACAATTTTGTGTCTGTGCGAGTAACAATTCTCTGGCACTCAGTAACAATTCTGTCTGTCCCTGAGTAACAATTCTCTGGCACTCAGTAACAATTCTGTCTGTCCCTGAGTATGAATTCTGTGGCCCTGAGTAACAATTCTGTGTCTGTGCGAGTAACAATTCTGTGTCTGTGCAAGTAACAATTTTGTGTCTGTGCGAGTAACAAATCTCTGGCACTCAGTAACAATTCTGTCTGTCCCTGAGTAACAATTCTCTGGCACTCAGTAACAATTCTGTCTGTCCCTGAGTAACAATTCTCTGGCACTCAGTAACAATTCTGTCTGTCCCTGAGTATGAATTCTGTGGCCCTGAGTAACAATTCTGTGTCTGTGCGAGTAACAATTCTGTGTCTGTGCAAGTAACAATTTTGTGTCTGTGCGAGTAACAAATCTCTGGCACTCAGTAACAATTCTGTCTGTCCCTGAGTAACAATTCTCTGGCACTCAGTAACAATTCTGTCTGTCCCTGAGTAACAATTCTCTGGCACTCAGTAACAATTCTGTCTGTCCCTGAGTATGAATTCTGTGGCCCTGAGTAACAATTCTGTGTCTGTGCGAGTAACAATTCTGTGTCTGTGCAAGTAACAATTTTGTGTCTGTGCGAGTAACAATTCTCTGGCACTCAGTAACAATTCTGTCTGTCCCTGAGTAACAATTCTCTGGCACTCAGTAACAATTCTGTCTGTCCCTGAGTATGAATTCTGTGGCCCTGAGTAACAATTCTGTGTCTGTGCGAGTAACAATTCTGTGTCTGTGCAAGTAACAATTTTGTGTCTGTGCGAGTAACAATTCTCTGGCACTCAGTAACAATTCTGTCTGTCCCTGAGTAACAATTCTCTGGCACTCAGTAACAATTCTGTCTGTCCCTGAGTAACAATTCTCTGGCACTCAGTAACAATTCTGTCTATCCCTGAGTATGAATTCTGTGGCCCTGAGTAACAATTCTGTGTCTGTGCGAGTAACAATTCTGTGTCTGTGCAAGTAACAATTTTGTGTCTGTGCGAGTAACAATTCTCTGGCACTCAGTAACAATTCTGTCTGTCCCTGAGTAACAATTCTCTGGCACTCAGTAACAATTCTGTCTGTCCCTGAGTAACAATTCTCTGGCACTCAGTAACAATTCTGTCTATCCCTGAGTATGAATTCTGTGGCCCTGAGTAACAATTCTGTGTCTGTGCGAGTAACAATTCTGTGTCTGTGCAAGTAACAATTTTGTGTCTGTGCGAGTAACAATTCTCTGGCACTCAGTAACAATTCTGTCTGTCCCTGAGTAACAATTCTCTGGCACTCAGTAACAATTCTGTCTGTCCCTGAGTAACAATTCTCTGGCACTCAGTAACAATTCTGTCTGTCCCTGAGTAACAATTCTCTGGCACTCAGTAACAATTCTGTCTGTCCCTGAGTAACAATTCTCTGGCACTCAGTAACAATTCTGTCTGTCCCTGAGTATGAATTCTGTGGCCCTGAGTAACAATTCTGTGTCTGTGCGAGTAACAATTCTGTGTCTGTGCAAGTAACAATTTTGTGTCTGTGCGAGTAACAATTCTCTGGCACTCAGTAACAATTCTGTCTGTCCCTGAGTAACAATTCTCTGGCACTCAGTAACAATTCTGTCTATCCCTGAGTATGAATTCTGTGGCCCTGAGTAACAATTCTGTGTCTGTGCGAGTAACAATTCTGTGTCTGTGCAAGTAACAATTTTGTGTCTGTGCGAGTAACAATTCTCTGGCACTCAGTAACAATTCTGTCTGTCCCTGAGTAACAATTCTCTGGCACTCAGTAACAATTCTGTCTGTCCCTGAGTAACAATTCTCTGGCACTCAGTAACAATTCTGTCTGTCCCTGAGTAACAATTCTCTGGCACTCAGTAACAATTCTGTCTGTCCCTGAGTAACAATTCTCTGGCACTCAGTAACAATTCTGTCTGTCCCTGAGTAACAATTCTGTCTGTCCCTGAGAATGAATTCTGTGGCCCTAAGAATTCTCTGGCACTCAGTAACAATTCTGTCTGTCCCTGAGTAACAATTCTCTGGCACTCAGTAACAATTCTGTCTGTCCCTGAGTAAAAATTCTGTGGCCCTAATAACGTTTCTGTGGCCCTAAGTAACAATTCTCTGGCACTGAGTAACAATTCTGTCTGTCCCTGAGTATGAATTCTGTGGCCCTAACTAGCGTTTCTTTGTCCCTAAATAACGATTCTGTGGCCCTCATTAACAAGTCTGTGTCCCTGAGTAATGGTTCTCTGTCCCTAAGTAACTTCTCTCTGTCCCCAATTCTCGTTTCTGTGGCCCTAACTCTGTCCCTGTCCCTAGTACAGAGCGGTCTGCCTCTGTTCAATGACTGCAGGCAAATGAAGATTTCCAAAATGGCCGCTATATATACCTCGACCATTACACAGTGCTGGCTGGCTGGCTGCTGATTGGCTGATGCGATCACATGTCGTTGAGGAATGCATTATGGGGCAGCGCGCCTTGTCTGCGCGCCTTCCCCGACATCCCCGCTCCGTCGCCGCACATGTCAGCCGCCATTTTCGGAAAAATTTCGATTCGCGCGTCCGAATTAGGCTGTTTTTCGGATTCGGCACGAATCGAAATTTTTCCGATATTCGACTCGAATTCCACTTCGGATGCTTCGATTCGCTCATCTCTAGTTACTATGATAACATGATAACATTATACTACTCTGGTCACAGTGTGTTTTGAAAAAAAAAAAATCGAAAAAATAAAATACATTTTTTAAAAATTGAAAATTTTTAATTTTTTTTTCATATTGTTACCAGTAAATGTCCCAGATCACTGCCACACCAGATATATGATCACACTGTACTGCACTGGTGACAGTATTTTCTCATTTTGAACAAATTTATGAAAATTATGCCAAAAACATTACAATATCAAAAAACTAGCCATGCCTCTTACTAAATACCCCAGACTGTCTACTTTGTAAAAAGAGGTCATTTGTGGGATGTCGGACTGTCCTAACAGTTTTGGGCCTTAAGAAATTAGATTGGCCATCAGTATTTTAGGACTGATCAATTGTCATGTATATATAGCAATTATTTATTTGCAACATTTTATAACAGAAACGAAGAAAAACTTTTTTTTTTTTCTGTCTTTTCTTTTCCTTAATTTAGCAAGAAATAAAAAACCTAGTGGTGATTAAATGCCACAAAAAAAAAGCTCTAGTTGTGCAAACAAAATGATAAAAAGTTGGGTTTAGGTACAGCGTTACATAACCAAACAATTGTCATTCAAAGTGCGAGAGCGCTGAAAGCTGAAAATTGACCTAGGCAGGAAGGGGGTAAAAGTGCCCAGTATTGAAGTAGTTAAAATGACCTTGAGTATATTGAAGGTAGGTGACTCAAGGAAGACAAGATTTTACAACTATAATCACAACCTTGTAGTAATTTAATACTATGCAATATAGTCACAAAACAGACTGGAGATTTATACTTTTAGAGATTCTTTTACGAGTGGTGACTGGGCCCAGATTCCACTACATTTATAATTTGACCTGTAACAGGACCACCAGAGTGCACACATCGCTAAAAGAATGCAAAAAAATAACATCAGGGAGCTAAGGCCTGTAAAATCAAAGTTGCCTGCAGAGCTATGATATATACAATATATATAAAAATTATATTTAATAAAATAAATAGTGAGACAAATGTTAATAATTAAGAGGATTCCCCAAAATGGAATCTCTTTTCTTTTAGTTTTTGCTAGCTTAGTTGGGGCCCTTCTTCGATGGCACACAAGTGGTAAATCTTAGTTAGGTCTGCCAATCCTTCTAAAGGTGTTTGTAAGGTGATACTTTAGAAAAGAACCTAAACATAGATAGCATAAATGATTTGAAACCAGCTCCAAAGGGAGGAGCGAGTAGGATGAGTCCTATTTCTATTGGATGTCCTAGAACATGTGATATATCAGTATCTGTTCCTTTCTGTAATTTGTGTAAGATGGGTTTGACAACTCTCTCTCACCAACCCTTCTACACTGGTTTTATTGGCAGAGGGAATCCTTTCAGCTTTATAGACTGTAAGCCATGTTTGGAGCTCTTGCCTTAAATCACTCAGAGGCATATACAGAAATATACTTTCTGCCCCCTTTAAGAAATGACCATTGACCACATCTCATTGTAATGGCAGCTGCGAGTGATACTGACAACTCACCCTGGAATTGTTGCTGACTTTTCAAGATGGCTGCCACTCTTCTTTTTCTGAGGTAATGGTGGCTGTAAGTGAAACTGACAGATTTATTGATTGTTAAAGATGGCTGCCATCCTCTCCCTGAATTAATAGTGGATGCAGGTGAAAACTGACAATTTCTCTGAAATTTTTCTTTTAAAGATGGCTATCGTTCCTTTTTCTTGAGGTAATAGTAGCCAGAAATGAAACTGTCCTTTACAGTTCTTATTATTTATAATGCAAGTCTGCAGTGGGTAGAGATGACAGATGGCAGCATGTGCATTTGGGGACTCTAATCTACAAACCTGACCTGACATCATTTGCTGCATGCTTCTTCAAGTCAGTTACTCACAAAGCATTAAAGTGATACTAAACCCCGGACCCTGCATTCACTATATCTGATCTTCCGCAGTGCACACAACATGGAAGTGCAATTACTTTAGTAAATATAAACTAAAAAATACCTTTACATATCAGCAGTTAGAGGAGTCTTGTGACTTTTATCAGTGTCCAGCAGATCACTGGTTAACGCTTGTAGGAGGAGTTTTAATTTTGCTCCAGGAGGATGCAGGACCCCTGACCTCTGTCTGGACAGTGCTGGTTGGCCCTGTGCTGATCACATGCACTCTCCCAAGAAATAAAAATACCTCGCAATACACATCAAACTGAGCACAAGCATACTGACTCCACACATTATGTCTTATCAGGAGATAAGAGAGGGGCACTGGAAGAATGGGAGGAGAAGTCAGGATCAAACAGTGTTTTTACGTAATGCAGAGTATTAACCCCTTAGGTTCTATAGTAAATATAACAAGCATACTTTTCTGCATATACAGACTGATTTTACTGTTGTGGGTTTAGTAACACTTTAAAGTTGAAAGGTGACCATAACAACCAAGGAAACTGTATTTTCAGAAGGATGACAGCAATGGCATCCCATTATTTCTACCACCATAAGCTTCCTTTGTGCATGAGTTGAATAAGAACATGGAAGTGCAATTACTTTAGTAAATATAAACTGTTAAATACATTTCCACATCAGCAGTATATAGCAGGCTTGTGACTTTTATCAGTGTCCAGCAGATCACTGGTTAACGCTTGTACGAGGAGTTTTCATTCTGCGCTAAGAGGATGCAGGACCTCTGTCTGGACAGTGCTGATTGGCCCTGTGCTGATCGTATGCACTCTCCCAAGAAACAAAAAAACCTCGCAATACACACCAAACTGAGCACGAGCATACTGACTCCACACGATATGTCTTATCAGGAGATAAGAGGGGGGCAGTGGAAGAAGGGGAGGATCGGAGAAGTCAGGATCAAACAGCGTTTTTACGTAATGCAGAGGATTAACCCCTTAGGTTCTATAGTGAGTATAACAAGCATGCTTTTCTGCATATACAGACTGATTTTACTGTTGTGAGTTTAGTAACACTTTAAAGTTGAAAGGTGACCATAACAGCCAAGGAAGCTGTATTTTCGGAAGGATGACAGCAATGACATCCCATTATTTCTACCACCATAGGCTTCCTTGGTACATGAATTGAATGAGAATGGGGGTTTGGGGGAGTTACTTTAGAAATCTGAACAGGCAACTACAGTAGAGTATAATATAATGGCAAGCACGTACTACTGGGACATTTTACACACAATGATGTGATGTGGATACTTCAGCACTACTACTGATCATTACCTTTCTATCTTCACAGAAGAAGACACAGATTTACTTCCCGATCTATACATAAATATGTAACAGGTATCTGATTTATACAGCAGCGGGAAGCACTAGGTGTTATCCAGTCTGTGACCTAATTCCCAATACAGAAACATAAATACAGTTACTGGAAAAAAATCTTGGGATAAGTAAAATGTTACATTAACAGAAAAGGGTTCCAGTATGCAGCAATTACGGTAATGATGAATAATCTTTTACCTTTATTCAAAGGAAAACGTTTGAGATATGTAAATATGCTGCTGCCTTGTATCTCCCAGAATCTGGGTTAGTACCTGCAGTTTTAATGATAAATTAGTCTTGGCAGAATCATCTGTATTTTCAAGTTGCTTAAAGCTGAGAAGTATTCTATACCTCAAATCCAGATGCTCATAAGGAAAACTTTTGTTTTTCTTTAAATGCAGTAACAGGTGCATCTTGTCAGTTGTCTGGTTCCATTTGTGTACCCCAGTGCTGTAAAGACTTGTGCAGTCTGTGCATCCATCAGGTAGGTGCACACCTCCAGGCTTTTATATGTGTGTGAATATCATTATTAAAAATTAGATCAGCAACAGGAACAGCGTATCAAAAAAGACAAATCCTTTCATTGCACTGATGCTTAAAGGGTACCCTTACACCCGGCCTGGCACATGAGACAAAATAAAGATGGAGGCATCAGTATTTGCTTTTGCCAAGCACATCTGCATAGTTCCACAGGTTGTTGACAGGGGAAATTCGGTGGTGGCACTGGAGTGTCAGTAGGTGATTGGAATTTCTGATTTTAAAGAACAAGTCTGTTTCCTTTTCTTATTAGTGTCGCCCCCCTCCCCAGCCGACAAATTGGTGCTTCGCCCAATCTTCCTACATTACGTGGAAGCTAACTACATGTTTAAACAGAACCCCCCCCCCAGCTCTCGGACAACGCAGATAGCAAGGAGATGGCTTCATTGATAGCCAGTGCTTGTCTCTAGCTCCAAGACAAGGGCCGGCAAGAGGAATGCAGAGGGAGGGGGGCATATCAGCCTTTGCATTGGGCAACACTGTCTACTCGCGTTCATAGACACTTTGATTTTTCCATCTGATTGATGTTTGATTTGTTAAAAATATTTGAATCTACAAACAACTGAATTATCAGGGAATTCCTATTAGCCAGCTGGCTAAATGTGCATGCGTATTCCTTACAGACAATAGCCAGACAAGTATGGTTGTGCTTGTGCATCATGGCATATGTGTGGATATATGTGCACACCCAGAGTCAGCATCGGCGCCAGATGACCTATTTAACCTCCCTAGCGGTCTGATTATGTCCATATTTCTGTGCTCAAAGCGGTACATTTTTTTGCATGGAAATATGTATTTTTTTTATTGTAGGCCTGTAATTTTTAGGAATAACTCACTGAAATCTGTCCGAACAAGAGTCTAGTAAACATCCCGGGTATGTTAAAATTTGAAACACGAAATCATAATTTATAATTTAATAAACAAACATAAAAATAATAATATATTAATAAATTTAATTCAATAATATAATCAAACCGAAAACATTGAAATTTGAAATATAGCGCCAAGTTCGCACATCACTGAGCAAAGTTGCAGAATCGTTTTCAGTGTCTGATGACAAATTTCCCCACAAATCATTATCACTCAATTCTGCAAGTAGTTCTAATTTACTGTCGCTGTTTTCTAGCTGGTCTAATACCGATTTTGACCTAAAGGGACGCTTTTTGCACACCATGGACATTTCTCAGTTTCCAGGCAGAAAGAACAGTAAAAATGTTGGCAGAGCACAGGACAAAGCACTAGGGACAAATGTATGTGAAATGCTTTGATACAGTAATGTTTTACTATGTGATTTTAGTGTATTTAGTGAATGTCACTTTTTGTCATTTTCAAATTTCCCACTGTTCCGTCCCCGTACGTCCCGATGTCGCAGGGGACAGAACCCAGATAACAGATGCCGGCATCCGCATCCTTTGTACCCTCTGTTTCACCTTCGGGGGGGGCTTGGGCAGGAGATAGAAGAAAGCTGCATCATGATCGCAGCCTCTTTATCAGGTACGTGACCTGCAAATCCATAACTTCCCTTATGATTGATTTAGACTTGATTTAGATCAGATTCCATCAAACTGGGCAGCACAGCGGTTAAATGGTTAGCACTTCCGCATGGCAGTACTGGGGTCGTTGGTTTGAATCCCAACCATGGCACCACCTGCCTGGGGTTTGAATGTTCTCCCTGTGCCTGCATGGGTTTCCTCTGGGTACTTTCCTTCAACACTCTAAAGACATGCTGGTAGGTTAATTGGATCCTGTCTAAATTGTCCCTAGTATGTGTATGTATGAATGTAAGTTAGAGCCCATAGATTGTACACCCCGTGAGGACGTCGGATGACGAAACTAGTAGGGCGGGGCTTCTTTTGGATGTGACGTCTGGGCGCTCCTCGTAGACTGTCAGCTGTGATATCGTGGTGAGCGAGGCTCGTCACTGTTTTCTTGAGGCTGTCATTGCTGGTGTCGGCTAGACACCCTGTTTGTGAGTGCATTTCTGACGTTTTGATAAAACATTTTGGTTTTAAACGTACTGCGCCATGATTTCCTTTATTGATTCCACGAACATGATCTACAGTATGGAGACGTGATGACTACCTGCTGTTAAAGGCTATTCCATATTGTGCTGACTGGCTGCTTGCAGTATATTGCTCCCAGTTTGGATTACTTCTGCTGATCATCGCTCCCAGAGCAAACGCTATCTTTGCTGATTTATAATCTGGTCAGCATGGAGCTCTGGTGAGTGTACCCATTTCATTCGGTGGTGGATTTTTTTTGCATGGTGTTTGATTTATACAAGATTTCAGAACTGTTTAATTACTTTGTTATGGTGGATGGACTTTTATATAAAATGTTTTCTATCACGGACATCATTATATTAAACTAATCATTTTTGTATTTACTTATATTTAGCGCACTCTTTGATTTATTAACATGGCACCACCTGCCTGGAGTTTGCATGTTCTCCCTATGCCTGTGTGGGTTTCCTCTGGGTACTCCAGTTTTCTCCCACACTCCAAAGACATGGTGGTAGGTTAATTGGATCCTGTCTAATTTGGCCCTAGTATGTGTATGTATGAATATCAGTTAGGGACCTTAGGGTTAGGGACTGATGTGAATGTACAACATATATGTAAAGCACTGCGTAAATTGACGGCGCTGTATAAGTACAGTGCAGGAAACAGTGCAGCACTAAAAAATGACACAGTGTAGGACTAGAACAATATAAATGATTAATAATTATTAATGATGATGATAATAGATATTAGTGATAGAAAATATAGGTGGATGAAGTGCTATGATTGGCGCAATAAAATAAGTGCAGCTGTGAAAGTCTTAAAGCAAAAAGTGTTCATAAGGTGGTGAAGGTCTGACATACTCCGGTCAGAATACAGTGTTGCAAACGGGTCCTATTGTACAGGTGGTGTCAGATTATTCCATGTGACTATATCCATGCGGGAGATTGATAAAAATGCTCACTCACCAGATGCGCATAATTAAAGTGCAATGTGTTTAACGGTATATTAACCAAGAATCTGCAGGAAGCCTCCTTTAGATTGACCAGACAGACAGCGTGGGAAAAGAATCCCTCCTCTGGTTATGAGACTCCTCTGCAAACGCAATTCCACTGGGGTCCTAGGAATCATTAGCTTTAAATCATGTTCAAAGACTACACTTCTGTTCCTGGCCGCCTAGGCGATGGCGTATGAAGGGGATTCGCAAAGTCTCCTGGGATGTTGGGTCCTGTATCCCAGGTGTCCTTTGGGTTCCTAGCTGTTGGCTATCACGTTAATTCAGAACTGGAAATTGCGCCGAGCAGTGTCCTTACTGAGCAGGCGCGAGATCGAGCTATATAAGTACCCGCAATAAATAAATAAACTGAATTGATTGGCCAGTGCAGAAGGTTATCAATCATTTTGCATTGCAGCACTAAGACATCTGGTTCCTAAAGGAGATTTTATTTCAAATGATCAGATGATAAGATTATGTGGTAGGAACAGAGATGTGATTGATAACTTTACAATTGTAAGTTACAATCGTATCTTAGCTATCAATCTAAGTCAACTTCCCCATGTGTGGCATATAAATCAAATGGATTGTCAACTATAGATTGATTATTCCTATCAGAAAAGTTTGATCGGTAATGAAATTGATCATTTATCAAAGCGTGTATGTCCACCATGACACTGCTTGTTGTGGATGAGCCCTTTCTGGTAACCACCAGTGAGGTTCACCCTAAGCTGAGATACGACAGTTATGGGCAACATGGACAGCCCACATTTCATTCATTTTTGCTACTGCAGTCTTTGATATACCTACCAATTTACAGTATGCAGAAAACTTCTCATTATATTTAAACAACACCATAAGCTACATAAGACCTGATAAAAATAACATTCTGATTGAGAAACATATGCAGGTTGGCATTAATTTGTGTGGCCCAATCTGCCATGAAAATGAGATTTCACAGATACAGTCATGGCCGAAATTGTTGGCACCCTTGATATTTCTCCAGGAAATCATGTATTTCTCACGAAACGTATTGCATTAACACATGTTTTGCTATACACATGTTTATTCCCTTTGTGTGTATTGGGACAAAACAAAAAAAGGGAGGAAAGAAAGCAAATTCGACATAATGTCACACAAACCTCCAAAAATGGGCTGGACAAAAGTATTGGCACCCTTTCACAACTGCGGATAAATAAGAATGTTACAAGCATGTGATGCTCCTGTAAACTCACCTGGGGCAAGTAACAGGTGTGGGCAATATAGAAATCACACCTGAAAGCAGATAAAAAGGAGAGACGTTCACTTAACCTTTGCATTGTGTGTCTGTCTGTGCCACACTAAGCATGGACAACAGAAAGAGGAGACGAGAACTGTCTGAGGACCTGAGAACCAAAATTGTGGCAAAATATCAACAATCTCAAGGTTACAAGTCCATCTCCAGAGAACTAGATTTGCCTTTGTCCACAGTGCGCAACATTATCAAGAAGTTTGCAACCCATGGCACTGTAGCTAATCTCCCTGGTCGTGGACGGATGAGGAAAATTGATGAAAGATTGCAACGCAGAATAGTCCGGATGGTGGATAAGCAGCCCCAAACATGTTCCAAAGACATTCAAGCTGTCCTGCAGGCTCAGGGAGCATCAGTGTCAGCGCGAACTATCCGTCGACATTTAAATGAAATGAAACGCTATGGCAGGAGACCCAGGAGGACCCCACTGCTGACACAGAGACATAAAAAAGCAAGACTACAGTTTGCCAAAATGTACTTGAGTAAGCCAAAAGCCTTCTGGGAAAACGTCTTGTGGACAGATGAGACCAAGATAGAGCTTTTCGGTAAAGCACATCATTCTACTGTTTACCGAAAACGGAATGAGGCCTACAAAGAACAAAACACAGTACCTACGGTAAAATATGGTGGAGGTTCAATGATGTTTTGGGGTTGTTTTGCTGCCTCTGGCACTGGGTGCCTTGACTGTGTGCAAGGCATCATGAAATCTGAGGATTACCAAAGGATTTTGGGTCGCACTGTAGGGCCCAGTGTCAGAAAGCTGGGTTTGCGTCCAAGATCCTGGGTCTTCCAGCAGGACAATGACCCCAAACATACGTCAAAAAGCACTCAGAAATGGATGGCAAAGAAGCGCTGGAGAGTTCTGAAGTGGCCAGCAATGAGCCCAGATCTAAATCCCATTGAACACCTGTGGAGAGATCTTAAAATTGCTGTTGGGAAAAGGTGTCCTTCCAATAAGAGAGACCTGGAGCTGTTTGCAAAGGAAGAGTGGTCCAAAATTCCGGGTGAGAGGTGTCAGAAGCTTATTGATGGTTATAGGAAGCGACTGATTTCAGTTATGTTTTCCAAAGGGTGTGCAACCAAATATTAAGTTAAGGGTGCCAATACTTTTGTCCAGCCCATTTTTGGGGTTTTGTGTGACATTATGTCATATTTGCTTTTCTGCCTCTGTTTTATATTTGTTCCAATACATACAAAGGGAATAAACATGTGTATAGCAAAACATGTGTTAATGCAATACCTTTTTTGTGTGAAATACTTGATTTTCAGGAAAAATATCAAGGGTGCCAACAATTTCGGCCATGACTGTAAATACAACTTTATTATTATTTTTTTTCAAACAACAACAGGATATGTATGTGTAATGTACTTTTCTCGTTCCTTATTAATTACACTTCACAGAGAAAAAGGGTTGCCATGGTGACTGGTCTACTTTTAGAATATTATGAGCCAGTCATCTACATTTTGCAGTAATACATATGATGATCTGTTTGTAGAGATGTGAATCTGTTGTGCTATTTTTAATCCCGCGTTACAGTGAACAGGAGTGTAGCCTCAAACGTTTATTTAATCAATATGATTTATAATGAAAAAAATTTTCAAGGAGAAGCTGTTTCAGCTGGAATGGGAGGACAAATGGTTTACACTAGGCGTGGCGTTCAATCATGTCAATACAGCGCAAACAGTCACTCAAAGCCCAGATGACTTGATTGATCGCCACCTTCAACTGTGATTTAATGAAAACACATTTTTTATATCATTTGTAAAAGGAAGCATTGGCACCTAAGACTATTTATAACTGGCTTCAAATGATGGAAATGTTCATACAGTGTGTCCAAATGATAATTCAAATGTAAAGGACAACTAATAAGATCACGTCTAAAGCTTCGCCTACACATTGGAATGGGAGCTGGTTGTTGCTCATGTGCTTTATTCACTTTAAAATAACTAAAACACCCAGTACTGATACTAGCTTGGCAAAATGTATGGTGTGGTTGTATCTACGTAGCAAAGCAATGAAAGGCAATGTCAGATTGTCTATTGACCACTTGCCCTCCTGAGGATTTACCCCCCTTCCTGACCAGGCTATTTTTTGCGTTATGGCGCTGCGTTACTCTAACTGACAATTGAGCGGTCATGCAATGCTGCACCCAAATGAAATTTATGTCCTTTTTTTCCCACAAATTGAGCTTTCTTTCAGAGGTATTTGATTGCCTGTGTGATTTTAATTAATTAATTAATTAATTAATCTACCGTATTTTCCGGCGTATAAGACGACTTTTTGACCCTTGAAAATCTTCTCAAAAGTCGGGGGTCGTCTTATATGCTGGTATACGGCATGCTGACACTTTTTAGGGGGGCAGCGCAGTGCCGCCGCCGCCCGCCACCTTCCAACGGAAGGGAAACTAAGTACAGGGGTGGGCAGGGGCTTCTGTTTCTTACCTGGCTCCGGTCCCACGACGATCCGGTCCAGGAAGCACGGCTGCTCCTTCCTTCAGTTCGGCCACTGGATGTTCGCACGACTTCTCGGCTCCGCCTCCTCACCGGTGATTGGCCGCCAGAACTGTAGCTCAGGAAAGGCACACAGACGGCCAATCACTGGCGAGGAGGTGGAGCTGAGCAGCCCCACGAAAATCAAGTGAAGGTAAGTGTGCCGTGCACAGGTGCTGCTGCAACCATATATGCTGGCTGCAGCAGCACCATACTGAACAGGGGTCAGCAAGTGTCATTGGTGTCAGTGGGAGGAATAGTGCCCCATCATTGGTGTCACTGATACCAATGATGGGGCATTATTCCTCCCACCAACGATGGGGCACTTTTCCTCCCCCCCCACTGACACCAACGATGGGGCACTATTCCACCCCCCACTGACACCAATGAAGGGACACTATTCCTCCCACTGACACCAATGATGGGGCACTATTCCACCCCCCACTGACACCAATGATGGGACACTATTCCTCCCACTGACACCAATGATGGGGCACGATTCCTCACACTTGCACCAAAGATGGGGCGCTATTCCCCCCACTGATACTAATGATGGGGCACTATTCCTGCCACTGATACTAATGATGGGGCACTATTCGTCCCACTGATACCAATGATGGGGCACGATTCCTCCCACTGACACCAATGATGGGGCACTATTCCTCCCACTGACACCAATGATGGGGTGCTATTCCTCCTACTGACACCAATGATGGGGTGCTATTCCTCCCACTGACACCAATGATGGGGTGCTATTCCTCCCACTGACACCAATGATGGGGCACGATTCTTCCCACTGGTGTGCATTGGAAGAGGGGTAGTCTTATACGGCGAGTATAGCCCAAACACTACATTTTAACAGGAAAAGTAGGGGGGTCGTCTTATACGCCCAGTCGTCTTATACGCCGGAAAATACGGTAATATATAATAAAGGACAATTTTGAGAAAAAAAAACAATATTTTTTACTTTTTGCTATTAAACATGTCCAGTAAAAAAATAAAAAAAAATAAAATTTCATCATAAATGTACACCAAAATGTATTTTGCTACGTCTTTGCTAAAAAAAAAATCCAAATACGTGTAAATTAATTAGTTTACGTGAAGGTTATAGCGTTCACAAATGTCTTTTTTGAAATGTTTTTACTTTTACTAGTAATGGCGGTGATCAGTGACTTATAGCGGGACTGCGGCATACATTCTGACATTGGGGGGAACTGACTTGGTGTCACTGACATCCCCAGTGACACCAATACAATGATCAGTGCTAAAACAAAAAGCACTGACACTGTACTAATGGCACTGGGCAGGAAGGGGTTAACAAGAGGGGCGATCAAAGGTTTAACTGTGTGCAGGGAGTATTTTACTAGGAAGAGGTGTCTGTGTGCATCACTGTAATCACAGTGCTCTGGATGGCTGTGCACAGTGTGCCCGAGCTGACATGGAGAACTGTTAGTAAACAAAACAGTTCTCCTCCCCGTCAGAGATCCTCAGAAATCACCCGGTTCTGGCTAGTAATTACTGGCTGGGACCCGGTGATTGACAGCCATGGCAGCAAGCCGCATGTGCCCCCTACCCGGGAATGCAAGATCACATATACTTATATACGTGATTTTGTGCACCAGTATTTCTGCTATAGGGCGGTCAGGAAGCGGTTAATAACCTCATCTCATATTATCTTAGCTTGATTAAAAATACACAATTATGGTGGTATTATAGTTAATTTCATTGCACCATTGCTGTATATTGATTCTACTTTTCAAATCAAGCACATAAATGAAATCCCATCCTTAGCAAATTCACAGAAATTTGTACTGCACAATAATACAACCTCCCAATTTTTGGAGTTGAGAAAAAGAGACACATTTGTAAATGCAGAGGAGCATTTTTACCTTGAAGTAGAACTATAGGCAAAGCTTTTTTTTTCCTTGTTTTGAATACAGCAAGGGAGGTATACAAACCCTGTCAGGGGTTTTTTTTTCTAACTGTGTCCCACTGGGGAGATTTACCTTAATTGGAAAATTCCCCTCTATTACTTTTCTGGGGGCAACCCAAAATTTGGACTATTCTTTACTTTCACTTTCGATAATAATGGTAAACAGGACAAATAGAGAGGGTGAATCTCCATAACAGGAGCACAGACAGCAATACAAACCTAATAGGTGTTCTAATTCTATCTACAACTAAACAAAGGTTTTGCCTGTAGTTATACTTTACTGCATTCCCTGCATTATGGTAAAAAACATTCCAGTATTTGTATCGCCCCCTATACCCCCTCTATACTTACCTGAGACCTCTCTTGATCCAGTGCTGTACCCATCTGCAGGGGCACTGGTCTCTCTCCCAAGACACAGAGGCAGCAGCGGAAGCCATTGGCTCCTACTACTGACAATCAAATCCTGTGAGGAAAAGAGGGGGCGGGCCCAAGCTGCACTCAGCGCAGCTCAGGAGCAAGCCCACAGGTTTGCCCCTATAGCGAGCATCTTGCTATGGTGGTGCGCACAGAAGAGGAGGAGCCAAGTGTGCTGGCAAAGGACCCTAGAAGAGGAGGTTTGACGGCTGCACTGTGCAATACCACTTCGCAAAGCACAAGTAAGTAAAAACCTGTATGTTTCTTTCCAAAAAGAAAAAAAAAAAGCCTTTGCAACCTTTTTCCATGCTATTTTTTTTTCACTGCTACTTTTTTTTCATAACTGTCTTTCTAAAGTGATTGTAAAGTCTAATTTTTTTTAATTAAAATAATAAACATGTTGTACTTACTGCCTCTTCTGGAGTCTCCCGTTTGCACTCTCCTCTCATCCTTTTCTGTGTGTGCCCCAAAACAAGCAGCTTACTATAGTGTTCCTGAGCTGGGCTGTGTGTGTCCATAGATGCACATCACGGCTGGGGCCCCGCTCCTTGCTCCCTCCTCACAGGATTTGACTGACAGCAGCAGTAGCCAATGCTCATGCTTCTCTCAGTGAAGCCTGTGAGAAGAAGAAAAGGGGAGAGAAGACCTGCAGCTGGGCACAACACTGGATCGGAGGAGGTAAGTGTTAGGGGGTGTGGGAAGAACAGACAGTGAAAGTTTTTTTTTTTACCATAATGAAAAGAATGCATTAAGGAGATATCTTTGTTATTTTGAAGTGGTTCTAAATTCTAGATTGAGAGAATTAGCGTAATATGGGGGTCAACAACCAGTAGGCCAGGTGGCTGGTAGATCTTAGTCTAGGCTTGCTGACTCGCCATCCCAGAGCATCAAACAGAGTGCAATGCAGAGGGACTACTTGTAAAGTTGGAGCTGTAGTCGGGAGCAAGAGCCACATAAGCTGATACCTCCTCTGTAGTGCTGGCTCCTGTCCCCTGCGGAGTGATACCAACTGCACTCCACCCAGGGGCAGACTGACAACTCATGGGGCCCCCGGGCAATAGGTGATCATGGGGCCCCTGTGTCCTTGCCCAAACTCAAAAAAGCCTATGAAAAAGGTACCAGGGGCATCTCATGGGGCCCCCTACTGACCCCGGACCCTCGGGCAGTGCCCGAGTTTCCAAATGGTCAGTCCGCCCCTGACTCCACCTCTTATCCCAGCTAGTGGTCTCCAGAGTGGTGCCAGCAGGAGGAAAGAAGAGATCTTCAGGTCAGTGTGAAGCGATACACTGGGTATAATAGTACAGGACTGCTTGCACACTGATGCGCTGCAGGTTACCCACACCGTGGGTGCAGTGCATTGTACCTGCAGCTTTCCTGCGGGTTTGCTGCACTTAGCCATAGACTTCCATATATCCTGCGGGTTTGGTGCACTTTTTGAAAGCGCACTAAAGCTCTTGAATCCAGGAGTTTTTGGTGCGCTTACAGAAAGTGCACCACACCTGTAGTATAAAATAGAAGTCTATGGCAAAGCTAACCCAGGAAAGTTGTAGGTGCACTCATGGTGCAGATAAACCTCAGCACATCAGTGTGAAAGAAGCCTTATAGGGGGCTCAGAACAGTAAGGATTCATATACATTTGCAATTTGGAGGGGTGGTAAAACCCCATAGTTAAGATGTGTTTTTGCCACCCCTGCTTACTAGTATTTGGTAGTTACTTAGGAGAATACTGTATATGTAAAGGTCCTTATGAATCTATGTAAATTTGTTTTACTGAATTTGCTGCACATTCTCTGGCACTTGCCATTAAAATGTTGTCCCTTTTGTGGTGAATGTAATTAAAAGAAGGTATACCTCCTGCTGAACAAGGGGCATATGTCCTTAATATGTCCTAGACATGCCCCTTATAGTCTCACTAACACCTGTGAAAGGTTAGACTCTTATGCTGGTCATACATAGGAAGTTACTGTATTTGATATAGCCATTTTATACTTGACATCTAATCGTCTCTGCCAGCACTTACTTAAAGAATGTATCCACAATGGGATAACTGCTACCATCTGCAAAGGCTCCTGAAATGTAACTCTTGGCCCCATTCCCAGATACTGTCGTTGATTGAATAAGCCATAGTCTAATGTCCATATTGTCTTTGATTCCACAAACAGCAACAATTTACCTGTAAGAGGCAGGTAATTAAAGTGTATCCCAAGCCAAACACAATTTAGGGAATTCATAAAGGTTATTATTCTTTATAAAAGTGTATATAGATCACACTGCCAAAAAATGTGAATCAAAATTACTAAACAATTTGCCACGTGTAAAAATGCAATAATTGAATAAAATACGTGAACAACACCAAAACATACAAAAAATGTCAGATGTATCAGTAAGTCCCATTCAAATAATACTTGCTTGAAAACCAAAAGATAGGTGAGCAAGGGCTGGTGCCATTAGTAACAGAAAAATCAGATGACCACTTCCAGATGCTCCAGGTGACCCCACATGGATTTGCACTTACCACAATGGATGGACCTTCTATTACTAGATGGGTCTTACTGAGCTTTTTTTGGTTGGACCCACTGTGTGTCTTGTAACCAACTTGACCATTCCTATGAACCAAGATGCGATTCCTTCACATGCAATACCCTGCCACTCAAAAAAAACAGTAACAGGGAAAATGTTAATTGCGCAAAGCAGCCGACTTTATTAAAACAACCTAACAATATCACCACACTCACAAGTATATGTGCCTAAGGACCGGCACCGGGTACATACAGCCCTTGTGGTTAAGATGACTGCCTTTAGGAAGGCAACATAGACGTCTTCAGGAAGCTTGCAACTTCGTTCAATCACAGACGAAACTAGTTGAAGCAGTGTTCCCCAACTGATACATCATATCCCATTCCTGGAATGCAAGCTGGCTCCTGTTCTCGGAGAGGTGGCAGTCATCTTAACCACAAGCGCTGTATGTACCTGGTGCCGGTCCTTAGGCACATACACATGTGACTGTTGTTTTATTGTTAGGTTTTACATGATTTATTAGAGTCGGCTGCTTTGCACAATTAACCTTTTCCCTGTTACTGTTTTTTGAGTGGGAAGGAATTGCATTCCTGTTACATACGAATGGTCAAGTTGGTGACAAGACACAGAGTGGGTCAAACCAAAAAAAGCGCAGTAAGATCTATCTAATAATAGAAGATCCATCCATTGTGGCGAGTGCAAATCCATGTGGGGTCACCTAGAGCACCTGGAAGTGGTCACCTGTTTTTTTCTGTTACTAATGGTACCAGTACCTGTTCACCTATCTTTTGGTTTTCAAGCAATTATCATTTGAATAGGACTTACTGATACATCGGACATTATTTGTATTTTCTGGTGTTGTTCATTTCTTTTATTTATTTTTTGCATTTTCACTTGTGGAAAATTGTACAGTAATTTTGATTCAAATTTTATTGGCAGCGCCCTATATACACTTTTATTGGACTCACTAATGTGGAAGTTAGACACATTTTGAAGACTGCAGCAGCCATAATCACATTTCTCCTTGTTTCCTTATTTTTGGTTTCTTTTGGTTTTGCCTGTGGCGCAGAGTTTTCATTGTTATTTGTTATTATTCTTTATAGTTCTGTCGGGGCGCAGCACCAAAAGGTCGGTGCTTGCACTCAATTCATGTACCTGACAAGTACAATAATCCGTTGGTGCCTGCACTAAGGTCAGGGAGTACATATTGCTCACTTCTTCATCCCACCCTGGCCTCTGCCCCTGTTACACTGACAGGCATATTGCTGAGCAGTTTTGTACTCTGCATGGACAGAACCTAATGGGGAACTAGTCTACTTGGCTCTTAATTGCCAGCGCATTGCAATGGGTGGTCCATAGCCACTATTCACTCAAATAGTGACTTTCAAATCTGACCATTGATGTGCGCTGTCAATCAAAAAGTAAAGCAGGGAGTACTGGGTCTTCTTGTGTCATATCTTTCATTTCAAGATGCACCAAATATTTTCAATTGGTGAAAAAACTGGACTGCAGGCAGGACAGTTAGGTACCCAGACCCATGCTGTTGCCATAGATGCAGTATGTGGTTTAGCATTTTCCTGCTGAAATATGTAAAGCCTTCCTTGAAAAAGACGTCATCTGGATGGGAACATGTGCTGCTCTAAAACTTGAATATATCTTTCATTATTGATGGTGCGTTTCCAGAAGCTGTCCATTCCACACACACCCCCATACTATCAAAGATACAAGATTTTGAACTCAGTGCTGATAACAAGCAAGGAGATCTCTCTACTCTTTAGTACGGAGCACATGGTGCCCATGGTTACCAAAAAGCATGGCAAAATTTGAAAAAGTCTGATCATGGATAAGTTTTTCACATTGCAACAGACCATTTTAAATATACTTTGGCCTAAAGAAGATGGCGGTGTTTATGGATCATGTTCAGAAATGGCTTCTTCTTTGCATAATAGAGCTTTACATTGCATGTTTAGATGGCGCAGCTAACAATCACCATCACTGTCCACTTTTGATTTACCCAGCTACCTGGGCCCCCATGCTGTCCTGGGCCCCGTACAGGAGGACTGGAGGTACCCCCTTATTCCCGGCCAGGCCATATACAGTATATTGCCTTAATCAAGGTAGGGCTGACTTTTGAACCAAAACCAATGACACTGGAGGTGTCTGGCTGCAACAAAGCCAACATACACTCAGGATGTGATGAGCGCAACCCTTGTCAAACAAAAACAAATGTGCTCTCCACCTCTGGTGCATATAAGGTCTACAGAAAGTGAAACACATAACCTCTTTTTCATAACCACAGATCCTACCTTATTGTATATGAAGCAAAAACGAGTGCAGAAGATGCTCCTCTATCTGTGCAGTACAGCCTGTCACTAGAAATAGTTTAATGCACTATTAATGACCAATGTAGGGATTTCCTGTGCTGTTCATAAATCTCTGGAGATTTTAATCATTTTGCTCATAGCACTGCAAGCGACACTGTAATAGATGACAAGCCTGTACGAAATCTGGAGCAGGTTACACAGTAGTTTAGTAATAAATTATCTTGATAGTTACTTGGCAGTCAAAAGCAGGGATTACATTGTCTGCATCTATTTTTAGACTTTCCATTGTTATCATCTGTTTTTATAAACTTAATCTAGTGTCAGGTCTTCGCAAGGAGGGCACCCTGCTGCACTTCGCCCGTGATTTAATATCTAAGTGTTATTAAAAGATAATGTCTAAGAATAGAATTCCAGGCCCTTTGAGTACTCAGGCCACCCAGATTAAGTGTAGTATCATCATTAACAGATGTAAAATAGAGTGCAATCCTGTAACGTTAGTTCTCTTAGTATATCTTTTTCATGAGGTTAAACTGTTAACAATGAAGTCTCCAAAACAGCTACCCCTCATTTACCACACTTAAAGGAATCCTTTAATGAGAGAAATATGTAAGCTGCTGACCTTCTTTTGAAGATGTTGGTTGCCTAGCTGTCTCTGGTGTTAATTCTTTTGGAATCCTTGACCTGGAACAAGTATACTGTGAAGTCGGAATTCCAGATCTGCATACTTATTCCGGATCAGTGAGTCGAAAGTGTGGAAGCCAGAGCAACCACATAACTGACAAGGTGGGCAATGTCAGCCTATTCATTTCTATCAGTGTTAGTTAAAAAAATATAAAACAAATTCTAGTTTTTTGGTCTCATTTGCACAGGCAGGTGGAGGTGCAGTAAAAACAGGTGGTTGAGCCACCAATTTCCCCCCCTCCCCCCCCACACACACACATTCTGACTTTGAAGCCACCAGGCAGCAATGTTAGTACATGCCACCACATGGTGCTGGTTTGGAAAAAGCACAGGTAGCAGTTAGCAGGCAGTACCGACGCCAAGCATGATGGTGCACCGGGCATTCAATAGTTAACATGGGTGCTCCGAACCTCCTGTCAGGTGCATCTGAAAAGTGATCCTTCTTGGATCACTTTTTTAGAGGGGTAACAATGATGGCGGCACATGTTAACTAGCCCTTATAAAGTCACAGTCAAAAAAGTAGATATTCAATAGAGGTATGGTCAGGCACTATTTTACGCCTGCCATTCAACCTTTAGGATGGCCATATACAGAGAGAATTTCAGTTGGTTCATGATGAACCAACCAACCTTTGCTCAGTGGGTTGCCCTGTAGGCTGCCTCCTGCCCTACCTCCTGCCCAACATCCCTCAACTATAGTATCAAAAGAAAATTGCCAGATGCAATCAAATGTAGGCACTGTTTGGGTATTTTGACAGCTGGGGGGAGGGGTGCTGAATGTCAAAATGCAATAGCCACAGTAGAAGATTCATCCATCCATGCTGTCTTGTAGGCTGAACAGAAAAAGAGTGTGTATGGCCAATTTACCTTCAGATACTATTGTTCATATCAGCAAAAGGACCTTTTAAATACATTTTTGTTCAAGGTGAAAAACTTACAAAACTGCAGAAATTATGTTGGTCTTTGGATCCCTTAAGAACCAGGTGTACCACCCTAATGTCATGCACATTGTTGTTGAGTTTTCAAAGAATGCAGAGCCAAAGATCTCCAGTTTCATTGAACAAAATTTTCTTCATCCCATTATTTTGAATATTGGCTTTGATTACATGGCCTATTAATTGGCATGGGAAAGCTACAATAAAAAAAAAGCTAGGGAAATGTCATATTAGGTAAAAATAAATTATCGTGGTATCAACCAGTGGAGGAGTAAGCAAGCCAGACACATCAGCTAATGGTTGAACGTGCAAATGTGACAGCTGAAAGTTCTATCCATATACAAACAAACCTGGATCACCAGAGAATGCATTCTTATGCTCAGGGGCGTATTTACCACAAGAAGAAGGGATGAAAAAGGGACATGCATGCCATGGGAACCAGATGGGATCCGAGAGAGGCTGCGAGCTGCTTGATGATGTATGTCCTGTTCCTGGGGATGTCTGGAGTTGTGAAGATCAGTGTCTTTTTCTCTATTGCTGGGGGAAGGGGGGTTGGAAGGCTTTCCCGGGTGGGAGGCAGGGGTGTTGTTGGTCAATGTCAGCAATGTCAGGCTCTCTCTGCTGGAGGGGGAAGGGGGGGGTGTTGGTTGGTGTCTGTGGGGGCAGACGATTTTTGTGTTGCCTAGGGCAGCACAAAACCTAAATACACTACTGTTTATGATGATGGAGGAGGCAGGGCATGAAGTCATTGCCGGCGCTGTCTTATCTCAAGGACAATATAATCATTATTGACCAAAATAATCCAACATGATCATTCACATCACCCCCTTCCAGGGATAAGTTAGCCATAAGTAGCAGAGCTCTATTAAGCATTCAATAGTTATCTGGTCCAGCAACAAGTGGCACAGTTAAATGATGACTATCATATCTCTATAGGTAGCTTAACCAGAGCTGTAGCTTTAAAAAGATAAATTTTCACAAAAAACAAGTGCAAAAGTAAAGTGCTGGGTACATTATTTTCCTGACACTCTGCTGTCATTATTTCCTTCTCTCTTCTCTAACACCAGTGCTTTCTTCCACAAAAGCTAGTCTCACCCACTCATGATGAATGCAGGGTAATGCCACACATGAGAACACAGTACAAAGAAAACAAATTATTTCAGATGTCTAGTCAGGGACTTTCTGTGGGATGTTGTATAATGGCTGGAAAAGTATATCAGCTCAGCATTCAGCTCCTTAATATGGCATCTTAGATGCTGAAAATAAGATAGCAGGGCTATTAAGGGAAAAGATAATATGCAGACTAAAGCACTGTCCTTTATTGGTAAAAAAAGATCAAGTATGCAAATAATTAAATCATTGCGTAAAAACTTATGTTGGATACTAACGTGTTCACCTTTAAAGACAAAAAAATTTAAATAATCAGTGAGCTGCCAATCCTATTTAAGAAAACACTGCTGCAGTGCTAAAGTCAGAAAGTTCACTCAATTTACTTAATTTACTACACGTTCTCTGTGATCTACCACAGCTACAATTCTGAGAGCACTTCAAAGACTCACTGAGAACACAGTATATTTTCTAAATCATGTGCATTGTAGATTCATTTCTCTCGCTTTCTTAGTTGCTTAAAATTTGGTGGCCTTTTTTTTTTCTTTTTATTACTTTCATCTGGTGATCCAGCCTTTCCACACCTCCTGTCTTGGGTTGTCTCTACTCTGGATGGAGGATCAACTGAGACATCCTTGGACAGCAGCATTGTCAGTCTGCGGAGAGGTTAGTGTTAGTTAAGCAGATTTAGACTTGCCTAACAAATTAAAACTGAACGCCAGCAAACACTTTTTAGGCAGTTACAGCAGCAGTTTTTTTTTTCTTTTTGGATAAAGGTATTACATAAATAAAAGATGACCATTGTAAGCACCTCTGTCAGTTATTAAATGGTTTGTCTCTACTGTCTAATTGCCACCTTTGTCTGGACAGCTTGGCCTATTAAAGAAAGTTGAAAAATAACAGACAGGCAGTTCACCAGGTGAAAATAAACCCTATTAAAGGAAACTAAGCCACCACATCTAAGAACTGGTAAGCTGCATTATATATAATTTTTGGGGGGTTTAGAACCAATTTAATATTTAAAGCTGAGCTTCAGCCTTACATTTTTTTCTTCGGTATTTAAAGCAAGTTCTTTCCTGTTTTGAATTTGAGTACTCTCATTTCCCTGCTCAATGTTATCTCCTCAATACAAGTTATAAGAAGCTGCAGCAGCTACCTTTAGCCTGCCTATTTTGTGGCTTGAACAACTTCAGCTCTCTATGACTGGAGAAGGTAGATCATTCTTTCTTTTACAAGAAGAAGGTGGATTTTTCATTCATCTTCAGCTTTTCATTGATAGAAGCTATTGTACAGCTTCTGTTAGTGGAGGAGGGTGCAGAAAGGTTGGGCATAGTCAGCACTACTGACAAGTACTCATGACATGTTCAGTGCTCGTATTAACTTCTACAGCACTGGAAGATTATGGTGGCAGGAATGTTGGGGTGGGGGGAGAAGAACTTTAGATACCAGTTAGACAGCCAGCACCTCATTAAATTCTCCTTCTGATGATTAAAAAAAAATCTTGAATTAGGATTTAGGAGGAAATCTGCAAAGACAATTTTTAGAAAAAAAAAACCCTACAAACAGTGGTGATAAAAGTAAGAATGTAAGACATATGAAAAGTCAGATAAGGAGATATGGAGTAGAGAAAGGTCCCTTCTCTACTTTTTATCTGACTAAAATGTCCTTTTATCATACAGCGGTAAATGACCGCTGCCCAGTTCTCTGGCATTCTCAGAGGAGACTGTTCTCTGAGTACCTGTCTATGAAGCGGTGTAGATCGTTTCTACTAATGAGGAGAGAAGCGATCTACAAACGCTTTGAACTCTAGAAAATGACTGCTGTTATTGTAATCTCACAAGATTACAGTAAGAGATCAGTCAAACACACAGTTCACTAAGCACCTCTGGGCTGGAGAATCTGGAGGGAGAATTTTCACACAGATCACCAGTGAAGGGCTGACATCGCTTCTTCATACACTGGCCGTTTCTGACAGATTCTCTGTGTGCTGAGATGATCAGCGGAGAACATGTTCTCCGCTGATCATCTCTGTTTCCTAAACCACTAATGATCTGAGATCAACAACGATCCTTAGGATCACCACTGATCTCAATTTTATAAAAGGACACCTAACTTTCTTAATTTGGTCATACACAGGTAGATTTTCGAACTAATGTTCGTACAAAAAAATCAGTACATTCAGTAATGCCAACAAACACTTGACATATATCGTTCAAAAGTACTTCAACATTTTGTTTGCTTTTAAAGCAAAACTAAACCCTTCTATCCATTATAGCCAAGGAAGCTACCATCTAAGCCTCTGTTTGATCTGCAGTTTTCATGGTGCTGCACATATGATCAATTATGACACTAGCCATTTGATGGCTTGACAGTTTGGTTGAGATCCCAGCAACTGTGACAGCTATCATTCACGACATGCCTTGAATGTAACTGTTTTGAGAAACAGGTAAATCAATGTGTTTAGTTCAGCTTTTACATTTCATTTTGATATCAATGGAATTTCCCACATGAAATGACATGCACTGATAGAAGTTTGTTCGTTTGAGAAAAATGTTCCATCCCGTTCCTTGTGGCTTGTCAATATGGTTGAAAACAAACATCGATTTGACACCTCATACCATTATAAAATCAAACGTTCTAAAAATATTTCCAAATTAAATTGTACTGGTGTATTGCAAGCTTCAAGTTTATGTGACGTAGATACTGTTTCAAAAGTCCACTTAACCTTTATTTAAAGTATTTCTCACCAAGCACCAATTTATATTCCTCCAGTAGGTTTTTTCCAGAAATAAGTCTGCCCTATAATGTTTTGTTTGTATACTCTATGGATAAAGTAGGGAAGCATTAGAACATCTGTCAACATTTTTTCTGTGTCCATTTGTTCTGTTAATCATTGGTATTTAGGTAGGGAAATCAAAACGTTAAATCTATCACCAGAACAGGTGAGTGTAAATTATCCAATGTGGATACCTGTTCCAGTGACAACTGTCTAGCAAGGAAATGCTACTTGATTTTTCGAGATGTTATTATTTTCTATTGCATCCCTGGAACAGGATGTAAAGAAAATTTTCCACAATGGGACACAGACAGTAAAAAATAATCTGACAGACAGTTTAAACCTTCCCTACTCCTAGAAAGGTGGGAAATTGAAACCAAACTGTAATAAGGTGGTCTGTTAAGGCACCATGGAAAACATTAGGAAAAACAACGTGATTCCAGAGACAGGTAGAAGTAAAGAGAAAATCTCAGCTGCACAGAGGAACCCTTTAACTTTCATTTTTAATACGTATTTTCAGCTTCATAAATTACAAATCTCACAGCTATATTTAGTTCTGACAACTTAGAGAAATTAATATTTGAGAATACTGCAAGCCGTGCTTTAAAGCACTGAGGCATTTTCCTTCTTGATTGCCTACATCAAAGCAATTCTTAAGATGCTATATGGGAAAAGAAGTACAAATGCCTCTACTCGAGTGAGACACACATGAAGCACATCAAGGCTGGGTGTCCTGTAAATTTTAATGCAATTCGTTCTGAAAGAAAAACATTAGTATAGCTTAGTGGAATGCCTTGTAGTTATCTTCCTAATTATAGCGCCTCCAAGACATTTCAGCTCTGCACGGCACTATATTTATTCTTAAAACCTAAAGCTGGAGGCTGGAATAGCTCTACTGTGGCACTTCAAGCAAACTTTGCTTTTATATGCTGCTGCCCTACTTAGTCTGAAACTACAATAATGAGCCACCATCGCAGACATGTCAGCAACAGAGCTAAAGGAAGCAGTGCATAAGCCGAGTATTTCACTTGACATAAAAATGCACCTCACGGTCTACTATTCACTCTGAACAGAGATTACTCGGCTTGTGTCATTGATTTTATAAATACAGCTAAGTACTGCACTACATAAATATATATCACAAACGTGTAATGCCACAGACAGTACAATAGCCATTCTGAAGCCCACACAACTCCCGGCTTAATTTGCCTGCTTGGAAGCAATTCAGCAAATTGTTTTTTTGTTTTTTTTGTCTCACAAAGGAACGGTCATTTTCAAAAATAATAGTAGCAAAGAATTGTGAGAGGTTGGAGACTTGTTTGCTAGGGTTAAGGAAGTGGTTTGATTTGACTTTTGAAGCTGAAGATTGTGATTCATGGTCAGCTAATGTCCGGTATAATCCACACGAGCATCTTGTGTTTGAGCTGGAGAGAGTCCCTTGGCTGCTGAACAGCACTCAATAGGCTCAATTCACTAAGCTTCAAAGATCATTATTTGCCATAACGACTGTTAATTTTAGCAAGCAAAGACAATGGGAGCTGGAAATTACAGTTGCAACAACTGAAAATAATGACTGGTATGGTAAATAACACAGCTTTATAGACTAGGTAATTGAGTAGGTTTTTTAAGGTGAACTCATCAAGGCAGTATTATAAGACATAAAATGGCCCTTGCCAAGAAGCAACCTACATTAGTACGGGCATTGGGGTCGATGAAATCAATACAGGTGTCAATGATTTGGACATTTCTATTCATCATATCGCTTCCCTTTTATTTTGTTTGTTATCTTCAGAAACTCTTATTTTTTGTTATAGCTCCTGTACGAATTTATGTTCTAAAGCAACATAACAGCTATATGATCTCAATTCTAAACCATTCCAACTGTCCTTACCCCTAGAACTTAAACACTTAGGGCTCGTTCACACCATGGTGCATAGACATCTGTTTTTCTGCATGCGTTCTGCAAGGGAACAACAAAATCAATTGTTCTCTATGTGCCCTTTTCACGCCACAACACTAGTATCACATGCAGATGTTTCTGCATGTGTATAAAACTCATTGAAGCGAGCAGAAAAAATGATATACACTGTTGTCTCTGCAAGTGAAATCTGCACATCAGTTTCCATCAGTTTTTCTGCACGTAGCATCATACTAACTTTCTAAAATAAATTGAATCATTTAAAATGATGGTCCTACCAAAACTTCTCTATCTAATCTGTACCATTGCAATTCCCCTACTAACAATTTGACTCACTGCCCTGCAAAAAACTGTTAACCAGTTTATACGGAATCTTAAAAAACCTAGACATTAATTTTTCATCATAGCAAAACACAAACATGAGACCTTGGACTTCCCCTATCCACAATTACTACAAAGCTGCTTTGCTAGACTAAATTCAATATTGGTGGAAACACTCCCCAAACAAAAATCTGTTTGGTAATGGAAACTAAGCTCCTACCCAACAATGACCCCAAGTTACTCTTGCTAGCCTTTAAGCTGGGAATACCCTCCACTATTTACCCTACAATACAATTGAGCTGTATGGAACAAAGTCACTCTACACACACCTCATTCATCAGCTTTCCAGGAATTTCTAACTGCAATAGATGCCCTGGGATACGTTATTCCAAAAATGTGTGGGATTACCTCACTTACAAATCTGTTCTCTGAATGTAATGTTAAATCCTTCAAATTTCTTCATGCATACTAAAAGCTATCAGTTACCAAATATTGCCACTATTTGCAGGTTTGCCATTTTTTTACCAAATAAAATGTACACCTAAAGAACTTCATATTAATGTATCCCAATTGCTGAGCAACCCTTCCTATCACACTAAATGTATTTTATATTACAATTTATTAATAATGTATTTTACAACCACTAAAACATCCACAATGTTCAAATGAAACTGGAACTGGTAGAAAAAAAATCCCAGAGCACCCCTGTCAAAAATCTATCAGAATTTTTTATACATCATCCTGATGTATTATTCAATGGGAACTCCTCTAGAGAGTAATCTATTGATGGTGCATTACACCAGATAAACTGTATAAATTCTATCCCACACATCAGTCTTAATGTTGATGACAATGCCCTTTCTTATATTCTTTTGTACTGTAAATATTTACATTCTTATTGGAACCAGATCTTCAAACTTTATTCTGAAATCACCGAAACCTCAACAACTCCCTCCTCTGAATTAGCCCTGCTACATGTAGGGACCAGCCAATTTCCTTCTATCATCATGATTTTATGGTGCACATTTTGTATACTGCAAAATTAAATTTAGCTAGACTCTGGAAGTCGCTCAGTCCCCCTAATACATTGAATGTACTAGATGACCTAAACTTTTACTGTTCAGTGGAAAAATTGTTTGATTTTCTGAACTATAATTATGCCAAACTTTAACACAACTGGTCCCGATGGCTAAATAACCCCAAATCAGGAGCAGACTGACAACTTATGGGGCCCCCGGGCAATAGGGAATCATGGGGCCCCTGTGTCCTTGCCCAAACTCAAAAAAGCTTATGAAAAAGGTACCAGGTACATCTCATGGGGCCCCCTACTGACCCCGGGCACTCGGGCAGTGCCCGAGTTTCCAAATGGTCAGTCCGCCCCTGCCCCAAATACAAACATTCACTTTGAGAACACAGTCCTTCGCTGAACATCCCCATCTCGTATTAGTTTCTTTTGTAACAAGTTACTTTGCCTGTTGCATGCCCCAATCCCCATTCTTCCTTCCCTGCCCTCACCCCTTACACATTTAAACAACCGATGTCCACTGGAAATCTCATTAGCACACACATTATTAGATTTCTCAGTGAGAACAAAAATTGTATGCAATTTCAGTGTAAGACTTTACAACTGACATTCTGTGGTTCTGACAAGTTAGTTCAACACACATTTTACATACTAATCTGCTAGTGTTGTCTGGTTAAAACTGTAATGCTTACTATACATGTAGCGAATATGAAGCAGTACTAAATCCAAATGCAAAAATGTAATATATTGCAGCTTACCAATCATTATATTGTATGTGGTAGCTGTATTTCTTTTCTTTTTTTAAGCCTTTCCCTTTATTTCACCTGGTGATCCTGCCAGTAACCCACTTCCTGTCTTATGGTATCTGCATTCTGGATGAAGTAGTGATGTAGATACCTTTGGACAGCAACATGGTCAGTCTGGGAGGAGGGTAGTGTTAGATGTACTAGCAGATTTAGATGGACCTGACTGAAAAATGGAAGCTGAACTCCAGCTATTACAGCTTGAGAATAAGGTTTTACATAAATTAATGAAAGTTGATAACTGTAAGTACCTCTGTCAGTGTTAAATGCTTTGTCTCAACCCAATTCATTTTCTGGACACCTTGGCCTCTTAAATTAAGTTGAAAAATAACAGACATACTGACAGGATTACAAGAGAAATTAAAGAAAGAAAGCCTAAAAAAAGAAAACCAATGAAGCCACCACATCTAAGAACTGGTAAGCTGAAATTTGATACATTTTTGTTTTTTGGTTTATTACAGCTTTAAGGTAATTATCCATGTTTAGTTGGGGTTCCTTTAACTCAATTGCCCAGTTGTCAAAATTAGTGGACTATTCATTATTTTTATTTAACTGCTTCCTGTCCGCCCTCTGCCTATAGACAGTGGACAGGAAGCACCGTAAATGCGGGTTATGTACCTGTACACCAGCCTGCATCGAATGCTCCTGTGCAGCTTGCAGAGCGTGCACCTAGGAGCCCGGTGATCCATGTGTCACCCAGACACAGCGGTAATGTGGTCATGTGGTATTATACTATGTGATTGCTATATCCAATCACTGCTTGTAAGGATGCTTGTACACTAACAGACTTCAGTGCCAGCCAGCCCTAGTGTCCCCGATCACTGCCGCAGTGTAATAATAAATAATGCAATGTCCCAGTGCTCACAAAAACACCACCATACACCATACCAGTGCAGTTCTGATCACTGCCATACCGGTGTCCTGATCACCGCCATTCCCCATACTAGTGCCATGACCACCGGCATATGCCATACCAGTGTCCTGAACACCACCATATGCCATATCGATGCCCTGATCACCGCCATACCAGCGTCCTGATCACAGCCATACCCCATACCAGCACCCTGATCACCGCCATAGCCCATACCAGCATCCTGATCACCGCCATACCCCATACCTGCATTCTGATCAACCCATATGCCAGCATCCTGATCACCGCCATAACCCATACCTGCATCCGGATGACCGCCATACCCTATACAAGCGTTCTGATCACCCCAAATGTCATACTAGTATCCAGATTACTGCCATACACCGTACCAACGTCCTGATCATCGTCATATCCCAAACCAGCATCCTGATGATCCACACCCCACATTAGCGTCAAGATCATCACCATACCTTATGCCAATGTCCTGATCAACGCCAGACCTCATTCCAATGTCCTGATCACTGCCATATATCATACCAGCGTTCAGCATTTTATGGTCTGGGATATCAATTTTCAGATTTATATCCCATAGTTTGTAGACTCTAAAACTTTCACACAGAGTAAATAATATACACTGTTTTGGGTTATTTTTACCCAAAAAATGTAGCAGAATTTATTTTGGCCTAAATTTATGAAGAAAAATTATTTATTTGCAAAATCTTTATACATTTTTGATATTTTTTTTATTTATATAGCAAACAAAAAAAAACAGTGGTGATCAAAACCAACAAATGAAAACTCTAATTGTGTGAAACAAATATAAAAACTTAATTTGGGTACAGTGTTACATGACCACGCAATTGTCATTTAAAGTGTGACAGTGCTGAAAGCTGAAAAACTGCCTGAACTGGAAGGGGGTGAAAGTGTCTGGACTTGAAGTGGTTAAATAGCAAAATTCAATTAAAATTGAGATCAATTGACCTGATTTCCACATGTATGGGCAACTTAATGGAGGTATACAAGACTAGGGTATGCCCACAATATGAAATGTCCAAAACACAGTAATGGGAAAAGTCAAGAGTAGTCAAGTATAGCATCTGCTTTTACATTCCTTCTATAGCTATGTTTATAACTGAAGTATAGGTGCACCCAAATTAAAGAATGCAAATAAACTCAGTTTTAAGGACACAACAAAACAAGTTTCATAACAGTTACATAATCTTTAGATATATTTTTTCAATTAGGATATAACATTTCAAAGGAATACTGATTATGTAAACAGCATGAGGTATTGAAGATGGTGACATAACAATGACATATTTGTATTAATATATGATGAGCATTCTGTACACCTTGAGATGAATCTCTCTCTCTGACTCTTAATAGAAAGCTGTTGATGTTTAATTTACAGCTGAGACTTGAACACATGTGACTTAGGCAGCTATTTTGGGAGCTGAATTAACTTTTCTGCCACGGGTAGCCAAGCCGACGTCACTGGAGAGACATGGCCCAATCACCTTCAATAATCACATGGGCCTTTTCAGAAGCCATACAGCATAGTGTTTGATCATTAACGGACACAAATCCAACATATTACTTAGATTCAATATAAAGTATAACATAGCAAGAAGAACTATGTCTTGAGCTTCTTACTAACTTTCCAGCCCATTTCCGTGGCGTTTCCAGTTAATTCCCTGATCTCCTTAAAAAAATAAGCTCTTCTGAGCAGGAATATCCTAGCTAAGAGCATCCGTACTAAGATACACTTTAAGAACATGTTCTGCATGTGTAACTTTATTCCCATAGAGTTTCAACATTTATGACTGCATATATACAGCTATAGGAGTTTAGTGATGCATTTATGAAACCCTAATCTATGAAACCCTAATCTATGAATATTTTGGGGAAAAAAAGCCATTGGTTTTTTTCCACGCAGCTTATTACAGAAAATGTGCTAATGGCCATGATAATCCATGCTCTACAGCCATTCACCAAAAACTATTATTATTATACTTTTATATTATTATGATTGCTTCTTGCTTCGTTTGACCTTATAACAGATATTTCTGATGCTATTTCTTCTCAGACTTGAATTCTGTGATAAAAGAACTCATGAGTTTGAGATGAAATGTCAGAATGACAAAATTATTTGTGTATTTGACAGATAAAGGATGCACATCTGCTAAAAGTGTACGTCTAATACACTAATCCTTATTTACATAGTGTCACTTGTAGAATATGTGGTACTTCAATGGTGATCTGTTATAAAATAAGCTTGTGCCAAAAAAGAGAATATTTACCTGGTTGCTGTAAGTGAGACCTTCTTCTTTTTACATACCTTTTATATACCACAGCTAATGGACTTAAAGTAGAACTAAATGCAAATGCTTTTAGGGTGTAAGGGAGGGTTAAAACCACTGTAATCTTTTTTTGCCATTTGTCCCATTAGGGAAGATTTCCTTTCACATCCCATAGCCAAAACAGGAAAGGAGAGAAAATCCCCGCAAAGTGAGGGACCCCCTGGTTGCCTCTGGAGTCTCCAGAACTAGAGTCTCTACTGAAAATGTCCCCTTTATTACTTTTTTGGAAACAACCCAAAATGTGGTATTTTCTTTTACTTTCATTTTGGTGATCATGGTAAACATGACAAATAGGGTTAGATTTACTAAAACTGGCAAGTGCTAATTCTGGTGCAGCGCTGCATAGAAACCAATCAGCTTCCATTTATTTGTCAAAGCTTAATTAAACAAGTGGAAGTTAGAAGCTGATTGGCTACCATGAACAGCTGCACCAGATTTTGCACTCCACCAGTTCTAGTAAATCAACGCTATAGTGAATCTGCTAATGGGGACACATACAGTAAAAAAGATCTGAAAGAGGTTATTATTATTATTATACAGGATTTATATAGCGCCAATAGTTTGTGTAGCGCTTTACAAAATGAAGGTAGACATTATAGTTACAATACAATTTGGTACAATTTGGTTGTAATCACTCTCCACTATGTCCAAAACAAAAAAAGGTTTGCCTTTAGTTATAATTAAAGATAGTATTACACACTCCAATTTGTTCAGCTACATATTCATATCCACTATATAACCAGGGGTGGACTGACAATTCATGAGGCCCCCGGGCAATAGGGGATCGTGGGGCCCCTGTGTCCTCACCCACACTCAAACCACACCAAAAAAAACCTATGAAAGGTACTAGGGGCATCTCTTGGGACCCCCTACTGACCCTGGGCCCTCGGGCAGTGCCGAGTGCCCAAATGGTCAGTTTGCCCCTGCATGTAACCCTGCACAGTAATGTTTTTTTTTAGCAAAATGTATCTGTAATAACTCTCAATGCTTTCTTCTAAAAGCCACTCTCTCCCTTCACTTAGCGCCGCTTCCCCAAACTTCCAGGCAGGGAGTGAGCACACTAAGCACAGAAAAGTCACATATGACTGATCTTCTTGCACTCACAAAGTAAAAGCAATAAATTACATACATGAGATGCCCAGTTAAACCATATAAAATGCTGCCATATGCAGTATATGTGATTTCTATTGCTAGCACTTTCTTTCAAATGCCTCCTGTCAATCACCTTGGAGAGGAGGTGCTGGAGAGTGGCTTCTGTTCTAGGCTTCTGAGCTTCTTGTGTGCATGGGTGCATGGAGCGTCAGCACACCAGGCTATAGATCTGGGAGGCAACGTACTCATAAAGGTGGCAACAGAGCCAGCCTGCAAATGGAAAGGGGGGGGGGTTATATTTAAAGGCAATTATAAAAAAGTGTGAGCCTGGAAACAGATGGCAGGCATAAAAATGTGTAAGTATAAAGGTATGCTTCTGAATATCACGTTTAACATAGAGGGTTTAATAGCACTTTTAATAAACAGTGCCTGAAAGAAGAACTGCCTGTGAAAGTTTTAGCAACCAGTTAGAACCTTTGCTTCATTTTCAAGTGTGCATAGCTGGAGTTCAGTTGCTTCAGGCAATACAGTGCATATTGAGACTCTTAATAAATGGAGCCTACAACTGTCATATGTTAAATGATCATTCACTTCAATTACCTACAGCAGGATTTGTTATGCAGTAAGCTGGCAAAAAAAGTTCCAGTTTAATTGTAGTCAAGTCTCAGATTGTTTAAAACCTTATAATAATGCATTGGTGCATATTTGACTATATACTAATAGATTTACATATTTATATTATACTACATTTAGATTTATATTATACTAAACATTCCTATTCCTTCATATGGTGAAGAAGCGTGACCTTGCTTAGTGAATCTCATATTTCTCAGTATGGTGAATTTCATACACAACACATTAGAGACAAGAGATACAATAGATATTATCATTATGTAAGACTTTTGGGCTATGTAGGGTTTTTTTTTTACAGCAATCAACAATTGTTTTTATCAGAATCACTTGTAATTGAATACAGAGGTTCCTGATATGATGGAGGAGTTCTATTCTCAAATGTCTTACTCTCTGGTCACCACAACTCTCCATCAGATGGCCTGTAAGTTGATTATGGAAGATACAAGCTATATAGCACTTGAATGAGTACTAGCAGTCCCCCTAACCCCTTCCCCCACTGTCATGGTAAAATATCTGCTTATCTATGACCATCCCAAAGTTGATCATAGGCATCAGAAGATGATGGGATAGGCAGCTATGGCCTGAACACCTCAGAGATTTCTTTATATCTTGCTTTAGACATAAACATCTGGGTCATCCGAATGCTCATATTTATGCTATGAGGCTAGGAGACAAGGTGTTAAACTGGTGAATGGAGGAATATGGCAGAATCCCCTCTGCGGGAATATTGTATACACTGATCAGCGGCTGAAGCTGCTAGGCTGAAATAGCAGATTGGTGGAAACATTTCCAACATGTCCCTGCAATAGAAGTCTATTAAACGATCAACTTATGCTGAATGTGGGGAGCAAACACACTTATCGGAAATTCAGTTAATCCCTGCTGGATCGGCCATATTCATAACAGTGTATGGCCAGCTTTAGGTCAAGGAACAGACAGGCACCTCCATGCATAGCTTTTCTTGGTGTAAAAAAAAATCAGCATTTTGCCAAGGTTTACTAACTTTACCGCCCAATCTGGATATTGGTTGAATCCAGTGAGGATCATCTCATGCCTATGGTCACTTTTCCAAGAGCAACATTTTACTAAACTGCTAGATATATCGAATCTTTCTAAAATTAGATTTACAGTTTAACTGCCCTTGTCTCCTAGACAAGTAAGGTTTTCCAGTAACAGTTAATGTGATGCTCTGTTTTATGGTTTCACTGATAGCCTCACTTCAAATACAATTTGCCACCAGGGGCAAGAGAGAGAAGTAATTGGTCCTGTATAATGGAACCTTTCTTCTTCTCCTAAGTAAATTGCAAAATTACATACTGAGATTATAATTGGATAATACCTTGACTTGTAATTGTGTTTGCAGAAGCGGTTAGGAAGTTTATTAAATGGAGATCCGAAGTATCAATGTCATTGAGAGAAGGACATTGTGCCAATTAATACTAAAAATAAAGGAAAGTCACAGCTAGATAAGGTCAGCACATTTAGTTGCACATTGAAGATGCATATGGTAAGACTCTGCCTAACTTCTGCAGTACTA
Source organism: Staurois parvus (assembly GCF_062004578.1). NCBI lineage: Eukaryota > Metazoa > Chordata > Amphibia > Anura > Ranidae > Staurois > Staurois parvus. The sequence continues at coordinate 10,914,069 of NW_028319098.1, forward strand.
AAATAAAGTAAATAAATATAACAAACTTGTATTAAAATGTTCAATGGGGTTATGGAACTTTATACAGATGATTCACAGTTAACATTTCTAAAGTATTAATGTTGTCTTAAGTGTTGCTAATAGTTTGTGAATCCTGGGAGCCATATAGTGAGCCAACCCATAATCAGTGGATTAATTAATTCTTACATTTATAAATTTAATAATGCAATTATGCAAATACAGGTTCCACGCCATTTAAACATTTCCTAAAATAGTAAATAGCAACTTTCAACTGTACATTTTATTTGATGGTAGGCAAAGGCTACAGTGGACCACTATGCATTGAAACAGCTAAACTTATCATTGCAACTACACGATGTATATGTTTATGTCATTCTGCCATGGTGCTACCTCCCTCGAGCTATCTCACTGGGTTGTTGTGCCTGAGTCATATCTATTTTGGGGCTTATTTACAAAGTGACCAAATTAATATGCTTCAATATTTTTAAGGAACATTTTGATTACAAGTCATGTTCAGTTTAAATATAAACTAGCTTTGGACAGCTTCTCAATTCATTTCCCCAGTATTTTATCTATGTATGCATTAATGTATTTAATTTCAATACAGAAAAGAAGAAGATTGCTTTGTCAAGATAAAATGTGTGTCTCATTATTGTGTCTACTTTTTAATGTTATTTTTTTACAGGTCACATCAAAATTGTAATTGTAACTTCCAATAACAAACTGTCTTACACTGAAGTTAAACCACACATTAAGATCTCATTCAATACATTGTGCTGCAGTAATATGAATGTTTTTCTGAATGGTGCCATAATGCACCTTACCAGCAAATCTGCATTGCAGCTCAACATTGTGGTACATTGGGCAGCCCATTAACATGGCCTAGAATGAGAAAGAAAGAGTTGGGTTTCTAGAGCACTGGGCTGACTTTTATTTGGGTATTGAAGATGGTCTGCATCTAAATGGAGGTTTTTGGGAAGGTTGGAAGAGAGGAAAAGGCACACAAACACAAAACCAAAAATATTGCACTCCTATTATCCCATCAACAACTAACCATGGCCGTCCAAAGCAGATGGCCATAGGATTTTGAAAAAGAAAAATTCACAAACAAGTCCAAATAAATAAGTTCAAAGGAACATTCTGGGCGAGAGAGAGCAGACAACTGGACTAGGACATTAGGGGTTCAGTGGGAGAGGGATGGAAAACAAGCAAGGCGTTTCCGGGCCTCCAGACAACAAAACGAAGACAAAAGCTGCATCTTCTTCAGTGGCTCCTGCAACTGGGCTTCGTAGTAACATTCATCTTGTCCATCCAAAAATGTGTTGCCTGTTGTCCATCCATCTCCATCTGACAGTTCTGTGTGTGAGGATCTCTTGCATGCAGCCAACATTATGTGAAGCACTCTCCCTTTTGTGTATCTGTGAGACCAAGTTCCGTGAAGCCTACTGGTTAAGCAAGTACTGGTTGTTACTCTTAAGTTATGCTAGCTATTACTCTTATGCTGCATTGTCCTTTTTGACAGGTGAGTTGCTAGTTTGTTTTTGTTCAATTAAAGATTGTTTTACTGATCCTTTTTTGCACCCTGTTTACTCTTGTTTTACATGTAGAGAGGGAAAGTTAGACGGGGGCAGATAAGTCCCTCACAGACATTAATGGGGGGTGAGATAGGTAAAGATGGGGAATTGCTTATGACGTGTGATAGGGAGGTTTTCATGTTAGAAAAAAACAATGGTGATTAAGGTACTATTTGTACTGCAATGAAAGATATGGTAAATATAAGTGCAAAATGAAACAATTGATTAAAGTATTGTTATTCGATGGCAGAAGTCTCTCATTCAACAATAGAAGAGTTGTAACCTTTGATGCATGAAGAGCACTATAATTTCTGGGTATTGCTGAATGTTGGCTTTGTTCTTCACATGATTGAGCTACTAACATTCTTGCCTATACTCTCTTTGGGAGAGACGTGGTAAAATGAAAAGGTGGTGTCTGTCTCTTTGTGAGAAGTGATCCAAAAGTGAGTATAAAAGAGGACCTTGTTCATGGAGAGTATGATGGTGCTGCGGAATTATAGGTGGAGTAGGAAGGGCGTGGACTGTTAATGAAGCGGTAGAGACTTGGCTCCTTACACAAACAGAAAGGTCTTCAAGAGCTGGGACAGTGGTAATTGTGGAGGATTTCAACTAAACTGAGATTGATTAGTGTAATGGCGCTGCTGGAAGAGTAAAAGGGTAGAAATCTACAAACTTATTATGAGACATTTTTATGGTACAGTTTATAGATTCCCAGCTACAAATGATGCTCTGTTGGACTTGTTATTCACAAACAATGCGGAGCTTATTACGAATGTTCATATAAAACTGGGTAGCAGTGACCATAAAATGATGAAATTTAAGGCATAACTAAATCAAAAGCAACAATGTATATATTGCAGCTTACCAATTAGTTTCCCTCTTTTTCCTACATTCTCACCTAGTGATCCAGCCAGTAAGTCTGTTTTTTTAAATTTTATTTTATTTTAAGCTGCAGTTAGTGGGTTGGGACAACCTATTTAATATTAACGAGATGCTTAAACCTTTATCATGATAGCCAAAAAAAATAAAAAGTGTTAGCTTTGAGTTTGGCTTTAATTTGTTAGCCAATTTCATCTAACACTACCCTCTTCATGGGTTCATATTGCTGCTGCTAAAATGGTGGCTCTGTTGTTCCTCCCTAGAGTGGAGCCACCCAAAGACAGAACAGGAAATAAAAAAAAGAAAAGTAATAAAAAAAATGCAACCAACACATTAAGGTTTGGTAAGCTGCAATATAATATTTTTGTTTTTGTATTTTATGCTTTAAGTTGTACAATTAGCATATACTGAAATGAATGTATATGTAAAAAGAAATCAAGGTCACAAAAATTCAAAATGAAGGACAAACTGTAAAAGAGAGAAAGACAAACCCCCAAAGCTTCAGATTAATAGCAAAAAGATTGTGTCTGAGCATGTAAGCTCCCTACAATTTAGTTCAGAATTGTTGACTGGGGACAATGAGGAAGCAAAACTATTAAATAACTTCTGCAGCTCTGTATAAAAAAAAAACGTGGAGCTCTAATCCATAGCAGGGACAGTACTGCCTTAGTCTCAAATGAACCACAATAACTCAAACTTGATATGGTCTAGAAAAAAAAAGTAAAAAAAAAGCGCCTGGACCAGATGGCCTGCATCCATGTATACTCAAAAAGTTGAGCTTTGTTATTTTGAAGCCATTGTTTAAAATTTTTAGAGGCTCATTTATGATTGGCTTGGTACTACTGTAATCAATTGGTGCAAGACCAATGTGGCGCCTATAATTCTAAGTCTTTACCAAGCAACTACAGACCCGTATGTTTAACTTCTATAGTTGGGAAGATACTTGAAAGTTTGATAAAGGACCACATAAAGGCGCTTTTACTAGAAAACAACATTATAAGCGATAGTCAGCATGGATTCACAAAAGACTGAAGTTGTTAAACAAATCTGTTTTCCTTTTATGACGAAGTAAGCAAAAATCTAGACAAAGGATACATTGACTTTGCAAAAGCTTTTGATACCATTCTGCACAGACAGCTAATGTGCATGGTAAAATGGAACTTAACTGTATCTGAGCACCACAAACCTGAAAATGCTATTTAATTCATTTTTAATATTCAAAGCAAAAAAGCCCATCCATCCATGTCTCCATGCTATATTTTGTTGAGAAATCACTTTAAAAAACAGCCCCCTAGCTGTGTCCATCTTGAGCAAAGGCAGATGATTAATGTAACATTTACTTCCTGGAATTCATCTGCCTTGAGCTCAGACATGCAGGCAGGACAGCATGCTAAGCTGAGAAAGCCCCTCAGCTCCTCCTCTAAATGAAAGAGAAAAAAATGTATGAAATCATTTTGGCCTAGGCCAAAACCAGGAAGCAACTGAGGAAGAAGTTTTAAATGAGTAAACATAATATACTCTCCTAACGTTTTTACTAAGCAGAATAAGGATTAAAATAGTTAATGCTAAATCAGAGTAAAGTTCTGCTTTAAGGTCTATAGGCTTAGAAAATACAACCTGTAAATGAAGAGAAAAACAGCTTAACCTCCCTAGCAGTCTGATTATGTCCATATTTCTGTGCTCAAAGCGGTACATTTTTTTGCATGGAAATATGTATTTTTTTTATTGTAGGCCTGTAATTTTTAGGAATAACTCACTGAAATCTGTCCGAACAAGTTTTTAGTAAATATCCCAGGTATGTTAAAATTTGAAACACGAAATCATAAATTATAATTTAATAAATAATCATAAAAATAATAATATAATAATAATAAATTTAATTCAATAATATAATCAAACCAAAAACACAGAAATTTGAAAAAAAGCGCCAAGTTCGCACATCACTGAGCAAAGTCGCAGAATAATTTTCAGTGTCTGATGACGAATTTCCCCACGAATCATTATCACTCAATTCTGCAAGTGGTTCCGATTTACTATCGCTGTTCTCTAGCTGGTCTAAAACCGCTTTTGACCTAAAGGGACGCTTTTTGGACACCATGGACGTTTCTCAGTTTCCATGCAGAAAGAACAGTAAAAATGCAGGCAGGGCACAGGACAAAGCACTCGGGACAAAATGTATGTGAAATGGTTTGATACAGTAATGTTTTACTATGTGATTTTGGTGTATTTAGTGAATGTCACTTTTTGTCATTTTCAAATTTCCCTCCGTTCCGTCCCCCATACGTCCCGACGTCGCAGGAGACGGAACCCAGATGACAGATGCATCCGCTGGATTACATTGCCAGGGACACTGCAGGAGGGACATCGCGGGAGCACAGGACAAGGTAAGTGAAGATCAGATCCTGGAGCAGCGCCGCATGGTAAGCCCGAGTGTAGCTTGGGGTTACCGCTTGTGGTACTGAAACTTTACCCCGAGCTACACTCGGGAATACCGCCAGGGAGGCTACAGACTGTATTCAGATAGTAGTGATTTATGATTCATACCCTGAGTGGTCTAAGGTTGTTAGTGGTGTACCCCAATGATTAGTGTTTGGATCCTTACTAGAGATGAGCGAATTATTCAAAAATTCGATTTGGCTGATTCGCCGAATTTGCGGAATAAATTCGATTCGATGCAAATTTATTCGCTGCGAATTTAACTTATTAAAAGGGTTTCTAGGCTTCAGAGAGCCTTTATATTAGTGCAGAACACTGTACCTTTAATTTAAATGCCCTTGGAGTCTGCTGGGGAAGAGAAATAATACTGTCAGTCAGTATGACATGCAGATGAGTGCCGTCGATCTTAGAATCACCGCACACTTCACTCATTTGGGCAGTCACGGGGCACGACGAAGAAGATGAAGAAGAAGATGAAGAAGAAGAAGAAGATGAAGAAGATGAAGAAGAAGAAGATGAAGAAGAAGATGATGATGAAGAAGAAGATGATGAAGAAGAAGATGATGAAGAAGAAGAAGATGAAGAAGAAGAAGATGAAGAAGAAGAAGATGAAGAAGAAGAAGATGAAGAAGAAGAAGAAGATGAAGAAGAAGAAGATGAAGAAGAAGAAGAAGAAGAAGAAGAAGAAGATGATGAAGAAGAAGAAGATGAAGAAGAAGATGAAGAAGAAGATGAAGAAGAAGAAGATGAAGAAGAAGAAGAAGATGAGGATGAGGAAGAAGAAGAAGAGGATGAGGATGAAGAAGAAGAAGATGAGGATGAAGAAGAAGATGAGGATGAGGAAGAAGAAGAAGAGGATGAGGAAGAAGAAGAAGAAGAAGATGAGGATGAAGAAGAAGAAGAAGATGAGGATGAGGAAGAAGAAGAAGAGGATGAGGATGAAGAAGAAGAAGAAGAAGAAGAGGATGAAGAAGAAGAAGAAGAAGAAGAAGATGAGGATGAAGAAGAAGAAGATGAGGATGAAGAAGAAGAAGAAGATGAGGATGAAGAAGAAGAAGAAGAAGAGGATGAGGATGAAGAAGAAGAAGATGAGGATGATGAAGAAGAAGAAGAAAGAGGATGAGGATGAAGAAGAAGAAGAAGAAGAAGAAGAAGAAGAGGATGAGGATGAAGAAGAAGAAGAAGAAGAAGAAGAAGAAGAGGATGAGGATGAAGAAGAGGATGAGGATGAAGAAGAAGAAGGGGATGATGGTGAGGAAGAAGAAGAAGAAGAGGATGAGGATGATGAAGAAGAAGAAGAAGAAGAGGAGGATGAGGATGAAGAAGAAGAAGAAGAAGAAGAAGAGGATGAGGATGATGAAGAAGAAGAGGATGAGGATGAAGAAGAAGAGGATGAAGAAGAAGAAGAGAATGAGGATGAAGAAGAGGATGAAGAAGAAGAAGAAGAAGAGGAAGAGGATGAGGATGAGGATGAAGAAGAAGAAGAAGAAGAAGAAGAAGAAGAGGATGAGGATGAAGAAGAAGAAGAAGAAGAAGAGGATGAGGATGAAGAAGAAGAGGATGAGGATGAAGAAGAAGAAGAAGAATGAAAATAAGAAGAATTCCAGTACAGCAAAAAGTGTATCTGCAGAGAGCTCCGCTATTTCTGACAGTTCTCTGACAGTTCCTTCACATTTACAGCGGTTGAAACATTGTATCTATTTGTTTCCGAATAAAAACATCTGTATCCTAAATGGAAACAAATAGATACAATGTTTCAACCGCTGTAAATGTGAAGGAACTGTCAGAGAACTGTCAGAAATAGTGGAGCTCTCTGCAGGGACACTTTTTGCCGGCTGTAGAAGGGATGAAAATCGGCCGATCGGGAAAAATTCGATTCGTGCATCCGAAGTTTGCTAATTTTCGGATTCGACGCGAATCAAATTTTTCCTAATATTCGAAACGAATTCCACTTCGCCAAGTTCGATTCGCTCATCTCCAATCCTTACCTTAAAACTTTTTTTATAAATTATATACAGTTTGGAATTAAAATGCCATTTCTGTGTTTGCATGTCACCAAGCATTTAGTGAAACGTCTTTAAAAGAAGTTATTCATTTTAAGGTCATTCTTTGCCACTGGAGGAAAAGAAGTTTAACTTCCACATACAGAGAGGCCTCTTCACAGTAAGAGCTGTGAAAATGTGGAATAGGCTTCCTCAGGAATTAGTTTTAGTCAGCTCAGCTGTTTTAATATCTGGATTTATTCCCAAATGCACAAAATATAACTGGCTAATAACATTTACTGTATAACTAATAACACCAGAGATTGTTGATTCAAGGAATATCCGATTGCTTCAAGGACAAACTGGTCCATGCTTTATATGTTTTTTTTCCTTCCTCTGTTCCAACTGTGGGTATAGGGTTCTGTATATATAGGTTCTCAATTTATTTATTTACACATTTTTTTTCTATTGGTTTAACCCAACAAACGTGTGTCTTTTTGAAACCTAACTATGTAACACACGTTAACATGTGACAAAATACGGTGGACTGGTCTGGTGTGATAGGGCCCAATGATGTAGCTGCATAAGAAATGTATTTACTACTCAGGTCTATTTTCAGATGTTGTTTGGAAACTTTACAGGGCATAGAATTTCAACTGCTGGCTGCAAATGGTAAACATGAAGTATTCATAAGGAATATTCCCTAGTAACCTTATATTTAACCCCTTGGATCACCTGGATCACCTTTTTAATTTCAGCACACGTGATAGTATCTGCATTTTTGGCTATAAAATTAGTTAAACATCATATATTTAGTGAAAGCAGAGGCCCTGTAGAATAAAAAGATAGTGTTTGCATTTTTTAAAAAATTTTTTGTACATAACAAACACAATGTAATCCCCAATTGTTTGAAAAAAGTTTAGGAAGTGTTGAGTAAATAGATAGCAAACATGTCAAGCCTCATGACTGTGCGTCTCCGCAAAATAGCTAAAATTATCAACAGGTGATGCTTTAAATGCCCATACAGCTCATCAGTTTGGAGTTAACCATAAATGTGAGATCTAGAATTATTGCTCATACTCTGGTGTGTGTGTGTCAATATATGCTGTGTAATTGTTTACATAAACATGCATGCGCTATGCACATGTCAAGCCTCAAAAACTGTGTGTGACCACAAAATTGCCAAAATCATCAACAGGTGCTGCTTTAAATGCCTATACAGCTTATCAATTTGAAGTTAACCATAAATGTTGGACCTAGAATTATTGCTCATAGTTTGGCATGTGCGTAAATATATGCTGTGCAATCATTTCCATAAACGTGCATGCCCTATGCAAATGTTTGCAATTGTATGTGTGTACAGGGTGACAGGGGTGCTTTTGATTTTTTTGTTTCTATATTTTGTATTTTTAACACTTTTATCTATCTTTTTCATTTACCTTTATTGCTGTCACAAGTAGACAATAATACCCCTATGTGATAGACCTGAGCCAGTGACAGGTACTCTTTATTGTCTTTTTTGATTCAGTGTTTACTTGTTTTTTCTGGTGGGGTTTTTGACAGCTGTGAGTTTAAAATGCTCAGAGAAGAATCTGGGGAATGGATCTTTCCCGATGACCCCCTGCTCAACATCCTGACAGCATTTGTCTCTGGCTCAGAAGAGGAGCGTGAGAGCCTGAGGACCACCAAGGGGTGGTGGCACACGACACAATACATAAAAGTGATTGGGCAGCTCTGCCCTGATCACTTTTAAATAAAAACTTGGAGCCTGCTGACATAATAGAAACAGGCCTGTTTTAAGTTATTCAAACTCTGAACGAGGTGGGGAAAAAATCTGCAATTAACATAATAAAGAAAAAAATGGATAGAGTGGCATATGGCACCCTCTTCCTCTATAATACACCCCCCATTGTTCTTTTGGGCATCAACAGTTACAGTCAGTATGTTGCAGTAATTGTGCAGTTGGCAGGTCAAGGATGAAACTGGGAGAAACAAGTAGGTTCAAAACCTCCTATGGGAACACATTTATTATTAATACCTCCAGGACAAAAAAATTCCCCTTATCACATGGCCTGAGCTTCAAAATGCTGCAGCTAGCAGACAGAAAAAAAATCTGTGTTTTTCTGTGCAAGGACATCCAATAACGGCTTAACTGTAAAAGAGAACATTTAGGATACTCTAGTGCCAGTGGTGGAAAAAAACCCCAAAACATTAAAGATTCATTAGACTCAGAATTGGTCGAAACAGAAGCCAATGTAATAAATAAATGAAGTTCCTTGGAAAATTTGTGACTGTGGATATAATATGCCACACATTCGGGGCTGTAATTGCAGCTCAGAATAAATCAATTCACTCTGTGCTTGAAAAATCAAAAGGCTGGGATAATGCTCGTTGTTACGATAACCTCAGATAATAGAATTTCTAGAACAAATAAATAACTGGACTGTGGAGGAGATTCAACTTCATGGGGTTTTGTGTGTTAATCATTCTTTATCATTACATAACTGCCTTTCAAGTATTTCTGCCAGAAAGAAGATAAAAAAATAGCACCAGACTCAGCTACAAATGCAATTGTGTTCACAAAAACTATTCAGGCTCTCACAAATTTAAAGCAACTGTGTCAATCACTTGAAAAACCCTAATGGCGGTTTCCTGCAGTAGATGAGGTATTATAATCACCTGTCTGGTGGCCCGTGTCTCCTATCTTCTCTCCATTTCAGCATTGCAGCTTCCATCAGACACATCAGCATTTAACACCTTTGGTAGTGTTGGATGCCTGTGTCTCCCACCAAGTGTATTGGTTTGGAGGGAAGGCCAAAGATATGAATAGCTAAGAGGTGACCTTAGGTACTTCTTCTATTAGAATATTTTTGGGTGGTGAGGGTAAGTGGATCCTTACTCTTCCCCCATTTGTTTTTCTTTTAATCCTGCTTACCTGGTGCTGCGTTCTGCAAAGTTCAGATACTCAGACACTCAGCGCATCCAGTGTTCTTACATTGAGTTCCTCTTGTCTTCTGCCACCACTTGGTCGTATGCCACCTTGTTGTTTCTGACATCATTGAGAAACCTGCCAACTTGTTCAGGTTCAACTAGTGGGCCTCCCGATGCCATGCTGCTATGCCCACTCCCCACCTTCCTTTGTGAATGAAGGACTATGCCATGCAATGAAGGACTACATGCATATCCCAGGAGGTACAGCAAGCACTGTGCACATCATTTGCCTAAGCAAGTGACATGCATGGGTAATGGGGGAGGGGGGTGACGCCGATCAGTATACATGAAAATAAAATATATTAAAAAAAGACAGCACTATTCGTGTAGGGAAGGGGGGGGGCTATCGAGGAGGGAACTTTATTTAGAGGGTAAAGATCCACACTTTAAGGTTATCATTGCTAAGATCATCATTGCCTGATTGGCCCGTTTTCAGTTAAACAAGTGATAATAAATCATTGTCCAATAACAAATGTCTTTAACCAACTGCACTTAAGCCGGCCATAGATGAGCAGTTTTGCTTACCTCCCACATAGTCATTGTGTTCTCCTGGTGGGGGGCGGAGGGAGCTGTCCCTGCTGGGGGAACACAGTGACTACTGCTAGCCGCTAGCAATAATCACATGTAAAATCCAACAGGCTGGATGTACCCAAGTTTATTGACTGATCAATCAACTTGGGTACATCAAGCCTGGCCCTATATGGTTCAAATCTCAGCCGGTCCCTGCTGAACCGGCTGAGATTCTAACCGTCTATGGCCGGCTTAAGGGAACTTTTTTTCAACCAATTGGTATTTTTCTTTTGAGTTGTTAGGTGAGTGTGGGGTTGATTTCCTAAAGGCAAATAGACTGTGCACTCTGCAAGTGAAGTTGCACTCATTTCCCCCAGAGCTTAATGAATGTGATAAAGCTTCACTTTGTAAAGAATAACCAATCTGGTCCAAGGGAAATAAAAAACAGCATTTTTGCTTGCAGATAATTGGGTGATGGAACTCAGTGAACCTTCACCACATTCACTAAGTTCTGGGGAATATGAATCTAACGGCACTTGCAAAGTGCACTGTCTATTTGCCTTTTGTTAATCAACCCATTTGCTTTCTCTCCTTCATAGGAGGAATGTGCACGATGGGGAGAATGCAAGCACCCATGTACACAGTAATTTTTTTTAATTAAAAGAGAATGCCTCCATCTCCAGCCACCAACTCATGTCTATAGCTTGTTTTATTTATCAAGCAAAAAAGTTCTGGTTGACCATTATTTTCCAATTATTCATTGCCGAGCCAGAACTATTTCTGTATTTACTAAGCTCATTATACCTGTGCATTCTTGTTTTATAGAGATGTTTTTTGCTAACATTTGCAGAATAACTGGCTATCCCAATGTTCAATGGGAAATACAGCTTGTTAACATCTTGTATTTATAATACTGCTAAATTTTACAACTGAAAGCCCTGAGCTGTTTTTAACATGTTCTGTTATTATGGCAAATCATTGATTTTTTCAGTAATTCACCACTGGACCCAATGGAAGACCCACCATATTTTTTCCTGCTTGTGTTGCTGCATACAATCACTCCACATTTGATAGCATGCAATCATTGCAAAACCCAAATAGAAAAATGAGTATTCTGTGGCATTATTGTGTCACATAAAACAAATGTTTTTTTGTTTACAATGTCTTGACTGACAATAGTTAGACCACAGAAATGAGGTGTTAGTTATTCTGTTTACTATTGTGTATACATGTAATACTTACCTGTCCCGCTGTCCACATAGTTTAGGAGAGAAGCTTGCTTAAACTTTATGTAAACCTTAACAATGAAGTTATCTTAAGCCAGCCATAGACGGATTGAAATTTGGGCGGTTCAGCAGGAACCTGACGAAATTTGATTCATTTATGGGCAGGCTGGTTGTACTGAAGTCAATCCGTTGATTAACTTCAGTACCACCAACCTGTCAAGTTTTTTTACCTGATCACTGCTGGTGGCTATAGCTGTCAGCAGTGATCACTGTATTCTGCCAGCAGTGAAGGCTCCCTGTGCTCCCTGCTGGCTGAACACAATAGCTCTGTGGGAGGGATTCCCCCATCATCACTGACTGTGTCGATAGGGGAATTAAGCAATTTTCTTTCCTTCAACCCCTGGTTGAAGTTAAGAAAATGACTTAATATATGGCCTGCTTTTTTGGTCTCTTTTGGTCTGTTAAATACACAATTTAAAGAATTTGCACTGTGGTTCCTTATACCAGCCCCTTTGTTACTTTCGTGTCTACGTTGATATAGGAGTTAGCTAAGCATAGCAGAGGTGTAGGAATCCAAAACTCCAGGAAGTGTCAGGTGATGAAAATACTTTTTCTTCAGCACAACAGAGCTCGGTGGCATGCGCAGCAGGACAGGTAAGTAATACATTGTTTTCTTTACAGCAAACTTTACCTTTGTTTTTTTCCTAATGATTTAACATCCACTAAAACGAATAATTATGTTTTGGATGAAGAGTACTATAACAGCAGCACTTTAGAGGGATTGGATGACAATCTGGCATAAGGGTACAATATTGGACACCTCACTAAGGCCAAAGAATTGTTTTCTATTCCGATGAGCACAGTTGCTCAGATTGCATTACATAGAATCTCAGATGACAGATATTTCCATGTGCTTGTGAACATCAGGAAGAGAACGAATCTTTCAACAGTTAGGTTATTTCTTAACATCTCAATGCCATCTACTAAGTCTGGCAGGCTTAGAGCTTTGTTACCAGGTCTGTTCTTTTATTGGAATTACTAAGACCAAAGTCCACTACTCCTCTGCTGTAAATGATTACAGCCTTTGTTTAAAGAAACAGTGAAGCCCCAAGACTGGCATCAGACTGGGAACCTGTAAAATAGCCAATAGTGTTTTGTAATCCTTGTTGGAAAATATGGAATACTAATAATACAGAGCAGCTTTGTGGTGGAAAGATTTGGCTATTTTTAGGAAATAGTTTCACATTTGGAAGAAGCAGGGTCATGCTATGCTAATTAGACCCATGAAGACCTCTGCTATCGGGAATACAGGTACAAACAATAGCTGCTAAGGTTATGCCGTAGCTGTCCTGTAATATTGACTGTACACGTGAAGCAAGTCAGAGGCAATGGTTCAATGGCAATGAAGGTGCGTATAAAGCCAAAGCTTTATTTATGGATGGAGAGGGTGGCCCTTTCAATCATCCACCCGTCCTTTATTCATTGATCACTTTTATTTCACAGAAGCTGTAGCATGGTGTATATGAATGGAGGAGCTGGGCAGAAAGATTGGTTCTATTAATCCCCACCACACACGAAGATTACGGCAGTGGGATGGGGGAATTCGATGGAGGAAAATTTCAAGGAAACCAGGACCAGCAGCACAAGGGACACAGTGCACTAATATTAAGGCATTGCCCTAGTGCTGATTTGTTTAAAATTTCAGTGGGAAGAAGAGAAGACAAACTGGTCCTTTTTTGGAAGGAACTATAGGCTCTTATCTTCTATCAAATTCTGTTTTCTACTATCTCATGTGGGATACAAATCTTCTTAGATAACATTATTTGCAAACTGTTGTTAGAATAGTCTGATAGCTGTTATCACTAAGATCCTGGTTACAGCACTTCAGTGGTATTACTGAAACAGATATTGAGTACTTGAGAACACAGCCAAAGATACTAAAATGCTGAAAGGAAGAAAAATAAATTAAAGGCCAGGTTCACACTAACCTGCATGGTAAAACCCAGCATTTTACCATGTGGACAGGTATCAGTGTGGTCTCCATCAGGGAGTGGTACGTTTCAGCCCATCACACTAATTACTCTTTTTTCCTTTGTTTTAGGACTCATGCATACTGGACCTTTGTAGTCCTGCTCCTATTGGCTCTGGCGGGTTTTTTTTCTGCCTCTAAACACTCCTGCTTGTTGGCCTATGTGTCCATCCTCTAGAGGAATTTAGAGGCAGGGGCATTTAGAGGTATAAAAAAACAGTCCCAGCGCATCCAGGAGCAGCAGCGTTTCAAAAGAAAAAACACTTGACGCCTGTAAGCACGTCTAAATGTGTGTTACTGCTAGTCACATTTAGCACTTGAACATTAATTCATTTCATAGACTAGAATACATTATTATTCTGGCCAATTAAATTAATTAATGCCCAAACAATTAATCAAATTACACGCCTTTACAGGTGTCAAGCATTTTTTCCTGCCAAAATGCTGCTGCCAGGAGGAAAGGCATCTAGGAGAGATATCAAAATGTCCAGTGTGCATGAGTCCTTAACCTTTGTTTGGTCACACAGAAAACAATTGCATTTTTCTACAGTGCACTGAGTACTGCAAGTCTTGGGACTGCACTGCAACACACCATTCTGCTGTGTAAAAACGTGAATGAAGTGTCACAGCGCAGTCCTGAGACTTGCAGTACCCAGTGCACTACAGAAAAATGCAGACAATTGTTTTCTGTGTCCTAGCGGTGACCTATATTTATCCAATGCAGAAAAACGTGGATCAGCGCTCAAGGTAATGAGCCCTAAATGTATATTGTGTTTGCTCATGCTTCAAATTGAAGTTGTGGATGTGGGCATTTGCAGCAGTTATTACATACACACGCATGTCTGTACAATACACGCATACATGTCTGCATGCAATTTGATAAAGCTTGTTTAGCAGCGATGTGCATATGGCTACTGCAGGCAAACCTGAACTCACAGTGATGGCATGTTCATTCAGAACGCCTAGGACACATCTCAATTGTGCTGCCAAAGGGTTACAACATCTCAAGAAGATTGACGGCAAAGAAATTGAGTGATATAAAAGTTGTGCAGAGAAAATGAAACAATTAAGAAAGTTTATTTCCAAACACTTACAAAACCAAGACAAAGTACTACTGAAAGTACAAGAAGTACTACTAATACTAATACTACTAAAACAAATATTTCTTATATTTTTAAAGCATAACTAAACCCAAAACCATAAACAGACTATATTGTAGCTTGCCAATCATTGGATGTGGTGGCTGTATTCGTTTTCTTTTTTTCAAGCTTTCATTCCTTTATTGTCATCTGGTGATCAGCCAGTAACGCAGTGGTTACTGCACTGTTTCTATGGAAAAGCCACCCTTGGACAGCAGCATTGTCAATCAGTGGAGAGGGTAGTGTTAGATAAACTAGTAGATTTAGGTGGACTTGAAAAAATTGACTAGCAATGTAAAGCCCAACTTATGCTAACCCTTTCTAGGCAGTCACAGCATGATTATTTTCCTTTTGGAAAAAAAGGTTTAACATAAATGAAAAAAAGCTGACCATTCCCATATGGAAGAAAAATATATTTGAAATATATTTTAAAAATATTCTTCCCAAATATATTGACATATATTTGAAATGCTACAATTTTGGCCATATTCAATATTTTTCAGAATATATTTCAATAAATATATATATATATATACTGTATGTTGAAATGCATTTTTATTACAAAATATATAAAAAATATTTTTAAAAATACATTTCAAATATACTGTATGTCTTTAAAAATACAAATCTACTTTGGATAACACATAGACATTTACTACATGATTGGGGAAAACTTATGTTTGGATTGATAGAGTTAATCTGTTGTTAGCTGTATAACTCTATCTACATTTCTACTCGTATTACTCATGTACTTAGGTTCTTTTCTCTCTCTCTTTTCCTCTCTTCTTCTTTACTGTATATGATAGTACTTTCTGCAATGTACATTTCAGTGGTGCCTTGTTTCTGTTTTATATACAGTTTGAAGTTGTAATGTCAATCTATGGTCTATTTTTTTTAAATAAAATCGTTTGTAAACAAAAAAAAAAATACAAATCTACATTTTAGGAATTAATTTACAAATATATGTAAAAATATATGTTAAAAAAATCTGAAGAATATATTTAATATATATATATATATTTAAAAATATATTTTTTAAAATATATTCTTCCGATTTTTTTTACATAAATTTGTAAATGCATTCCAAAAGTGTAGATTTGTATTTTCAAAGACATACAGTATATTTGAAATGCATTTGTAAAAATATTTTTCATATATTTTGTAATAAAAACGTATTTCAATACACACACACATACACACATATATATATATATTACCCCCTCCCTCCTAGATTGTAAGCTCGAAAGAGTAGGGCCCTCTTACCCCTTGTGTGCTGTTTGATGTTACTGTACTGTTTCATGTATTGTCCCCCCTCTATTGTACAGCGCTGAGCAAACCCTTTGGCGCTATATAAACTCGATAAATAAATAAATAAATAATAAATATATATATATATATATATATATATTTATTGAAATATATTGAATATGGCCAAAATTGTATCATTTCAAATATATGTCAATATATTTGGGAAGAATATTTTTAAACTATATTTCAAATATATTTTTCTTCCATGTAGGTTATAAGCACCTCTCTCAGTGTTATATGGTTAGTCTCAACCCGCTAACCTCCAGCTTTACTGAATAGCTTGGTCTGTTAGAAACAGTTAAAGCGGAGTTCCACTCAAAAGCGGAAACTCTGCTTATTTGCTTCCTCCCCCCCTCCACTGTCATATTTGGCACCTTTGGGAGGGGAGCGGATAAATTTTTTTTTGACAGTTACCCACTCCCACTCCCACTTCCGTCTCAGTTTGCCTCAGCAAAGTGAGCTGGAAGTTCAGTCCCCTCCTCCCTCCCGCAGTCTCCTGGGAACTTTCACAGGTCCCAGGAGACTGCCGGACCAATTAGGAGGCACAGCGCAGTGGGTACCAGGCTGTGAAGCCGCAAGCTGTCACAGCTGGGTGCCCACAGTAGAGATGCCGGCACCGTGGAGGAGAGAAGGGGAGAAGAGACGGCATGGGTGTGAACATCGCTGGATCCTGGGACAGGTAAGTGTGTGTTTATTAAAAATCAGCAGCTACAGTTTCTGTAGCTGCTGACTTTTAATAAACATGAAAACATCTGGAACTCCACTTTAACTATGTTAAAAAGACTGCTGTGTTAATGATAATGACAAACTGTACTATACAGTATAGGTCATTTTTTTTTCTGTCATAGTTGCACTTTATTATCTAAACATAACAAAATATAATATCTTTTTACAGCATAGCAGAAAATGAACACCAAAAGGAGCATCATTAAAAGGACATTCACATTACATATGATGACTACATACAATACCAGATCCAGGGATGAGATGAGTAGTACTATGCCACCTGTATGACATACAACCTGACATTCACCAGCTTTAGGAGCTTTTATTCACCACATAAACAGAAAGGCTATGTGCAAAGGAGAATTTATTTGTCTAATTAGTCCAGCAGATATTCATACTATAATCAAGTGAACATCTGTGCATAAAATAATGTTCTCTTATGAAAACCCAAGTTTAGCAATTCTGTAAGTCGGTTGAATGTATACTGCTGGAGTTTCAGCACACTATAAAGGTTTAAAGCAAGTTTAGTGTGACTGCCCGTGCAGCCCCTCTGAAAAGCCATCCACTGAGTGCTTTTCAAGGGTGTTTGGCAAGTGGTGAGGAGACGATATGTAGTCTCCTCTCCGCCTGTTTTAAATCTGCAATTGCTGCACCACTGTGCCACAACCACGTGTATTTACACATGGTAACTTGCAGATCAGTTGTGGCGCTCCCCATTTGTTTGAATGGGTCGTGTTCAGTGGCAGTTCTGCTTGCCACACACCACAGGGGATACAATTGTTGACAAGCAAAGCATTGCAGCCACAGCCTATATGCAAATCCATCAAGCTGCATTTGTGGCTTATGGGGCGGCAGGTGTGTGGCTGTAAAAACATGGCTCAGCTACCTGTTTTTGCCTCTTGCTGACAAGTGCAAACAAGCCCTTGGGGTACATTCAATTGTAGACTACTTTTCAGCAGGTCCTAAGTAATATGCAAAAACCCAAAGAATGAGCTTTTTTGATCACTTTTGGTCCATTAAATATACCATACAAAGTAAGAAAAATAAAAACAATAAACCTTCGCTTAGGTATATACACTAGTTATATAACTAAAGAATAAAATTAAAAAAATAATTTTATTGGTGTAGTTTCTATTTTTCCCCACAAAACGGCCTCGTCCCTCGGTGGTGACGTCACTCAAAGTTATATTTTATATGATCTTTGCCCTTTAGAAATTGATAATTAAAAATCATTTAATCATATTCTTCTTATATGTATAATTATCTTCTTGTACTTATTGTCCGTTTTTGGCAGTAATATTATGGGTGGGCCCCTTAGTGTGGTCCGTTTTGTTCCCTTTCTGTGGTACTTATTGTTCATTAGGTATTGTTCATCTTTATTGCGATCCGCTTCCTGTTTGGTGGTTTCCGGGACGCCCTTCTGCCTCTTGGAATGCATCTTGATTAGTGGGAGGGTCCCTCCATGCACTATATATAGACGTCAGCACAGCCAATTAGCCACGCCCCTGACGATGTCAATTGGATGACGAAACGCATCGGGTGGAGCTTCGGCATGTGACGTCATTACGTTTTGGAGGGAAGGCGGCCATTTTCGTGGTTGGAAAGTTAGTTCAAATGCTGGTAACCATCCTATACAATGTTCGAGTAACTTGTAATAAACAGGGTGATATTATTATATAACTGCTAAACTATGAGTGGTCTTCTTCTTTTATTCCTCATCTATATACTGGATGGAAGTCTTCTTTCAGGGCCTGTAAAGATCTTTTGAGAGGAAGATTGAAATCTATCTTGGTGAGGATTGCCAGTTTCATTATCTGCAAATATTCATTCCCCCATTTGAGCTGCGTATATTAACCGATGTGTTTCGGTCAGAATTTCTGGTAAGAGGCTGAACCATTCAGGCGTTTTGGTGATGGTAGATCGTGGGAACTTCACTTGGGACATTTTATTTCTTTCTGATTAATTGGACTTTATGATTATATGCTTTTGATTAGCGCCGCAATTTTATATCATATACCATAGAAAGTGTTATATCTGTTTGATGGGTACAAAAAAATGCCTGTTGATCTTGCCAGAAATCTTGTCAGCTGATAACTTCTTGTTCCTTTTGTCCATACAGCATTCTTATCAGTTACATTGTTCCCAATGATCTCTTAGGACTACAGGATCCCAGCCTATATGTTAAGAAGACAAGGAGGGGTTCTGTAGTCCTGCCTGTTTTTGTTGGTCTAATACGGCAGGATGAGTGAACATGGAGACCCTAGGACAGGAAGTGTGTGGCTGGTAGATTCACCAGGTGAAAATCAAGGGGAAAAAGCCTGAACAAATGGTAACTAACGAAACCACCACATCTATGGATTGATAAGCTGTAATATATAAAATGTAGTTTTTGAATTTAGATATGCTTTAACACAACAAGTGGCACCCTGGCAACACAGTAGAGATGCAGGAGTAGAGGTACTAAATACATCAAGGAAAACAGTGCTATCACAGCATTGCAACACGGTATAAAAAACACTAATACGCAGCAAAAAGGATTGCATTAATTTTTTGTAACAAACTAGTTTTTCTTTACAGCATTTTAAACATATAACATCATAGGTCACAGTGATGCATATTAATATAATTACAAGAGGAGTGTGTGGCATATGCAAAGATTGAACAGAAGCTGATTAACCGCTTACTGAAACACGCTCATGCATTAGCATTTGAGAGAAATTCGGATGGTAATGCAGAAAATTGCCTACAGCATAAAAAGGAACTGCATTAAAAACACAGACAGCTTTCTATTTTAGTTCTGTAAAGGGACACAATATTCACACAGCATAATAGGCTTGGAATTGTAAGAAATATAAATTGCATTGTAGAAGAGTTTCCTCCCGCATCCCGTCTGTATAAATTGCTCAAATTTATCTTTAGGACACAATGGTCAAACGGAACATTGAGTTATCATTTGTGTTGACTTTGCTTCATAATCAGCGACTAAACAGGGAGATTGATGGTTGGCTGGCCACACGGGTGAAAACAGGCTATAATAAAGTGCAACTGAAGGTTTGCTCAGTTTTGCTGTAGTCACAGGCTCATTTAATAGGGCAATGCCATTGTCCATACACTGAATAAGCCGATTTCTGGCGTTTTGCATGACCCTTACCAGCATAGCAGCGGGTATGTTGGCAATTTCTGCGCAGATGTTGGCCTTCAGGTCTTGTAGGGTCCTTGGATGGTTTACATAAACACAGGATTTCAAAAAACCCCACAAAAAAAAGTCGCAAGGGGCCAAATCGGGGGAGTGGGCTGGCCACTCCAAATTGCCCCTTATTGAGATGAGGCGCTCCGGGAAGTGTTCCCTTAAAACAGCCATTAACAATGCTCTTGAAATGTGAGCCGTTGCTCCGTCCTGTTGGAACCAAATGTCCCCTAAGTCCAATTCATCAAATCGTGGAAAAACAAATTCCTCCAACATGTTCACATACCGGTCTGAATTCACTTATTCAGTGTATGGACAATGGGGGTGTCACCTACCTGATATGATTTTCAAAACTGTGTAAAACAGAACTTTAGATATGTACCTACATATCTACATTATTAAAGACAATAAAAACAATTCTGATTCATAAAATGGGTTTTATTGCGTTTTGAAAAAAGGAGGTTATGTTGCTGCACCCTGTATAATGCCCTTACTATAGGTGTAGGCCATTTACATACCTCCCAAAGCTTGATTAAAATACTCCCAGGATGTTACATAGTTACATAGTTAGTCTGGCTGAAAAAAGACAAAAGTCCATCCAGTTCAACCATTAAAAAAAAAAAAAAAAAAAAAAAGTTATAATCCTATACCCACAGTTGATCCAGAGGAAGGAAAAAACCCAGCAAAGCATGATCAAATTTACTCCTGCAGGGAAAAAAATTCCTTCCTGATCCCCCAAGAGGCAATCGGATATTCCCTGGATCAACTTTACCTAGAAATGTTAGTATCCAGTTATATTCTGTGGATCCAAGAAACAATCCAGACATTTTTAAAGAAATCCACTGAGCTGGCCAGAACCAACTCTTGAGGGAGTCTATTCCACATTTTCACAGCTCTTACTGTGAAGAGACCTTTCCGTGTTTGGGGATTAAATTTCTTTTCCTCCAGACGTAAAGAGTGCCCCCTTGTCCTCTGTGATGACCTCAGGATGAATTGCTCTACACTGAGTTCACTATATGAACCACTGATGTATTTATACATGTTGATCATATCCCCCCTTAATCTCCTCTTCTCAAGAGAGAATATTGCTAGGGCTTTGCTAAGTGATGTCTAGCTGTTAGTGTTCACCTCCATCATCACTGGAGTGAGCTTTTTCTCTGATTCAGACTCATTCACATACTCTCTCTCCCGTGATGCAGTAGCTTTGAGCTCAGTGTTTGAGAGCTTGCTCCTTTGATGGTGAAGGTGAGTAGTAATGACTAGGCATCACTTAGCAACAACCTAGCAACGTCCTGGGAGTATTCCAGTCAAGCTTTGGGAGGTATACAAATTGCCTATACCAAGGGCATTATTCAACTTTAGTAGGAGATGTACAGTTTGTTTTTATCCACAGATGCCCCTAATGTCAGTAGCCTGGTTCTCTCTCCTCAATACATTTGAGTCGGTGACCTGGAACAAGAATGCTTGCTTGGGAAAGGTTTACAAATTCTGCTGCAAACTGTGTCCCCATTGAGAACAATTCCAAGCATCCTGTTGTGTCCTGTCCCAATATCCTGGTGGGACAGGTAGTGAGTTAAACTCTCTCAAACTGGGAGACAGATAGCAATAAAAGTCGGGAAAGGTTCTAGCCATTCTCCATTCTAATAGGGACAAAACAAAATGCCTATAATCATCCTAAGTTACTATGTATTTCTTACATAGAGACCTAACAGTGGAATACTTTGTCCTACCCTCACACTTTTATTTTTCTGTCAGGTAAGTTTGGCTTGCTAGTAATGGAGAAAAATATAAAGACATGTGAAATAAAAATATAATAAATAATATAATTTACAGTACAATTATAAGAATACATCATAATATTTTTAAGTGGTCTATTAACCAGTTCCGTGCCACCCTATAGCAGAAATACTGCTACAGGATGGCACGGGTGCACAAAATCACGTTTATACAGTATGTAGGGGGGCACGCATGCGCCATGTGCGCGCCCTACCGCTGACTTTATTTGCGGCCTCGGCTGTCCATCACCGGATCCCGCCCGGTGATTACTCGCCGTCACCCAGTGATCGCTGAGTATCTCCGAAGGGGGAGAGACCTGTATGTAAACAATACAGATCTCTCCCGTCAGCTCCTGCAGACTGCTTTGTATGGCTCTGCATAGCAGAGCCATACAAAAAGCAGTGTGCTTACAGTGAAGCACACACACAGCCCCCTTTGTGAAACAGCACATAGTTGACCCTTTGATCGCCCCAGATGTTAACCCCTTGATGCCCAGTGCCATTAGTACAGTGTCAGTGCTTTTTATTAGCACTGATCACTATATTGGTACCACTGTGGATGTCAGTGACACCAAGTCAGTTCCCTCCAGTGTCAGAATGCCCGCCGAAGACCCTCTATAAGTCATTGATCACCGCCATTACTAGAAAAAAAAATTCCAATATATATACAGCCATTTGTAGATGCTATAACTTTCACATAAACCAATTAATTTACACGTATTGGAATTTTTTTTAGCAAAGAGATGTAGCAGAATACATTTTGGCCTAAATTTATGACAAAATTTGATTTTTAAACATTTGTTACTGAACATGTTTAATAACATAAAGTAAAAAAAAAGTCATAAAGTCAAATATTGTTTGTTTCTCAAAATTGTCATTTTTTTTTTAAATTTATAGCGCAAAAAATAAAAAACACACAGGCGATTGGGTGCAGTGTTGCTTGACTGTGCAATTGTCAGTTAAAGTAACACAGCCCTGTATTGCAAAAAAATGGCCTGGTTAGGAAGGGGGTTAATTCCTCTGCAGGGCAAGTGGTTTAAAGAGTATATTTACCTCTGCCTATGCCATCCAAGGTACTGAAATGAAAATGTTTCACTCATTTACACAAATGTATTTTAGCTATTAGATCTACAGAGAGTCAGAATATTGTCTTGCATACATTAATGGTCTTCTTTAAGCTGTCCAAACATGGAGGCTGATTTACTAAAGGCAAATAGGCTGGTGACTTTGCACGGGAATGTTTCCTTATCCTATTGATTGAAGTGAAGTTGTGCTAATCTCCATCATCTGATCATGTGCAAACAAAAAAAATAAAAATAAAATAAACAATTGGGTATTATTTGCAAAGTGGATTTTGACCCCATTAAATAAGTTACGAGAAAAAATGACCTTGCAAAGTGAACAGCCTATTTGCCTTTAATAAAACAATCCATTTGAGAGCTGACAATAACAAGATAGTGGGGTTTATTTTGCCTTTGCAGGGAATTTTCACTTAGCTTAGTGGAGGGAGTCAAAATCCACTTTGCAAAGAATACCCAATCACATGCAAGGAAAATTTAAGCTCATGTTCAAGCAAAAATCCTGTTTTTTTAAAAATTTCCTTGCACATGATTGGGTATACTTTGCAAAGCAAATTTTCCCTTAGCTTCACTTTATTCACTACGCTTCTTAAAAAATCCAAAAAAGACAACATGCTCAAATACTTTACTAAATTAACTCCATTATCTGTTTCTAAACACCTGCCACTGCTGTGATCTTTCCCCAGTGATTTGAGCAGATTACATATTTTTTAGTGGTCCACAATAGAAAAGGTTTTTGCAGTATGCCGGCAAATACTGGTGACCATTGTTACAGACTCATTGTTTCTCAGTTCTTGTTATCAATTGATTGCCAGCTTATAGGTTCCTGGTTATGGCAAGTCAAAATAAAAAAACAGAATCATGTGAAGCCTTCTCTGTTGGATCACCTGATTTTCTATCAGCACCTGTGAACAGGATTCGATCAGGTGCTAACAGGGCATGATATGGTAAGTATATACCGTGTGCACAATTATTAGGCAAGTTGTATTTTTGAGGAATAATTTAATTATTGAACAACTACAGTGCTCTCGGTCAATCCAAAATGTTAACAAACCTCAAACCTGAATATTTAAGAAAGTAAAAGTGAGGTTTTGGCTTTCTTAGGAGAATATTTGTGTGCACAATTATTGGGCAACTATTGGTATGCAGAATTATTATGAAACTAAATAAAAAATCTATTTTCATCTGTTAAAGTGAAAATAATAAACAACTCAAAATTTACAAATAAACATTTCTGACAATTAAAAAAAATTGTGACCAATATAGCCACCCTTCTTTTCAATACCAGTCATAAGCTTTCCATTCATGGAGTCTGACAGTTTCTTGATCTACTGACGATCAACTTTTTGTGTAACACCAACCACAGCCTCCCAGACACTATTCAGAGAGGTGTACAGGTTTCCTTCACTGTAACTCTTCCATTTAAGAAGGGCTCACAAGTTCTCAATAGGGTTTAGATCGGATGAGGAAGGGGGCCATGTCATTATTCTTTCATTTTTAAAGCCTTTACTGGCTAGCCACTAGTGAAGTACTTTGATGCATGCAATGGAGCATTGTCCTGCATAAATATCACAGACTTCTTGAAAGATGCAGACTTTTTCCTGTACCACTGCTCAAAGAAAGTGTTTTCTAAAAACTGTTAGTAGGTTTGGGAATTGATTTTGAGTCCAAAACGTTCAACTAGCTCATCTTTAATAACACCAGCCCAACCAGTACCCCACCTTCACCTTGCTGGTGTCTGAGTCAAAGTAGATCTCTGTGCTCATTATTGATGCAGCCACAGGTCCATCCATCTAGTCTGTCAAGAGTCACTCTCATCTCATCAGTCCATAAAACTTCTGAAAAATCTGTCTTCAGATATTTCTTGGCCCAGTCTTGATGTTTCAACTTATGTGCCTTGTTCAATGTTGGTTGGGTTTCAGCCCTCCCTGTCTTGGCCATGTCCCTGAGCACTGAACACCTTGTACTTCTGGGCACTCCAGGTAGGTTGCAGTTCTGGCAAATGACAGCACTAGAGGATAATGGGTTCCTGGTAGCTTCATATGTGATTCTTCTCAAATCTTTGGCAGTTAATTTGCATCTTTCTTTTTCTCAACACATTTTTTGCCACCCTGTTGACTATTTGCAACAAAATGTTTGATGGTTCTGTGATCACGCCTCAATATCGCCCCAATATCTTAGCAATTTCAAGAGTGCTGCACCCCTCTGAAAGACCTTTTACAATTTTTGACTTTTCAGAGTTAAGTTGTTAAATCTCTATTTTGGCCCATTTTGCCTAATAATTATGCACACCTTTATATAGGGTGTTGATCTACATAGGCCATACCCTCCTCATTACACAAATACACATCACCTGATGCGCTTAAATCAAATAAGCATTCACGTTTATACAGCTTAGAGTTGGACAATATGCATAAAAATGATGATTTGGTCAAAATACTCACTTGCTTAATAATTCTGCACACAGTGTACATTTTGTTGTTTATATCTAGTACTCAGTGCCAGCATTGTTTGACAGATAGAATGGGAGTTTTGCTTAGTTCAGGGAATGAGATCTTACATTCAAATTGGTGTGGCCTCGACATTATCAGGTGCAATGGTTTAAATGGATTAGACAGCAAGTAGCTGAATCGATTATAGGAGAAACAAACTCTGGGGATGCAGTGCAGCAATAAAAATCAGCTACAAAAGAGAAAATGTACCAACAATGTTTATCTGGATGACATGCAAGCTGAAAAACAATTTCTTATATACAGTTTATTGCTCACACAAAACTATAGCTTTTATAAATGTAGTCGTGATCAGATATATAGATTGGAGGAACTTTACCATATGGACGAAGATAAATTGGAGAGTTTTCGTATAAGATGGAGAAAATGGGAGGAATTTAAAAAATCTAATTTATTTTCAGAGTTTATGTAATAGAGATGAGAGGATACAGGTGAACTCTATGTAATAAAAGTAGTATGATTCTAGGCCTGGGAGCCCCAGAAGTAAGGAGAATCGCAGAGTGGAGGTTGTGATAGGTGGGGGGGAGGGGATAGGGGTAGATATATGTTAATATTTTGACATATTGTTAAGTATGTATATGTTCTTTGTTTTGTTTCTTTTTTCTCTTTTTCTTTTTTTTTTAATGTTATTATAAATGGGAAATTGAAATTGAATAAAATATTTAAACAAACAAAAAAAAATTTAAAATGTAGTCATCATAGGTTTGTTAAATGCCATAGCACTATAAGAAAATAACAATATCCTGCTGCTTGGTCCAAGTCCTACGCAATATAAAAAAGCCCCATTAAACTATCGAAGTGAGTGACTAAATTAGTAGAGATCCCAGTCATCGGAATCATTTACCAGGACTGCTTACAGCACCACAGGGACCTGTCTGTGCATTTGGTAGCCTGCACTAAGACCACGTCTGGCTATTAATGGTCAGCCTTTACACAAATTAACGTATATTTTATATGGCTTTTTTATTGATTCTTACATGACTTGGTGATCTTTTCTATGCTATATAAGCTGCAGCATGAGTAATGGGCCTGAGTCTTATATCCTAACTCATCTGTAAATGTCACCAGGACAGGGAAGGAGTGATAATCTCCTTAACGGGGACATAGCAGCAAAAGCCTATCAGAGGTTATAACCCTTTTTTACTCTACACAGAACTAAAAAAAGGAAAAGTGTGGCCAGCTGATTTAATTAGACACTTTTGGTAATGATTGAGTGTCATAATAAGCTTGGAGGCATATGGTATACCAAATGTCCACCAAATAACGATATCACACGGCAGCACTCATAAATCTTGCCAACTTTATCTTCTTGTGGCATCTGCATAGGTGAAAATATTTCTCCTGTGTCATCGTCTGAAGACCTTGGCAAAGTTGGCACCGCTCATGTAACAAAATCGGTAACAGCATTTAACCTGGCAGGATTCCCAGACTGTCACTATGGTAACAGTGGCCTAGACTGTTACCGTAGAAACCATAGCCAGACAAAAGAATCTCCAATCACTGCATGCAAGGGCTAGATGTCATCAGCTTCGATTGAGGTTTTTCATTTTTCTTTTTTTTGCTATTTTGTATTATTCAGCACAGCACTCAGCTTTATATCAGTAATGAAAAGTATCGTATAATGTATACTTGATCTAATTATTGATATGTTGAAGCTCTTCTGTTTTTAACTGGCTAAATGCACCCAATCTTGTGCTTCTAATTCTGAAGTTACATATATAGCTACATATTACGAAGACAAGATGTCACCCAGGGTCTTTTATTCACCAATATGTTGTACAATGAACTTTCTATCACTCTGGTGGGGTTATGGGTCTTCTTCCATTCCTGCATTTAAAAAAAAGGAACATAAAAGGTAACACTGTCAGATGTCTCTTTTTAGGGGCGGACAAGAAAGGTGGTTGACATTTGTTAAAGTCAGCGATGATAGAAAGTGCATTCTTTTTCTTGCCTTGCCATTTCATTTCAGATTTGCCTCTAAAGGTCTTTTCAGCAGTAGTTTCACTGTCCTGTTGATTGGCACCAGCACCAACAATTTCTTTCTTTGTGGCCGGGTCTATTGTGACATATCCCCTGCTCATGACCTTTTTATAAGGAGATATACAAGGTGCAATGCACTGAACTTCACAGATCTGAACAAAACAATTCCCTTCTCCCTTTTGGGCCTCACAAACAATAGCCACCTACTAATGGACTCATTCTTTGAAATCAAGGTTATACATTAGATATTGCAGAGCATTGTTACCCTAGAAATTGCTTTTCTTCCCTCTGATTAAGTTTCTTCTGACTACAATTTTTTATCTTCAATTGGATACTATAAACTCCCTTGTGGAGCCTAATGTACTCACACACTTCTGTTGGAGTGATGTTCTAAAGCTCAGAACTGACTTGGAAAGGGAAGATTCAGGGGACCTCAAAACTGGAGATATCAATCTAGCATGTCACTTGCCATTTACCCCCCTTTTCTGATTCTCTTTACTACCTCCCCAATTCAGGCTAGTTAAAGACAACTTGTTTCCCCATCATCACATGATTTGATCTTTAAACTGAACTATAAATAAGTGTAACATAAAACTGAGAGAAAAGGTAGATGTTAACTGTCATTGAAAGCAGGTATTAGTAATAGTCAAATGTGTTTTACACATTCTGCACCTTTAAAGACACGTCTCAAGTATAAAGCCCATATTGCTTTCCTGGTAAGTGTATGTCAGGACAAAATATAAATGACACATGCAGTACATCTCTCCGACACATGCACATTTCTCAATGTTTTCACATCTTAGAAATGCTTCAAGTACAGAAAAATACCAGTTGATCTGCCAAAATTCAGTATGCTCATAACCTCCTGACAACACAGTGACTTTGCTGTACCGAAATACAAGTGGTGTGGTCAGCCCTGTCTGCTAGACTACAGAATGCCACCCTGCTCTTTGTCCCACTCCACAAGCGTACACTTTCTTTTCCAGCAAAGCAATGCTGCTGGCTTGACTCCCAAGATCCTACCCATACATAGTTTTTGGGAAATGTACCGTAGTTTTTGGGAGGGAGAGGTTATATCAAATGGAACTAACTTCTCAGCAGCTATCCCTACAAGAATTTTACAAGCCTAATGATGAAGTCACCAGGAGCATTATAAGTAATTTCAAGCTAAAGGAACGATATGTGAACTTTTTCAAAGGATATGTATTTTTCTCCTAGCCCTTCCAAACAGTACAGCCAGGTTGGTGACCTCAGTTGTCTGTTGCAGTTAGGCTATATTGCTAGGACAGCTCCCTTTTTGGGAAGAGCTTAAAGCAGAGCTCCACCCAAAAGGGGAAGTTCCGCTTTAAGGACTGCTCCCCATTAAGGATTAGCACCTTTGGGGGGCGGGTACCCGAATTTGACAGGTACCCGCTCCCACTTCCGGTCCGATTGCCTAGGCAATCAGAAGCTGAAGGTGTCCTCCCTCCCTGTCATCTTTTGGGACATGTGACAGGTCCCAGAAGACTACAGGACCATTCATGAAGCGCAGCGCTACTTGCGCATGCGCAGTCGGTACCTGGCTGTGAAGCCTCAAGCTATCACAGCCAGTTGCCCACACTGAAGATGCCGGTCTCCTGGAATACAGGACGGCTGCTGAAATGAACTGCAGGGGACACACCGTGGGACCAAGGGACAGGTAAGTGGCTGTTTTTTAAAAGTCAGCAGCTACAGTTTTTGTAGCTGCTGACTTTTATTTTTTGACATGTGAGTGGAATTCCACTTTAAGTTTGGTCTGATTTGGGTTAGTAGTCATCGCTGGGCTAATGAGCCGCCGGCAGGAGATTTCCCATAGGTAGACGTATATAAAGCAGCAGGAATGATCATGACATCATTGACCTAATATAATCATATTTTAATGTGTCCATATTAAGTCAATGATTTCACAAGCATCCCTGCCCTTTTGTGGACATCAGCTGTGGGGCAGGGAATCTCTTGCCCGAAAATCATTGGCCCAGCAATGACTGCTAACTCCCAGGTTCGGTCAAGGGTTGGTTCTTCTGTTAGCATGTTTTTTGTAAGCACTTGTACATACACGTGATTGGCTCCTACTGCTGCTCCTTTCTTTCCTAGTGTGACTACTATAGTGAAGGCGGTTACAAATGTCTGATACAAGTCTGATACAAAATTAAGTTCAGATACCATATTAGTTAAAAAAAATAGTTTCAGCTCTAAAGGCAAACCGTCATCTTCCTGTTTTTGTTCAGTTTATTAAGTTTGACAAATTGCAATTAAAGGCAGATTTGGCCATGACATCAGAGTTGATTTCCCCAAATTCATCAATTTCTATTAATTGAGTGCAGTAAGTGTTAGCAGGCAGTGATCTTCACACTTCTGAACAAAACTCTGTCTGTACATCACAAAAAATGGTCACCTACTGTCATGCACATTTATTGTAACCATGGCTGTACAAGAGTCCAAAAAGCATTGTTGGCTTTCTTCTTTTTCTTTTAACGCTGCCCATGCCTACCACACTTCCTCTGACTTTTCTATCCCAGACAATCACAGACACTATATATTCCTTTGTACAGCTTAGCAAACCTCATTTACTTTTGGATTAATTTTGTGCAATAGCAGTTACATCCTCCATGTGGCTGTATTATGTGCTGCTGCCCCGATGCTTTATAATCCATCTGGCAGGCTTAACTTGCTCCCAGCAAAAGCATTATATTTCCCTATATTTCCAGGACTGGATTTACATGTCCATAGCAATTAAATGGAACTTATATTATTAAGAACACATTACAGATATTAGTGTTTGAAATTACTGAATACTCATTTACTGCTACTCATTTCATTTTCAAAGCAACGTTATATGTTTTTTTTTGGTCCATACAGCTTATTATCTAGGGATACTTTTTAGTAAAATAATAATTCTGTATTAATATATGTACCAAAGGTATTTTCAGACTATCATAGAGATTATCCAAAGTCTGATTACCCCACAGTTTGGTGCAGAGAGCATGCTTTATTTTTTAGTGCTAGCTTCTGTCACTAGTCCTTATAGCCTTCAATTGCTTCTAGGAACTTTGCATTCTTTGTGTGCCAGTGGGCAGTGTTTCTCTGTACATTATGCTGAGAAATTAATATAGATCAGAAGGATAAACCACAAAAAAATATGCAAAGCAATTAGCCACTGCTCCAGTCAAGCCAGTCAAGCTACAATTCATAAGATGTCATATAAAGAGAACCAGGTTCTGCGTACAACACAGGATAGTGGAAATCTGACAGGTTTTCTTTAACTGGATGGAAATCTGTGTATGTAATGATAGGAGACTTAGCTGCTTCCCTGCTACCCAAGTAGTTCTAGACACAACAGTCACACCCAGAATTTGTACCACAGAATTTATATAGAATCCCAGCAACTTGAAATAATTATCAGTCTGAAAAAATAGGAAGTTTGTAAATTTACTTTGTTTGGCCCATCTTTCCCCAGTGAATGGTATCCCATATAAAGAAACTGTGTGCAGTCATTTAGTTTAATGTAGGAAAAAGTGCAAAAAGGTCTACAGAGTAACCAGTTTTTGAAGACTACGTATTCAGAGATGCTTTACCATGCTTGTTTTCCTTTGCGCCTTGATTTCTATTCTCATGTAGAGCACACATGTCCAACACACAGACAGCTGCCTAGTTTTACTTCTTGACACTCACTTCTATGTTCTAGTGTCTTTGTGCCAAACCTGTTGACCAGGCTCCACTCCAGGAGCCCCTTGGGCCAATAGTCTGAAAGATTCTTGTGTGCCTGGGAAAGTATTCTCGAACACCTACCAATAGATGAGTAAGGGACACCAGTCACTTTACATCTGAAGCATGCTAAAATAATTGAATTTAGTTAGGTCCTAAGGCAGCTGCATCATTACCTGTACCCATAAGGTAGGACTATGGTGGACAAGACAAAGGAGCTGGTTGTGGATTTGAGGAGGAAGGCACCGGTAACCCCCGTTTCCACCGGAGGAGTGGATGTGGATGTAGTAGAGGATTACAAGTATCTGGGGGTGCACATAAACAATAAGCTGGACTGGAGCAAGAACACTGAAGTGCTCTATAGGAAGGGCCAGAGCCGCCTCTACTTTTGAGGAGGCTGAGATCTTCTAACATGTGCCAGATGATTCTGAAGATGTTTTATGAGTCTGCGGTGGCCAGTGCTCTCCTGTATGCCATTGCATGTTGGGGAAGCAGACTTAGGGTAGCCAACACCAACAGACTCAATAAACTGACTCACAATAACAGTGATGTTGTTGGATTGGAGTTGGAGTCTTCAGCAACAGTGTTGGAGAGGAGAATGTTGTGCAAGGTACGTTCAATCGTGTACAACTCCTCCCACCACAATACGCTGGTCAGTCTGAGGAGTACCTTCAGTGATAGATTGTTACAACCATGGTGCACCATAGAACTACACAGGAAATCATTTTTGCCTGTGGCCAACAAATTAGATAATTCTTCTCTGTGAGGGCTGGATATGAGGATTTAATCTGGTTTAGATTTTTATGTAGTTTTATATTATGTTGGTATTAGGTTAACTATGTGTAATGATTTTTGGGTAATGTTAGAGAAAGTGGTGTAAATTGCATGTTGGTAGTTTGATTTTCTGTTGTTTTTTCAATCAGCGTTATTTATTCTATGTAGTATTTTAATAGGATGGTATGGTTGATTGCAGTACAGTATTAATTTAGTTTTATGTGGTATTAATTGCTATTATTGGTAATTTTATTATTGTTGTGCCTTGTTATTGTGATTTTTGTGCTGTCTTGTTGAATGTAATTGTACCTTAGTAATTTCCCTATGGGATTAATAAAGTAATCTGAATCTGAATGGTCTAGAACTAGAAAGACTTAAGCTGTCTGCTCCACACTTTATTCCTTCCCCTTTCAAAACAGTGCCAGAATCCTACAGGAGAGCAACTATATGACTACTTTGTTGCATCACCACAGCTGAAAATGGTCAAGTTGTAGGGCTGAACCAGCTAGTTTTTGGAACCTTAAAAAGTGTTCATTTTTAACTGTAGTGTCACAAACAAACAGAATCTGAGCTAGAAATATATGGAATTTTAGGTGATATTTGCACTGTTTGTGGAAAATATTAGTGAGCTCCTTACTAGGTCAGTACATTTTTAACCTACAGTAAAACATCTAAATCAGTTAAAAAATATGTCATATTCCATTCATATGAAAGTATCACCTGTCAACACAATTATAAAAATGTCTGGTATATATAATTTTGTTAATGGTATTAGGCATGTACTCTGTGCAAAAGCTCAAAAACAAAAGAATTATAAAACATATTCCAAAAATATAGAATTTCAGTCTACCAAAATGAGGGTCTTGTGCAAAAAAGGTAATCATAATAAGGCAGCTTCTGTGCTTTAGCCCACATGCCTATTTCATAATTCTATGTCTGACTGAGAAGTCAGTAAGGATACTATTGACCCTAGATACAATCTCCAATGTCACCTGGGATCATGATTTAGGGTTAATTACTTAATTACTTAATTTTTATTTGCCAGGCACCAAAATAGATTGTAATGACTTTTTTCTCCCTTTGGATAAGTGTTACACAGCATGTCAGAAGCTAATTATGTGTTTGAGATTTGACTCAGATCATTAAATAGAGGAACTTATGCCAATTTAAATGTGACTGAAAAAGGTGAATGATGGATAAAAATGTGTACAGACACAGTATGCCAGATTGTTTCTTAATAATTCCTTAGGAATCTATTATATTTAGAAAGCAATCACTTTGTTACCAAGTTAGGTGAATTAATCATACATGTAATATACTGTATGTTTATAATAGTTATGAATTTGTCTGCAAGTGTGAAAAATTAGTGGGTAGAAAGTCCAACTGGTCTGGATTGCCCTGAGTCCAGTTTTTTCGCTTTCCATACTTCCCAGCCTTATGTATTCTATTTCCAAACCTTCCATAGTCCCAGTTTTAGAGGAACAATTAAATTTTTGACCCCTGAAAGCATATAAAAGAGAGCTCTGTTTTAACAAATCTTTCATAGAATTTATTTGTGGCAGAGTCATTTTGATCTTTAAGTGTTCCTGAAAAGGGAGGCCTATACAGATTAGCAAATCTCCAAAACGCTACACTACAAATAATTTGTTATTTGTGCTTGTCTTGCGCCAAGAAACAGTTGTGGGCAACACGCATTGAGTTAAATGTTACACTATGCAGAAAATATCATAGCTGTTTTAAGTCATAAGATTCACTTAGTTTGCCTTTATTGGAACCCAATGTGAACCACTGCAGCTAGGTTCCATGTTGCTTCCTACATGTGTGGTGGATGGTTCTTCAAACTGTGCTGCCTAACTGCTTCCTTCTCTGCTTGATGCTTTACCAATCAGGCTGAGCCTTCCAAGGGAGCTATGAGTGTGTGACTGTGATGAAGTAAACTTAATGTTTTAAAACATATGTGTGGCTTCCAAGAATATGAATGAATGAGGTTTAGAGTTGGGATAACTGAATGCTGGGCATAACATTGTCCTCCATATTTACATTTATTGTGGTTAATAATAATGTTGTAAGCCCGACTGCATTCAAATTGTTTTTTTTTTTGGATACTTAGAGGAAGAGTTAGAGCTTCTGTCAGGTTTCTCTTGTCTGTGTCCATATTAGGGAGGTTTGTCCTCACTTACTGTCAGGACAGCACAGGATAGGAAAGCTCTACAGCCATGCATGAGACCAAAACATAATTTTAGTAAAGACAGAAAGGGCTGGAGCGTTTGATTGTTTTTACTGCTGTTTGTGCCTTCCTGCCCTGCTGACAACTACAATCCTCATTTCTTGTAGAGGCATCATAAGGATGGGAACGGAAGGAGAATTTATAAGTTGGGAGTCACAAACAAGAGTAAAGTATGACAGAGTTCCTAACTGTTCCCCATTCTATCCAAAACAGAAAAAATGGGTGGATTTAGGCTTTTTGCTACTACCCATTAAACAGTTAATGGAATGAGGTAGGACTTAATATCAGGAGGGGATAGAGCCTAATTTTGACTTGATGAGAAGTAGAGACCTCGTGTACAAAAAGAGGCTATCCCCAA
This sequence comes from Staurois parvus, assembly GCF_062004578.1. NCBI lineage: Eukaryota > Metazoa > Chordata > Amphibia > Anura > Ranidae > Staurois > Staurois parvus. The sequence continues at coordinate 10,948,482 of NW_028319098.1, forward strand.
GGTAACATGGACTTGGAAGTGCTACAAACTGCCTGCACTACAGCACTTTTGTGACTGTAGGCACTGGTTAGAGCAGATCAGGGTCACTTTTTGGAGTGTAAGGTAAATAACATACATGTTTAAATAACCTGATCCACATGCATCCAGATATGCCTGGTTTTAGCCAGCTTCAGCTGCTTAAAGACTGAGGCCAGATGGATTCTAAAAGCTGTTATTGACAGATATTAGGATGTATAAAAAAAAATGGTAAGTAAAATACACACAGCATTGTACAGTATACTGTATGTCTAAGATAAAATCTTTTTCAGTGGTAGATCTTGCTGTTATACATTATTAAATAAATATTACACTTGCCATAGCAGCATTCGGTACTTTAGTCTTTTCATTTCTGTTCTGACGTTCTTTTCCGGTCTACAATAGTCGTAGTTCAGAAATGTTTTAAAAGCCTTGCTTTCTCATGTAGATTGCTTTTATCTGGAATGCGGCTGCTGAGTGGAAGACCTTTTAGTTCTAATTTCCTAGTCTGGTTAGCAATATAAAAAATATATTTTAATGATGAACAGAGCTTTCGAACAAGTCTCAAACACCTTGGCTGTCATATACTGATTTGATGAAACCTGGGCTTCTTATTTTTAGCCCCTCAATAACATGAGGTCATAGAGCAAGAGAGTAGGACTGTCCTGATGAAAGCGCAGCATACTAATTACCCTTTTATAGAGGCTTTTCCTTGCAGGTGCAGTCAAAAAAGCAGGAATAAGGATTTGGTGTGTGATCTTTTTTTCAATCTATATTTTTACCCTGTATTTTCCTGTTAAGTACAAGGTGCATAATCTATTTCTGCCAGTGGTTTAAATGATGTCATGCTTCAGTGATTACTATGTGGCAGCCTTTCATTTGTCTACTCGGCAGTTTCTTACTAGGCAATAATTAGTGTCAGAAAACTCTGCTGGCAATATAAGTGGATATGATTATGATCACCTAGAACCAGGATAGGCAACTTTGCAGCTGCTACTGATGATCCATAGAACTGCCTACACTGTTTCTTGACTGAACCTGTGATGAAACTGGTAAGAATTACAAAGGAATAATTAGAAAACCAACAAAAATTTTAATTTGTGACAGCAAACGGATATACTTACAGTTTAGTAAATCTATGAACTGTCAATGATATTACATACTGTATGTAAATTTGATCTAAAGATCTGCAGGGCGACCTCCCAAAAAAAGTTCAGGTACCGGCATAAAAAAAAAAAAAAAATACATTGCCAATTAAAGTTCAAGCTGAAGCGTATCCAATGAAAAAAACATTTTTTTTTTGTCTTGGGTGGAGAAGGGAAGGCTTAAAACCTCTTGTCACATTTTTTCTCTCTGTCTGTTTTCCCTTCAATGCTATCTTATTGACCAGTTTTTCTCAATTTAGGGTTCCATGGAAGACTAGGGATCCACCAAAGGTTGCTAGGGGTTCCTTGAACAAACAGCAGTTTCTGACACCAATGATATTTTTAGCTGTGTGTAAGTGCCAGAGAGAGGGGGGCTTGGGGTATTCCTCCTAATTATCTCTACTATAAGAAATATTTTTCCCACTGACCAACATTATAAGAAACATTTGTCCCACTGACCACCATTGAGCTGTCTACTTAGTAATAATGAGCAAGGATTCTCTGAAAGCTGTTTCAAGGGTTCCTCCATTTTAAACAAAAATTAAGAAATGCTGATCTAGAAACAACAGGAAACTAGAGGATATCTCTCCAAAGTGAAAGAATTCTTCTCTTAGAAGATTTATATAAACCAATAAAAAAATATTGGGGGTCCTAACCTTTTACAATTTTATATAAAAAAACAAGTAAAGTTTTAGTTTTTAATACACTTTAAAAAGCTGTTCTGCTGGTAGTTTATTTTCATACCATTCCAGATATTTCTTCTCTAGTCTCAGTAAAAGTCTGAGTCTTAAAGTAAGAGTTGTTATTTTTTTAGTCCAAGTAGCTCTGAAAACTTTTTTTCACTCAACCTTTCTAGCAGCTCATTTCTTGCTACTATATGATGCTAGTGTAAACATCATAACTGTGGAAACTATAAAACTTTTATGCCAATGTGACATCTCTGCTCGTCTATCTTCTCAAGATTTTCTATAACTTTCTCAAGAAGCAAATGTGTTTAAATATTATGGCTGCCATCTCCACCTGCAGAGGCCAGTAAAATAAAATCTTTTACTGCCTCTACTTCTTCATCAACTATCTGCAAAAAAAAGATACTCACCCTGGTGATATAATCTTAGTTCTTAGCATTAAAGCACTTTCTTGAATAGGTTCTTCAGATCACCTCATGTTCAGCCCTCTTTGCTGATTTTAGTTACAACGACTGGATTCATCTAGCCAAGTATTTTATGTGTGAACATACATACAAATTCAATATATATGGAAGAAATATTGGTTCTAACTGTTGAATCTTTGTCTACCTACTGATTCTTTAGGGAATACATGAGATGGCCTGGTATCCTCATTTCTTTAAGGACTAGCTCTAGTTTGCTGTTTGTTAAAGCCAGTTTCCAGGTAAAACTGTAGAGCTGTTCTATTTAAAAGGAAGGGAGTTTAGGAGTCTTTGAACAGAGAAAAGTGTTGTATCCACATTCAGAATTTGCTACACACATAAAAGCAGAGTTTACTGATTTTGTTCCGATGAGTTGTTTATAAATTGAATAAATTAATTTTTTGGCATGATTTCTGTAATCTCTGGCAAAAAAAAGGGATGCTCTAGCCCCCAATCAGATTCAGCCTTTGTTCTGCTTTCTTGCTGTGGAATACTACAATTGGCTTATCATCTTTGCTTTTGCCTTCATGTCAATGCCATTTTATTTTTATTGCAAAGTTGAGAGGGATGTATGTAATGATTTGAATGTCATTGTGATAAAAAAAGGTTTGCCATTGTACTCTCACTGATACGCTCCAGACACCTGCGACAATCCTGCATTCCACCTTTCACCTTTCTTATTCTTGAAAGCATTGACATCTCCAGACATGTATGTCAGTGATTTATTTCAGTAGCTGTTACATAACAACATGGCACAAATAACTTGGCACAGTGTTATCACAGAGTTCAGCTGTAACAGAAAGCCAAGAAATAAAAAACCCAAAGGCACAATGTAAAATTAATAACACTGCACTGTCATCCATTAGAACACAACCCTACAGTCATTATTTTAGTAAATGAATAAATGAATAAAAGGGAACATGTATCAAAATAACTCAGAAGAACTGTCAGATTTGAAAAACTGTTTAGGCAAGTTCTGTGCCAATACTATAAAATAATACTTTTAATATTGCAGACTCAAAGTAAATCCTTCCCTACTGCAACTATATTATCTCTATTCATATTCAGTATCTGCCGCACTGTAAAAGCCTACTATCAGAGCTTAGACCCAAACTCTTAGCTTTTAAAATAAGAAAACCATGGTAGATCACATTCTCTAACTGTCAAGTAGGGTATCAGACTTGCATGAAAAATTACTCTCTCTCTCTCTCTCTCTCTCTCTCTCTCTCTATATATATATATACAGTGGATATAAAAGGTCTATACACCCCTGTTAATATGTCAGGTTTCTGTGATGTCAAAAAATGAGACAAAGATAAATCATTTCAGAACTTTTTCCACCTTTAATGTAACCTATAAATTGTACAACTCAATTGAACAACAAACTGAAATATTTTAGGTGGAGGGAAGTAAAAATAAAAAAACTAAAATAATATGGTTGCATAAGTATGCACACTTTTAAACTAATACTTTGTTGAAGCACCTTTTGATTTTATTCCAGCACTCAGTCTCTTTTTGGGTATGAGTTTATCAGCATGGCACATCTTGACTTGGTAATATTTGCCTATTCTTCCTTGCAAAAACACTCCAAATCTGTCAGATTGCGAGGGCATCTCTATTAACATGAACAGTAGTTCACTGACATAAGAGTGTTTGTGTTTATAATCCACCTCAATTTGCGCTTGTTTTTGATATGAAGAAGAGAGATGATAATTGGTACACTGTGTTGCTGGAATAAGAAGACCATGAACAAATGCATTATAAAATGAAATCCTTCGGAATGGATTTTGCTCTCATGCTCTAAAGTGGTTATCTTCCAGAATATTCCAGAAATGGAATATGGTGGCCCTTTAATTGAGCTGAAGTGGTTTCTCATCCCTGGAATTATACAAGTTGTTCACCATGGGGGCCAAAGACAACACAAAATGGAGACACAGATCCATTCGTATCATGAGGTTTATGTTCTTTGCTAGAGACTGAACTTTGCTGTCATAGCAACAGGTTTTCTATCAAAATATAAGATTTGCTGCAAATGATACACCTCGTTATGAAATCATTTGCTGTACACAGATGGATTTAACAGTCATGTATGCAACTCAGAAACCTGTGTAGAAAATATTGACAGAACTAAATATTGGTAATATGCTAAATTAACATCAAATATGAAGTTTGTTTTATTTAACAATCATTAACGGATATTCACGATACTGCATGTCAAATAACAAAACTCAACCATACTTTCTATAGAACTTTCCCAGCAGGGGAAACCTTTACATAACTGTTTGTTTAGTCTCCAGTTGTTGTCACGTGGGAAAAAATAATGTTTTGCCTGTTGAAGCCATAGTGTATATTAACGTCAGGCTAGATGTCATGGACTACTTTACCTGCAACCACCTAGACAACAATCATGAACTAAGTATCTGAGACTGGGCAGCTCGAAGAATTGACTGGGGCAAACAGTTATACTGTGGAGAAGGTTTATGTGCACTGAACCTTGGACATTGTACATATAACAGGCAAGCTTCTTGGGCTGATCATCGAACAGCAGGGTCCTTCACGACGAGTCCATCTTCAACACGGAGAGTGGCCTGTAACTGGGGAAGGGGAAATATGTTTTTGGAAACTTCGATCCATTAGCCTAGACTTTCTCAACCTTGGAGGAACCCTTGAAATAACTTTCATTTCTCAGGGAACCCCTACTACTACTACTAAAAATTATCTACAACTCATGACACATTAGAGGAAATATACTAAACCTGGAGCACTCAAAATCTGGTGCAGCTCTGTATGGTAGCCAATCATGGTAGCCAAGATACTAATGTCACCTTGTTCAAGTAAGCTTTGACAATAACAACTGGAAGCTGATTGGTTTCTATGCAAAGCTGCACCAGATTTTGCACTCTCCAGTTTTAGTAAATCAACTCCATTGTGTGATGGTCAGTGGGAAGAATGCTCTTTACACTTGTGTTCACTGGGAAGAATTAGTACCGTACAGATAGCTAAAAACCTAATTGGTGCCAGTTGGAACTTATCTGAGAGGTAGAAATTCCTTGTTGCTCAAGGAATCCCTAACAACCTCTGGAGGAACCCTGGAGTTCCATGGAACCCTGGTTGGGAAACCCTTCATTAGCCATTTGCTGTTTTATTTTACTTTTAGATCAGGTGAATTTACAGATACCTTTAAGAATCAAGTCAGATATTCGGCATAAATAAATCTTACTGTAAGTGTCTCCATGGAAACCACTACCCACACTAAAGTGCTAAAGGGTCTCAATCACATTAGAAAGGCACCTAGAGATGCAGTCAAATGTGCTAACATACTTTTAACCACCATGCTCTGGTCATCCTATAAAAACATCAAGATCTGAGGTTGACACTAGCCCCACACCCCGTCTTTTGCCACCCCACTATCATATGTATGGCCTTTTTGGGCCTATGTTTATGGCAAATTCCAATAATTATTATCCACTTCATAACAGAGAATTTTTATTTTCTTTATGACTGGAGTTGGGAGGATTTCCATTGAGAAGAATGTTGTCCCACATATTCTACTAGAGTGTGTCCCATCACAGTGCAGCAGCAGTCTCTTTCTCAGGAATGAACAGTAAGTCAGGTTTTCATTACAAAGCACATCCTATGTTGGTTGACAACAACCCAATAGCAGTAACTTGCTTCGAACCAAAGTTACTGACTCGAAATTCCTTTCCTGTAACTTTAGAAGTCATTTACAGATAGGAGACAAGGCAGGACCATGTAGGATTTTGTTTACACTTTGTGCATGTTCATATATTTGGTGTGATTATTGACCCAAGACATAAAAAAAGGAATCTTTTAACATTATTTACTATTAGCCAATGACAAAGAAGACACCAGTACAGAATAGACTGGCTGCAGCAGGGTTAAAGGAAATCTATGGTCACAGCATACACTTTCATTTCATACATCAGCAATGTAACAGCAATACAAACAATAGTTCTTTTTGACAATTCAATATAAGCTTACTTGTAAAAAATCAAATTTCATGTTGTGAGTTTTGCCTGTCTGTTGGCCATTTCTTTTCACAACTTCCTGGTTTCCCTTCATGCTTTTCAGCTTCTCCTCACCTTTTTACTTTCAATATCTAAGGACTATGTATCCCACGGAACATTGCTGTCTGCAAGCGGTAATTCCTGTACTGACTCCGCCTCCTGAAACACCTCCTCTCAGCCCCACTGCAGTTCAGAAGGCAGGCTCTGTGAAAAGTGTGACACAGCAATGCCTACTCACAGGGAATAGTGAGTGTCACAATATTCAAGAAAGTAACTGTGTGGTGATCTTAACAAAGTAAGTATACAAATTTTAAGATTGTTCAGAATAATAGGAGTAGGCTAGAAATAGATAAAATACAATATGGAATTTAAAATAATGATTTAAAATTTTGACCATAGATACTCTTTACCTATAATTGAACAAAACAATGCTAAAGTATATTCAATTGTAACTTTTCCACCAGGATTTTATTTCTTAAGCCACAGCAATCTATCTGAGGTCCTTCCTTGCACTTCATTAAAGTGACCAGTCATGTTTCCTCCTAGATACCCCAATACCGCCAAACAATGACAAAAACAGAGATCAATTCTAAATCACTTTCTGCAGGGCATAATCAGTGCTACTATCCCACTGGTCACTTGCAATAGTGAAGATCAGCATTGCAGCAGGCAAATGGCAATGCCATGATAGTTGACTGTCATTTAAGGGGTGGTGAACTAGTAATGAAAACAACTAATATTCCTTCTCTGGCTCAGAACCCAACCCCTACTAACCTGACAGCCTTTTCCCAGCCTCATGACTTCAATAACTTCTTACCCTAGTTCGGCTTGGCAATGGACTGTCCCGATCCTTAACACACACATACGAGAGCATCAGAATAAATGTAACCTAAATGCAGCAAGCAGAAATACTGTTTGTTGAGCTGCCGTGTTACTGTACAGCAAGCAAAAAAAAGTATTTCAGATACAAGGAGTTTGAGGTTAGTCTCTGACAATTAGAATCTTAATTGACTTTGCGCAAAAAAAACTAAGGTTATTTCAAACCGCAATTCGCATTGCTAATGGCTGTTTCTCTCAACATGATTGATTATTTTGAAAGTCTTAAAATTAGGATGTGGGAATGACTATCCTGAATAAGAAGTATGGGTTGGCAGTTTATCACTGCAGTGTTTTTGTAGAGGCAGTGGTAGAAATGTGTCAACTTTGATGCACAGCAGGGCATTGCAAAACAGGAGTAATGATACATTTTATAATACAGATCTACTGTAAAATCACAGCTTAATTCATAAATTTCACTCTGCTGATCAAAAGTATACCTGCGCCAATATATCATATACTCTTCACCATGTAGTATATCTAAACCCCCAAAAACATCATGTATTGAAGTTTTCCAGTCCCTAGATGTGGTGGCTGCAGTCATATTTTTTCAGCTTTTTCTTGTTTACTTTATTTTCATCTGGTAATCCTATCAGTGACATGCTTACTGTTCCAGGGTGACAAAGCTCATTCACTGTACTGTATCTATGGAGGAACCGCATTGTCACCCTATGCCAGAAAGCAGTTTAAGACCACAGAACATTTCCCTCTTTTATCTTTATAACATAGTCAGGAGGTGTTCTGTAGTTTACAGGGATAACTAGGCAGGACTGATTAGCACTAAAAAGGCCTCATTCACATGGGTGTACTACAGCATTCACCTGTACGAGGGCCGCTTTTGCCCGCACAAGGATGAATGGATGTTCTGTGCATCTTTGTGCAGGCGGTCCCATTCATGTCCATTGGGAGGCAGCGACTGCACAGATACAGCAGCTATTCTTAATATGACAGTTGTGCGGATGCAGGTGCACGGCCTGAATACATTGCAATTGTGGCTGTACACACACAGATGACAAGTTGGGAGCAACAGCTGTGTTTGTGCTGCCACTGAGCCCCAATTGACATGAATAGTATTGTCTGCACAGGGATGCATAGAACACGGCCCCCACACACCTGTGCTACAAACATGGCCCTTGCACAAGTGTATGTTGTAGTACATTTGTGTGAACAAGGCCTTACTGATGACGGTTCAGTGCCAACAGATTGTATAGGATGTTATCAGCTCACAAGATTTCTGGCAGGATCAATAGGCAAGAAAGGGAGCAAAAAGGGGAGTTAATTGTTAAGGCTTACTCATACTTTAAGTGTGTAATTTAAAGGATAACGGTGCTTTAAAAACACTTTAGCACTTTTTGATATATCCAGGGACATGTGTCATTAAATTGTACCATTGTTGCAGTCAAACTAAAACAAGGCACTGAAACTCTGTCAATCATTATTTCAGCACTGGCATCCCAATTATCAAATAACAAAAAGAATTAATGCTTAGGACTTTCATTCCAGTGCAATCAATATTAACTGTTACAACGACACAGTGGGGTTAATTTACTAAAACTGGAGTGCAAAATCTGGCGCAGTTCTGCATTGAAACCAATCAGCTTCCAGGTTTTATTGTCAAAGCTTAATTGAACAAGCTGAAGTTAGAAGATGACTGGCTACCATGCACAGCTGCACCAGCTTTTGCACTCTTCAGTTTTAGTAAATCAAATGACAACACACAATCATATATACTGTAGAGTAAATTAGAGAACACAGATCTACATGTTGAGGACCACATAATAGGGCTGATTTTCTAAAACTGGAGAGTACAACATCTGGTGCAGCTGGTAGCCAATCACCTTCCAACTTCAGCTTGTTCACTTAATCTTTGATAAAAAACTGGAAGCTGATTGGTTTCTATGCAGAGTTGATTTTCTCCAGTCTTAGTATATCAACTCCAATGTATCATTGCTTTCTCTAAAGCAGTCTCAATATTTCATGATGAATTTGACATTGATTATATGAAGGTACAAATCTGTAGATATATGAATTTAATGAACTGCATATATAAGCATAGCCAATTTCAAAACACCTCTTCATTCATAGGCATTACTTTACAAATGTGTGCATTGCATAAGACTTACAACCAATATCCAGTAAATAAGTATAATCCTGCATCCTCTGTCTACTCCTCTGCATTCCCCCTAACCACTACCTGGTCAGCAGAAACACATGCCCTGCAAAGTAACTGCAAAAAAATGGGGAGTCAGGGTTGACTTGCTCATGAGACATCCCAAAAGTGACAGAAGTCACCCTAAACGGTATGGGAGACAGACTCACTAAAGTGCCACATGTGACCATTGCTATACACTGCTGCTACTAAATATGAGTTTAGGAGCTTTTGGCGTTTTTTGCCAAAGCTCCTGAACTCAACTCCATAAAAGTCTATGTCTCCAAGTACACAATGGCTTTTACTAGAATTTAAGAGCAGCAGAGTTAGGGGCAGTTAAACGTTCCTCTTCTGAATGCAGAAAAAGTGAGTTCAGGAGAGGGATGTTTGGGCCAAAAATGATAAATGAAGCAAAGACGTGTGTAAATGCGCCTAAATGCTTGCCATGTAGAACGTGGGCGTTTATTCATGTCAATGGAAAATACTCTAGCCAATCAAATGAATAAACGTCCAAATGCTAAATGCGTTGTTCTGCTGCTAGGTGAGCTAAACGTCTAGGGGAGTTGATGTGTACAAGTAGCCTTGCAGTCCCTGCTGCTTCCCCTGGAAGATGTCTATGCTCGTCAGTGCAGACTGCGGACAGGTTGAATATAAGAGATAAAAGTTTGACTGTCCTGGGCCTCCAACAACAGCTCTCAAAGCACAAGAAAATGAAAAACAGACGTAAGGAGGTTATACTGTCAAGATTGCTTAGTTTTCTTGGATAAATTTAAACATGCTAATGTGCTTCAAAAGTACAGTAAGCTTTTCAGTGAAAAACTGCTGAAGGTCAAAGATAAACCTGTCACCGGGGTCTGCAACACTGTTGCAGGGGTCACATAAATACTGTTGCAGATCCTAAACTGGCCATGCATGGATCAAATTTCAGACAATTCCTGTTGAACCGTCCAATGTTCATTCCATGGGTGGCTCTGTTGGCACCACCTGGCTAGACAAGTCAATGTATTTATTGAATTTAGGGAATTCAGACAGAAGCAGGTGCCGGCTGACAGAATGCATAAGGCGGCACTGCAGATTCATCTATCCATGCTGCTAAGTGTGGATGTGGGAAAGTTGCTGAATAAGAGAAATCTTAGCATGTATGGCCATCTATAGCTGAGAAGTAACCTGATTTGAGCTAGACAGGCTCCTGATTCTGTTGGTAACTTGATCTATATCCCTCATTAAATTAAGAGTATAGTGGTGTTGATTGTGTTACAGGTATAATTAAAATGTTTTAAAACACTTTCTAAGAACTCTTTGCTGCTCAAATTTATTTTAATCAAAGTTGACAAGTACAATACAGTCTTGGAAGACGATAGAGGCCAAGAATTCCTCATTAAACGCAGATTATTAAAAAAAGTCTTCACTTTCTTTTTTATTTTTAACAACTTTAAAGGATAACTACTTTTATAGATGTTATAGCCTTGATATGAATGTAATGATGCAGCTTTATCTTCTCTGCTGTAAAATTAGTTTTAGAATTGGCTAGCCTATACAGTTCCTTGTTTACAAGATATTCATGGAGTTCTGGTCAGTAAAATGTTCTTCCAACAGATGTCCAAAGTTCATGTTAGTGCCATGAGATTCTTCATATTACATTCTCTCCCCCTTTACATCACAGACCCCTTTACATCTGTGGTCTCAGTCTCCGCTTCACATCACAGTACTATCCCCTCTACATCATAGTGCCCACTTCATATCACAGCTCTTTCCTTTACATCAGTCCCCACTCCTATACATCACAGACACCCATTTACAAATTAACAAGTGATTGACTGGTTGCTAGGATGTGGGGCTGTCCTAGAAACCATTCACCCACCTTTTAACATGAAAAGTTGGGCAGTGCCCAACCTCTGTCCAGGCATGCTGCTTCCTGCATTGCTGTGAGGATGACAACTGGTGTGGGAGCAGAGAAGGACACAAGCTGTGAGAGGACACCCAAGCTGCTAAGCTGTGCAGCCACTGTTACAATAGAACTATCATTCGGTCCAAGTCCGAATTGTGGTCTGCCATTTAGTGATCTAGACCATAAGACCACCTCCCTGTCTCCCAGCCAGAAATTAGAGGGGAAACGGGTGACATAATCACAAGTCTTATCTTGTACACAAGGACTCAAAGAGCTTGTGCATTATAATTTTGTAATTATATTTTTGAATATTTCTGGGTGCTATGATTCACTATATTACTGTTTTCTGTTTCAGTTAATTGTTTTCCCCTAAAGGAAGTACCATATCTATATGGGCAGCACAGTGGCTAAGTGGTTAGCACTTCCATTTGGCAGCACTAGGGTTATCAGTCTGAATCCCAACCAAGGCAGTACCTGCGTGGGTTTCCACCAGGTTCTTTGGTTTCCTCCCACACTCCAAAGACATGCTGGAAAGTTAATTGGCTCCTGTCTAAAATTGCCCTAGTATGTGTTTGTATAATTATGAGTTAGAGACGTTAGATTCTAAGCTCCTTGAAAGCAAGGCCTGATGTGAATGTACAATTTATATGTAAAGTTCTGCTTAAATTGTCAGTGCTATATAAGTACCTGTAATAAATACATATTTGTGTAAGAACGAAGAAACAATATACATTGTAATGTATATACCTCACCAATATATAACTAATCTAACTTTTACTGCAATTCCCTTCATTATACTCAGATTGTGGTCTTTCATTGTTTTATTGCGATTGTGGTCTTAAGAAGCATATAGATGAAAATGATGGTGGAAACCAAGTACTACAAAGTGTTCAGATACATACAATATGTATACAGTACAGATTTTTATTTAAACTTCTAGTTGCAGTAAAGTAGATGGGTTGTGTATATGTTGCATTTTAGATGCGTTATAGTGATTTACAATGCATGCATAAACAGGTAAACGTTTCAAGAGCTTATGTGAAGATTTATTTCTGATACACAACTGACTTCTAATCTCAGACAGGAATAATACCTGTTGTCTTGGTAAGCCATGTTTAACCTAACATAGAATTAAAAGCTGTAACAAAAGACATATATGTCATGTGAAGGCTATTAAAATATGTTGTTTTGCTGTGTTTTACTAGCACTGATGGTAGGGGAAGTCCAGTTTAAAGGAAAACTACATGTTAAAGCTATTAATTCTAACTGCCAAGGTCAGAAAACCGATGCACTGCTAGATGTAGGAGTATTTATTGTAGTCGTAGTTGACAACATGTAGTCCAATTAGAGGTCGGACTGGTACTTCAGTCAATAACAGATAATCCATTTGTTTGACATTTTTTTCTTCTCATGATGGATGGAGTTCTAAAGTATCTTGACCTAGTTTTTTACAGGCTTTAACACAGTAATATCAGCAATCATAATTCACTACATAGGATATAAATGCCATCTGTTCTGAAAAGCCATTTTCTGTTTAACTTCTTCCCCGTCTAGAGCTATGCTGGAGGGTTTGCCTGCCTAATGGGCCTGTAACTGCTTTATGAATTATTAACACATTTTTAATTGTGTGTTGCTTGGTGCCGTAGGATAAGGCTTTCACATCTTTATTAAAGTTGATTTCAAAAAGCAGGAGATCAGAGTAATGCATTTTGTCATTGTATTCCTAATGGAAGGCCTAAAATAGTATTTTGTAGACACAGTTAAATACAAGTAGATTAAGATATGGAGTAATTATCTAACATTTTACAGTAGTAGTATTGACAGCTGAATGATGTAATGGCATATTGCTGTCTGCATAAAGTGTCAAGCACCCTCTTTTGCAGCAGAACTGGAAATGTCTATGGGAAAGTAGTGATGGCATGCTGAAAGATACCAAAAGCCTTGGTTGACTGGTCCTCCAACATCATTACATAACTGAAATTTACATGAGACACTTTTGACCTCTGTATGGTTTGTGGAAAACGTACCATCACACCGACTTTATGGTCAAAAGTATGTGGACACCCCTCCAAATTATTAAGTCTTTCGAGTGAAGAGTACATTTAGTGTTCTAGCATACAGAGACATTTAAGATAATTTTGTGACTGTGAATCTTTGCACAAAGTCAAGGTTATAGGTTAATACAGACATAGATTGGCAAGCTTGGTATGGAGCAGCTCAAGCAGCCTAGAGAGAGCCCACACCTCAATTATACTGAACACCTTTGAGATGAACTGGAAAGCCAATTGAATGCCAGGTTTTCTTGTCCAGAATCAGTACCTGACCTCAGAAATGTTCTATTGGCTGCAAGAGCACAAATTCACATAGCCACGCTCCAAAAACAATTACTAGGAGAATGTAGGCTGTTATGGGAAAGAAAGGCTACTCCATATTAATGGCCATTTTTTTAAAATGAGATTTCCAATACATTTATAAAAGTTTGATCTTCAGGTGTCCACAAACTTTTGGCCATGAAGTTTATCAGGTTTGAGTGGAGAGACTAGTTAAATTAGAGTTCCTGGATGACATCTGGTAGATTTAAGGTGGAACTAAAATGCCAGAGAAAATGTGCAGTTTTTACCACCCAGGAGGTTTTTTACCATAATGTTCATATACAGTATGCACAACATATTTACACATTATGTCATACTTATCTAGTAAAGCAATCCTCTTCAGAGCTACAATATCAGCCGGAGCTTCTATCTTCCCATGGTCTTCTTCCAGGTTTAGAGTCTTTGGAATTTTGATTGGCCGCGCCTCAATCACATATCTTCCATGCATATAAATTCTCTCCTGTCATAAAAAGCCTGCCTATCAGCACTTTTTATGAAAGCAAGTTTACTTCTGCTTTAAGTCCAAGGGTCCTATACAGAATGTCTTTGTAAGCAATTTAAGCTTCACTTATGATGATTGAACAAAGTGGTCCCCTGGAGAGATGAGTGCTTTCAAGCATCATAAGTGGTCATTCATGTTCACAGAGATTTTAAAACTTCCTGGAAAATCTCTGTGTTAATTGGAACCAATACTTCAATTTCATATGGTGAAGACATTTATTAAGGGCTACATAAAAAACCTTAAAGTCCAGCTCTAGCCAAAATATCTCTTTATATGAAGAGAGAGTGAGGAAAAAAACTCTGTCAGGTTTTAAATGCTGGCATTGTCTCCATTGAGGGGTTTTCCTTTCAATTCCTGTTCTGCCTGACACCCATCACTTGAACAGGATCAAATCATGAAAGTTGATCCAAACCTTCCCCAAGCTATAAGAAAATTGTTTTAGTACTGTCTTTATCCTGATTTGGGAGATTTTGCTGACACCTGTTATACAGTCAGGAAGCAAGCCGAATTTTTTCAAATGTTGTGCTGACCTTTTAATAGGGATAAATGGGAAAAAGAGGCTTTGTACTGAAAAAGGGACAGCTTGAAGTTATGTCTACACCCCCTGCCCTCCACCTTCCAGCATAATGTCTACAACTAAAACATGAGTATACTTTGAAGGTGAACTCCAGGCAGATATAACAGACAATAAAATGATTTTTAAATAGAACTAGAATAGAGCACAGTTTCCTATCCTTGACACTCTAAGATCCCACTCTGTGGAGTGATTCCTTACTTGTAAGAATGCAGACAAGAAACTGTCCTCTTTTTACCTGCAGATCTCAGGGAAAGAGACGACCAAAGACTCTCAATTATGTTACACTTGGTCGGGCGATTAGCCTGATCTTACCGCTGAGGACTGTGGGGAAGATATACAATACATACCTTTGATGATTTCAGCTAGGGATAAGTTTATCCTGTCGAAATTTCTTCATCAAGTTTATTATACCCCTTGATGGCTGTCTCTCATCTACTCTATGGCTGACGAATACTGTTCTAAATGCAGATCTGAAGTAGGCACTTTCCTCCACGTGGTCTGGTCTTGCCTCAATATCCATAGCTTCTGGCAAAATGTGTTTGCTGATTTAATGCTATTTCAGATTTACAAGCCCCTTTGGATCCTGTTTTTCTTCTGCTGAGTGTGGGTCATAACCTGGAAGCTTCCTTTCATCAGCAGTGCTTCCTTCTCTATGCAGCATTCTATGCACTGAAACATATTCTGTTTAAATTGAGGACAGCGGAGTCCCCCTGAGGTCCGACAGTGAAAAACTACAGTGAATCAAGTGCTTCCTTTATACAAATTTATTTATATGGGCTGTAACTGTCTCAAAAAATTCCAGACTAATTGGGGTCCTTGGGTGGAAGCTAGAGAGCTATCCTTGTGAGCACCACATGAATGCTCTCCTCTATATGTTTGTGAAAAACCTTGTGAGCTGCTATGCAGGTATTTCTAATTTGAAAGCTGCTAGCACCCAACACAATCCCTTATATTTATGTGCCTAAAATGAATACCAATAATGTTCCGCGCTCCTACTGTTCTACAATGTCTACATAATATTATGACCAAATGAAAATCCAAAATCCAAAAATCAATAAAAATCTATCAATTAAAAACCATATGCATGCACACACGCAAAATATCCTCATAGAAAATGTCCGTGTGGTAAAGTCCCAAATAAATCCCCATGCTTCAAATCAAAGAATTTCTTCTTAATCATATAAGTGAAAATCACCAATCAGTGCTCTTCTACTGTGTTAAAACTGTGATTTCCCCCAACGGGTGTGCTCTAACCTGGATGCATCTGATCTCACTATAATAGCATGATTAGTAAGCGCTCTCAGATTAATCTCCAGTCTCTCCTCTCTATTTCATATGCTGCAAAGATTCCGTCACTCTTCCCTTACTCAATTCAGCCATATCACATGAGGGGGAGGATAAAGAGTGCCCACATAGTGCTTATATTGTTTAAAACAACTTTTATTTATCCCAAACCATATAAGATTAACGCACATTAAAAAGGTGCTTACAGCGCACCACATATATCAAGCTTAAAACAATAGAGCCGTTAATCGTGCATATTGGGACTCAGATCAGTATAGTTGCCACTCGTATCTAATCCTGGAGCATCGTGATATCTTATGCCCCTCCCCTATGCGTTACGCCACAGGGTCAAGTGGCTTCTTCACGGGAATTCTGTTTAAATTGAAGACAGAGAAGTCCCCCTTCCCCCCGTGGTCCAACAGTGAAAAACTACAGTGAATCAAGTGCTTTGGTTATACAAACTGATTTATATGGGCTGTAACTGTCCCAAAAAATTCCAGAAATGTGGGGCCCTTGTGTGGAAGCTAGAGGGCTATCCCTGTGAGCACCACATGGATGCTCTCTACTACATTATGATTGATGCATAGAATCTGAGGGAATTCTTATCTGAATTAAGTTTGTTTGACTTTTGTCTACAAATGTATGGTCTCCACTCCTGTCTCCTTTTCCCTACCCCCCCCCACCCACCCACTCCTTCTACTCTGCCTTCTCCTTCCAGTCCTCCTCTTTCCTCCCTTCCCCCCTTTTGTTTTTTTTTTGGGGGGGTTACTCTTCTTTCATAAACAGTTTGCGAGCACTCTAGGTGGTTGAAACCGTGCTGAAGTCTATGTTTATATCTTACTCTGTGAATGGAATTTAGTTTTCATTCTTGACTATGGGGATTTGCTGCCTCTCATGTCCACGTATTTTGTATGCCCGCACATATACCTGTAGCAGATTGTATCCAACTTTTTATGTACCGCATGGAACTCTGTTTTGTAATGTTATTGGTTTTTCAATGAACCAGTTTCATTTAAGAAAAAATGGAACTAGAATGATTACCTAAATCTGTCCTTATATTAGCTTCATGCATTTCTGAACTAGAACAGGGAAGGCTAGCAATGTGAGACAATCAGATTGACAGTGAATAGGGTGGTGACACCAAGAGTACAGTGATGCCCCTTTATTGTTCAATACGATAGAGTAGGGGAAGATTAAACCCCCAGTCATCTTTTACAGCTATTGAAGATTCTCTTGATGAGATCTAGCTTCACTTGGATCTTGCTGAAAGCAGTTTCACCAGACAGGAAGTAATGAAAAATTTGCAATAAGTACACAGACAAAAATAACAGTATGAGGAAAGATAGTGCTGGACCCCTGGGGTTATCTTTACTGGTATTGTTATCTTAATGTATTTCTGTTGGTCTAAATGATCTGGTTCTTGGGAAGGCTGCGTCTACATCGCAGAGGATATCCACAGTCTTCTTATGTAATGTAACGAGAATTGAAGGCTAGAACCCCAGTCAGACTGTTATTCTTGTAACAAGAATTGAAAATGAAGTGCTACACCACTGCTAAGAGGTTCAGATACAAATTTATTCCATTAAAAGTCAGGCAATCTAAAAAGTAGCCAACATATTTTGGAGGTCCAAGTGCCCCCTTCATCAGGTCTAGAAAGAACATAGGATTTCCATATCAATCTGATATCAATAAGATATCCCCTCCATGGAGTCAACATAAAACCTGTAATCTTATTAGGTCAATTTATTACCAAGAATGTATTGTTTTAATAATACTGATTATTAGTATTGTTATTATTATCATTATTATTTTCATTATTACTATTAAAGTGTTACTAAATCCACAACAGTAAAATCAGTCTGTATATGCTGTAAAGCATGCTTGTTAAACTCATTGTGGAACCTAAAGGGTTAATCCTCTGCATTGTGTAAAAGGCTGTTTGATCCTGTTTTATCTGCCTCTCCTCTTATTCAAATGTCCATGTCTTATACCCTGACAGACTGAACCTATAGCTACATGCACATGCTCAGTTTAGTGTGTATTGCTAGAGATATTTTTTTTTCTCTTGGGAGAGTGCATGTGATCAGCACAGGGCCAATCAGCACTAACCAGACAGATGTCAGGGGTTTTGCATCCTCCTAGAGCAGAAAGAATACTTCTCCTACAAGCTTTAACCAGTGCTCTTCTAAAGTCACAAGACTGCTCTAACGTCTGATGAGATGAGGTATTTAGCAGTTTATATTTACTAAAATAATTGCACTTCCATGTTCTGTGTGCTGTGGGAGACCAGATATAGTGAATGCAGAATCCTGAGTTTAGTGCCACTTTAATTATTTAACTTAAAAAAAATGTTTGTGCATCACTGTACAATTGTACAATCAGATTGTATAATCTATGGTTCAAGTTATGTGTATACCAGTTTCAAGATATATTTTGCCCCCCAATTTTTTTTGTTCTTTTATATATTTATACTTATTAGGTTAACATATCACCTGAAATGTGTAATTTTAGTAATAGTGATAATTATTACTATTACTACTTCTCTCTTTTTTTGGGAAACAATATAATTCAGTACTCAAGTTCTCATTTTTGTATATTAATATTGACACTCCCATTACTATTGACTATTTGGTTTTAGTTTTGAGGGGAGGGGATAATGCATTGATATCAGATGGATATGGAAATCTTCCTATGATCTTTCTGGCCCTGATGAAGGAGGAGCTTGGACCCCTGAAATGTGTTGGCTACTTTTTGGAATGTACCTCTGACTTTTAGTAGAAAAATAGAAGTTGTATCAGGACCTTTTAGCAGTGGTGTGGCGCTTCAATTTCAATTCATGTTACAAGAATGACAATCTGACTGGCGTTCTAGCCTTCCCATATTTTACTAAAGAAAAGTATTTTTCTTTCTGCCTGTGTTGCTTTTGGAGAATTCTCCTCACTTCCTCTGTGGAAAAACATTATCAGCAGGACAGGAAGGGTAAATCTTTCCAATAGAGCACCAAATAGCAGTAAAAACCTGATGGGAGTTCTAACCCCTTCCCACTCTATCCAAAACTAACAAAAAAAGTTTTGGCTTAACATATGCTTGAAAGCATCATTCACCGGTATATTATCAACATACAAAGGTCCACCATCAGCTATGATGGAAGATGCAATTCTTCTGACCCCCGTACCTATCACCCCTATCATGCTCATTGTGTCATCTGCAATCATTAAGTCTTCAGCTGTCTGATCTTCTGCATCCAGGCAACTTTAGTCATTTATCGGCTTTAACAATCAGGGGAGCATGGAGTCAGTTAAAATGGCTTAAGGAACACATTCATGTATGTATACTATTACCTATTCCAAAACTATAACCTTTTGGCCACTTTGTATGACCACTAAAAAGGGATATGATGTTATAAGTCTTTGAAAAGAATACATCCCTAATGATGCAATCTTCTGGCTGTACAACCCTGAAGAAATTAAATACTGTTGGATGGAGCCTAATCTCCTATCGAGATTGATTCATCACAAGGAATAAGGCCCTGTTGCTGAGAAGCCTTCAGGTTAACTATGACCTCTGGTCTACCACAGTCCTTGGAACATCTGGCTATGGGAGATTTAAGAAGATTAACCCAGTGCTTTGCATTCTTCTCCTGTAAACAGCTTAGGAGTTG